>NC_091194.1:32645555-32745060 GCF_040958095.1 Procambarus clarkii
TGAATGGATTATGAATGACTCATGTTAGGAGTGTAAGTTGCCACAACATCTCAAATTAGTGTTAGATACATATGTCTTGGTTATAAGTTTTGGAAACCTATTTAAGTCCACACACAATATCGTATCTGATACGATAAAACAAACGTTTCCAATACTTTCAAATACTTTCCAGATATGTTGTGGCAACCTAAAATTGTTTGCTGGGGGGTCCTCACGACGGTTGTGGGTCCACACGACGGTTGTGGGTCCACTCGACGGTTGTGGGTCCCCACGACGGTTGTGGGCTCCCCACGACGGTTGTGGGTCCTCACGACAGTTGTGGGTCCACATGACGGTTGTGGGTCCACACGACGGTTGTGGGTCCACACGACGGTTGTGGGTCCTCACAACGGTTGTGGGCTTCCCACGACGGTTGTGGGTCCTCACGACGGTTGTGGGTCCTCACGACGGTTGTGGGTCCACACGACGGTTGTGGGTCCACACGACGGTTGTGGGTCCACACGACGGTTGTGGGTCCTCACGACGGTTGTGGGCCCCCCACGACGGTTGTGGGTCCTCACGACGGTTGTGTTTCCTCACGACGGTTGTGGGGTCTCACGACGGTTTTGGGTCCACACGACGGTTGTGGGCCCCCCACGACGGTTGTGGGTCCACACGACGGTTGTGAGTCCACACGACGGTTGTGGGTCCTCACGACGGTTGTGGGTCCTCACGACGGTTGTGGGTCCTCACGACGGTTGTGGGTCCTCACGACGGTTGTGGGTCCACACGACGGTTGTGGGTCCACACGACGGTTGTGGGTCCTCACGACGGTTGTGGGCCCCCACGACGGTTGTGGGTACACACGACGGTTGTGGGTCCTCACGACGGTTGTGGGTCCTCACGACGGTTGTGGGTCCACACGACGGTTGTGGGTCCACTCGACGGTTGTGGGTCCCCACGACGGTTGTGGGCTCCCCACGACGGTTGTGGGTCCTCACGACAGTTGTGGGTCCACATGACGGTTGTGGGTCCACACGACGGTTGTGGGTCCACACGACGGTTGTGGGTCCTCACGACGGTTGTGGGCTCCCCACGACGGTTGTGGGTCCACACGACGGTTGTGGGTCCTCACGACGGTTGTGGGCCCCCCACGACGGTTGTGGGTCCACACGACGGTTGTGGGTCCTCACGACGGTTGTGGGCTCCCCACGACGGTTCTGGGTCCACACGACGGTTGTGGGTCCTCACGACGGTTGTGGGCCCCCCACGACGGATGTGGGCTCCCCACGACGGTTGTGGGCCCCCACGACGGTTGTGGGCTCCCCACGACGGTTGTGGGTCCTCACGACGGTTGTGCGTCCTCACGACGGTTGTGGGTCCTCACGACGGTTGTGGGCCCCCCACGACGGTTGTGGGTCCACACGACGGTTGTGGGTCCACACGACGGTTGTGGGCCCCCCACGACGGTTGTGGGTCCTCACGACGGTTGTGGGCCCCCACGACGGTTGTGGGTCCTCACGACGGTTGTGGGCCCCTACGACGGTTGTGGGTCCACACGACGGTTGTGGGTCCTCACGACGGTTGTGGGTCCCCACGACGGTTGTGGATCCTCACGACGGTTGTGGGCCCCCCACGACGGTTGTGGGTCCACAAGACGGTTGTGGGTCCACACGACGGTTGTGGGCCCCCCACGACGGTTGTTGGTCCTCACGACGGTTGTGGGTCCTCACGACGGTTGTGGGTCCACACGACGGTTGTGGGTCCACACGACGGTTGTGGGTCCTCACGACGGTTGTGGGTCCTCACGACGGTTGTGGGTCCACACGACGGTTGTGGGTCCTCACGACGGTTGTGGGTCCTCACGACGGTTGTGGGCCCCCCATGACGGTTGTGGGCCCCCACGATGGTTGTGGGCCCCCAACGACGGTTGTGGGTCCTCACGACGATTGTGGGCCCCCACGATGGTTGTGGGCCCCACACGTACGACGGTTGTGGGCCACCCACGACGGTTGTGGGCCGCCCACAATGGTTGTGGGCCCCCCACGACATTTGTGGGTCTTCATGACGGTTGTGGGTTCTCACGACGGTTGTGGGTCCTCACGACGGTTGTGGGCCCCCACGACGGTTGTTGGCCCCCACGACGGTTGTGGGTCCTCACGACGGTTGTGGGTTCTCACGACGGTTGTGGGCCCCAACGACAGTTGTGGGTTCTCACGACGATTGTGCGCCCCCCACGACGGTTGTGGGCCCCCACGATGGTTGTGGGCCCCCCCGACGGTTATGGGCCCACCACGACGGTTGTGGGCCACCCAAGACGGTTGTGTGCTCCTCACGACGGTTGTGGGTTTTCACGACGGTTGTGGGTCCTCACGACAGTTGTGGGCCCCCCCTCGACGGTTGTGGGCCCCCACGACGGTTGTGCGTTCCCTCGACGATTGTAAGGCCCCCATAACGATTGTGAGTCTCTACGACGGTTGTGGAGCCCCCACGAGGATTGTGGGCCCCCACGACGGTTGTGGGTCTCCACGATGGTTGTGGGTCCCATGACGGCTGTGGGCCCTCACGGCGGTTGTGGGTCCCCACGATGGTTGTGCGTCCCCTCGACGATTGTAAGGCCCCCATGACGATTGTGGGTCTCAACGACGGTTGTGGGGCCCTTACGAGGATGTGAGCCCCCACGACAGTTGTGGGTCCCCACGTTAGCTGTAGGTCCACACGATGGTTGTGGGGCCCCATGCCGGTTGTTGGCCACCCTCGACGGTTGTGGGTCCCCACGACGGTTGTGGGTCCACACGACGGTTGTGGGCTCCACACGACGGTTGTGGGCTTCCCACGACGGTTGTGGGCTCCCCACGACGGATGTGGGCTCTCCACGACGGTTGTGGGCTCCCCACAACGGTTGTGGGCTCCCCACGACGGTTGTGGGTCCCCCACGACGGTTGTGGGTCCACACGACGGTTGTGGGTCCACACGACGGTTGTGGGTTCCCCACGACGGTTGTAGGTCCACACGACGGTTGTGGGCTCCCCACGACGGTTCTGGGTCCACACGACGGTTGTGGGTCCTCACGACGGTTGTGGGTCCTCACGACGGTTGTGGGTCCACACGACGGTTGTGGGTCCACTCGACGGTTATGGGTCCCCACGACGGTTGTGGGCTCCCCACGACGGTTGTGGGTCCTCACGACAGTTGTGGGTCCACACGACGGTTGTGGGCTCCCCACGACGGTTGTAAGTCCACACGACGGTTGTGGGTCCCCACGACGGTTGTGGGTCCTCACGACGGTTGTAGGTCCTCACGACGGTTGTGGGGCCCCCACGACGGTTGTGAGTCCACATGACGGTTGTGGGTCCACACGACGGTTGTGGGTCCACACGACAGTTGTGGGTCCACATGACGGTTGGGAGTCTACAAGACGGTTGTGGGTTCCCCACGACGGTTGTGGGTCCACAAGACGGTTGTGGGCTCCCCACGACGGTTGTGGGTCCTCACGACGGTTGTGGGCTCCCCACGACGGTTGTGGGTCCCCACGACGGTTGTGGGTCCACACGACGGTTGTGGGTCCACACGACGGTTGTGGGTCCACACGACGGTTGTGGGTCCTCACGACGGTTGTGGGCTCCCCACGACGGTTGTGGGCTCCCCACAACGGTTGTGGGCTCCCCACGACGGTTGTGGGCTCCCGACGACGGTTGTGGGCTCCCCACGACGGTTGTGGGTCCACACGACGGTTGTGGGGCCCCATGCCGGTTGTTGGCCCCCCACGACGGTTGTGGGTCCCCACGACGGTTGTAGGTCCTCACGACGGTTGTGGGCTCCCCACGACGGTTGTGGGTCCACACGACGGTTGTGGGCTTCCCACGACGGTTGTGGGCTCCCCACGAGGGTTGTGGGCTCCCCACGACGGTTGTGGGCTCCCCACGACGGTTGTGGGCTCCCCACGACGGTTGTAGGTCCACACGACGGTTGTGGGTCCCCACGACGGTTGTGGGTCCTCACGACGGTTGTGGGCCCCCCATGACGGTTGTGAGTCCACACGACGGTTGTGGGTCCACACGACGGTTGTGGGTCCACACGACGGTTGTGGGTCCACATGACGGTTGTGGGTCCACACGACGGTTGTGGGTCCACACGACGGTTGTGGGTCCACACGACGGTTGTGGGTCCACACGACGGTTGTGGGCTTCCCACGATGGTTGTGGGCTCCCCGCGACGGTTGTGGGCTCTCCACGACGGTTGTGGGCTCCCCAAGACGGTTGTGGGCTCCCCAAGACGGTTGTTGGTCCTCACGACGGTTGTGGGTCCACACGACGGTTGTGGGCTTCCCACGACGGTTGTGGGTCCTCACGACGGTTGTGGGTCCTCACGACGGTTGTGGGTCCACACGACGGTTGTGGGTCCTCACGACGGTTGTGGGTCCTCACGACGGTTGTGGGTCCTCACGACGGTTGTGGGTCCTCACGACGGTTGTGGGTCCACACGACGGTTGTGGGTCCACACGACGGTTGTGGGTCCTCACGACGGTTGTGGGCCCCCACGACGGTTGTGGGTCCACACGACGGTTGTGGGTCCTCACGACGGTTGTGGGTCCTCACGACGGTTGTGGGTCCACACGACGGTTGTGGGTCCACTCGACGGTTGTGGGTCCCCACGACGGTTGTGGGCTCCCCACGACGGTTGTGGGTCCTCACGACAGTTGTGGGTCCACATGACGGTTGTGGGTCCACACGACGGTTGTGGGTCCACACGACGGTTGTGGGTCCTCACGACGGTTGTGGGCTTCCCACGACGGTTGTGGGTCCTCACGACGGTTGTGGGTCCTCACGACGGTTGTGGGTCCACACGACGGTTGTGGGTCCACACGACGGTTGTGGGTCCACACGACGGTTGTGGGTCCTCACGACGGTTGTGGGCCCCCCACGACGGTTGTGGGTCCTCACGACGGTTGTGGGTCCTCACGACGGTTGTGGGGTCTCACGACGGTTTTGGGTCCACACGACGGTTGTGGGCCCCCCACGACGGTTGTGGGTCCACACGACGGTTGTGAGTCCACACGACGGTTGTGGGTCCTCACGACGGTTGTGGGTCCTCACGACGGTTGTGGGTCCTCACGACGGTTGTGGGTCCTCACGACGGTTGTGGGTCCACACGACGGTTGTGGGTCCACACGACGGTTGTGGGTCCTCACGACGGTTGTGGGCCCCCACGACGGTTGTGGGTCCACACGACGGTTGTGGGTCCTCACGACGGTTGTGGGTCCTCACGACGGTTGTGGGTCCACACGACGGTTGTGGGTCCACTCGACGGTTGTGGGTCCCCACGACGGTTGTGGGCTCCCCACGACGGTTGTGGGCCCCCACGACGGTTGTGGGCTCCCCACGACGGTTGTGGGTCCTCACGACGGTTGTGCGTCCTCACGACGGTTGTGGGTCCTCACGACAGTTGTGGGCCACATGACGGTTGTGGGTCCACACGACGGTTGTGGGTCCACACGACGGTTGTGGGTCCTCACGACGGTTGTGGGCTCCCCACGATGGTTGTGGGTCCACACGACGGTTGTGGGTCCTCACGACGGTTGTGGGCCCCCCACGACGGTTGTGGGTCCACACGACGGTTGTGGGTCCTCACGACGGTTGTGGGCTCCCCACGACGGTTCTGGGTCCACACGACGGTTGTGGGTCCTCACGACGGTTGTGGGCCCCCCACGACGGATGTGGGCTCCCCACGACGGTTGTGGGCCCCCACGACGGTTGTGGGCTCCCCACGACGGTTGTGGGTCCTCACGACGGTTGTGCGTCCTCACGACGGTTGTGGGTCCTCACGACGGTTGTGGGCCCCCCACGACGGTTGTGGGTCCACACGACGGTTGTGGGTCCACACGACGGTTGTGGGCCCCCCACGACGGTTGTGGGTCCTCTCGACGGTTGTGGGCCCCCACGACGGTTGTGGGTCCTCACGACGGTTGTGGGCCCCTACGACGGTTGTGGGTCCACACGACGGTTGTGGGTCCTCACGACGGTTGTGGGTCCCCACGACGGTTGTGGGTCCTCACGACGGTTGTGGGCCCCCCACGACGGTTGTGGGTCCACAAGACGGTTGTGGGTCCACACGACGGTTGTGGGCCCCCCACGACGGTTGTTGGTCCTCACGACGGTTGTGGGTCCTCACGACGGTTGTGGGTCCACACGACGGTTGTGGGTCCACACGACGGTTGTGGGTCCTCACGACGGTTGTGGGTCCTCACGACGGTTGTGGGTCCACACGACGGTTGTGGGTCCTCACGACGGTTGTGGGTCCTCACGACGGTTGTGGGCCCCCCATGACGGTTGTGGGCCCCCACGATGGTTGTGGGCCCCCAACGACGGTTGTGGGTCCTCACGACGATTGTGGGCCCCCACGATGGTTGTGGGCCCCACACGTACGACGGTTGTGGGCCACCCACGACGGTTGTGGGCCGCCCACAATGGTTGTGGGCCCCCCACGACATTTGTGGGTCTTCATGACGGTTGTGGGTTCTCACGACGGTTGTGGGTCCTCACGACGGTTGTGGGCCCCCACGACGGTTGTGGGCCCCCACGACGGTTGTGGGTCCTCACGACGGTTGTGGGTTCTCACGACGGTTGTGGGCCCCAACGACAGTTGTGGGTTCTCACGACGATTGTGCGCCCCCCACGACGGTTGTGGGCCCCCACGACGGTTGTGGGCCCCCCCGACGGTTGTGGGCCCACCACGACGGTTGTGGGCCCCCCAAGACGGTTGTGGGCTCCTCACGACGGTTGTGGGTTTTCACGACGGTTGTGGGCCCCCCACGACGGTTGTGGGCCACCCACGATGGTTGTGGGGCCCCCCACGACGGTTGTGGGGCCCCCCACGACGGTTGTGGGCCCCCACGATGGTTGTGGGCCTTCACGACGGTTGTGGGCCCCCACGACGGTTGTGGGCCCCCCACGACGGTTGTGGGCCCCCCAAGACGGTTGTGGGCCCCCCACGACGGTTGTGGGCCCCTCACGACGGTTGTGGGTCCTCACGACGGTTGTGGGCCCCCCAACGCAGTTGTGGGCCCCCCACGATGGTTGTGGGCTCCCCACGACGGTTGTCGGTCCTCACGACGGTTGTGGGCCCCCCACGACGGTTGTGGGCTCCCCACGACGGTTGTGGGCCCCCACGACGGTTGTGGGCCCCCCACGACGGTTGTGGGCCCCCCACGACGGTTGTGGGCCCCCACGACGGTTGAAGGCCCCCCACGACGGTTGTGGGCCCCCATGATGGTTGTGGGACACCCACCCCAGCAAACAATTTTAGGTTGCCACAACATATCTGGAAAGTATTTGAAAGGATTGGAAACGTTTGTTTTATCGTATCAGATACGATATTGTGTGTGGACTTTGTGACGGTAACGCGTTGGTGTTCGGCCGTTCAAAGCGTTCAAAGTCACATAGTATTAAAAAAAATAGAAAATCTGGAACTTCGTCTGTGGTAAGGTAAGGAGAAGACACACAAAACACAAGTAAACTTTAACAATGAAATTTTAATTATGTTAAATAAACAAAACATGAATAAAATGGACATACAAATTCGTATAATAAAATCAATCAATCAAAATAATAAGAATAATTTAAATGACAAAGTGAAAAGTTACGTTAAGACAAGTGAGCAATAACAAGAAGTGCAAATAACGTAAATATTGGTGCAGGAATATTGGCTCTCAGCTATCACCTCTCTTAGTACACGTAAGCCAAAGCTTTAGTCTACCAGGAAGAAGTGTTAACCGTATGAAAGCACTGAATATTCTGAGGACTGAGGTCGTGGCGGCCCCAGACATCAAGTGGTATGGTGGGTGGAGTGCAGTTGCAGCCAGACCGGCGGCCAATCAGCGAGGAGCCGGCAACAAGACAGGTAGTTTGGCGGTTTGAGGTGAAGCAGGTGTCCCTGGCTGCATACGTTTTGCGCTCTGGCAAACCTTGCTGGTGTTGTTGTCGTTGTTGGACATTTCTTCCATAGTAGTTTTATATTGATGTATCGACGTATTTTTGGAGGGAAGAGCAGGCTCAATCTCTTGAAGGAGATTATCGTCACAACTCTCCCCCGAAGCCTGCGGTTCTGGAAGAAGTACGTCGTTATGTGGTGGAGTAATAGATGGAGTCGCTTCTACTTCATAAACTCTGGAGAGATCAGGGGCTAAGATGTTGTCGGAATCTTGGTATTGCGTGTCTCCAGGTTGAATTTCTGCAGTTAGCAAGCCCATAGTAGAAGACGTTGAGATGGGAAGTGGGCGTGCTGCAGGAGGTGTAGGGTGGTGTGGTCCGTGTTGATGGTGGACCGAGCACTTTGCAGGTGTGGAGTGAAGTGCTGGAGCTTCAGGATGATGAAGTGTAGCTCCTTGCCAATTGTTCCATAGTTCCTTGTAGCAGTAGTCGCTGACAGGTGTATTCTCCTCGCCTCGTTGCTGCATCACGACACCACCAACGTCGGTACCACTGGCGTCGACATGGAGGATTAAGGGCTTATCTGACGAGGTGAGAGTGGAATTAGAATATGGCAAAGGAGCACTATTATTATCCTGAAAGTATTTGGGAAGATCATTAAGGATTTCGGAATTAGAAAGCGCTGACTCCTTGTCAGTGCTTTCGGGAGGAGAAGCTGGGACGGTCTCACTGTGGATGTAGGGTTCAGTGAAGGTAGAACAGTTAGTCAGGACAGTGGGAGGAGTACCATTATATTGCTTCAGGAGGTTGACGTGGCACAGCTGGGTCTTCCGCCGCCTATCTGGAGTCTCTATGACGTAGTTGTTGTTATTTCTGCACTCTTGGACGCGGTAGGGTCCTGAAAACCTGTTTTGTAAAGGTGAACCTGGGATAGGGAAGTATGCTAGAATGAAGTCTCCTGGCTTAAATTTTCGTACTTTGCTGGTCTGGTTGTAATGAGTCTTCATCTTCTCCTGGGCTTTCAATAGATTATCATGGGCAAAACGGTGGACTCTCTCTAGAATGTGTTGAAGGTTTTGAAGAAACTGGGGCACATTCTGATGCTCACTGAAGGTGGCATCTCGGAGAGAGTCTTTGAAAGCCTTAAGGGGAGTACGGCACTTACGGCCGTAGAGCATCTCATAAGGAGATACTCCTAAGGACTCATTTGGGAGACTTCTGTAAATACACATTATAAGGTCAACCCAGCAAACAATTTTAGGTTGCCACAACATATCTGGAAAGTATTTGAAAGTATTGGAAACGTTTGTTTTATCGTATCAGATACGATATTGTGTGTGGACTTAAATAGGTTTCCAAAACTTATAACCAAGACATATGTATCTAACACTAATTTGAGATGTTGTGGCAACTTTACACTCCTAACATGAGTCATTCATAATCCATTCATACACCAATATGAATCTCTTATGAAAGGTTTGAGCCAATAATCTGAACCATTTTCACATCTTTGTGTTTAAAGTTAAGTTTCTTGAAATTAAATTATATTTTATATTATATTATTTTTATTATATTTTATATTATATTATTATTTTCAATTTAAATATTAAAACCAATTTAAGGGTAAAAAAAATCTAATAATTTATATTTCTTTTATTATTTACTAACAATTATAATTATTTACTAACGGAGAGAGGGGAGGCTGGACGGCGGAGAGTGGCGGACAGTGGCGGCGGTGGCGGATAGTGGCGGTGGGCGGACAGTGGTGGCGGCGGGCGGACAGTGGAGGCGGCGGGCGGACAGTGGTGGCGGCGGGCGGACAGTGGTGGCGGCGGGCGGACAGTGGTGGCGGCAGGCGGACAGTGGTGGCGGCGGGCGGACAGTGGTGGCGGTGGCAGACAGTGGTGGCGGTGGCAGACAGTGGTGGCGGGCGGGCGGACAGTGGCGGCGGGCGGACAGTGGCGGCTGTGGCGGATAGTGGCGGCGGGCGGACCGTGGCGGCTTTGGCGGCGGTGGTGGACAGTGGCGGCGGGCGGACAGTGGCGGCGGCGGGCGGACAGTGGCGGCGGTGGCGGATAGTGGTGGCGGGCGGACAGTGGCGGCGGGCGGACAGTGGCGGCTGTGGCGGATAGTGGCGGCGGCGGGCGGACAGTGGAGGCGGCGGGCGGACAGTGGAGGCGGCGGGCGGACAGTGGAGGCGGCGGGCGGACAGTGGAGGCAGCGGGTGGACAGTGGTGGCGGCGGGCGGACAGTGGTGGCGGCGGGCGGACAGTGGTGGCGGCGGGCGGACAGTGGTGGCGGCGGGCGGACAGTGGTGGCGGCGGCGGATAGTGGTGGCGGGCGGACAGTGGCGGCGGGCAGACAGTGGCGGCGGGCGGACAGTGGCGGCTGTGGCGGATAGTGGCGGCGGCGGGCGGACAGTGGAGGCGGCGGGCGGACAGTGGAGGCGGCGGGCGGACAGTGGAGGCGGCGGGCGGACAGTGGAGGCGGCGGGCAGACAGTGGTGGCGGCGGGCGGACAGTGGTGGCGGCGGGCGGACAGTGGTGGCGGCGGGCGGACAGTGGTGGCGGCGGGCGGACAGTGGTGGCGGCGGGCGGACAGTGGTGGCGGCGGGCGGACAGTGGTGGCGGTGGCGGACAGTGGCGGCAGTGGCGGACAGTGACGGCGGTGGCGGACAGTGGCGGCGGTGGCGGACAGTTGCGGCGGTGGCGGACACTGGCGGCTGTGTCTGGCGGTGGTGGCGGGCGGTGGCGGGTGGCGGCGTCTGTGATGAGTGGTGGCGGCTGGCGGTGGTGGGTGGTGGCGGCGGCGGTGGTGGGTGGTGGTGGCGGCTGGTGGTGGAGGGTGGTGGGTGGTGGCGGCTGTGGTGGGTGGTGGCGGGCGGTGGCGGGCGGTGGCGGGCGGCGGCGGCTGTGGTGGGTGGTGACGATCGGCGGTGGGGGGGGGCTGGTGGCGGCTGGCGGTGGCGGCTTGCGGTGGCGACTGTGGCAACGGGCGGTGACGGCTGATAGCGGGCGGTGGTGGCGGCTGGTGGCAGGTGGTGGTGGCGGTGGTGGCGGCTGGTGGTGGCGGCTGGTGGTGGTGGCAGCTGGTGGCGGTGATGGCGGCTGGTGGTGGTGGCAGCTGGTGGCGGTGATGGCGGCTGGTGGTGGTGGTGGTGGCGGCTGGTGGTGGTGGCAGCTGGTGGTGGTGGTGGTGGTGATGGCGGCTGGTGGCGGGCGGTGGCGGCTTGTGGCGGCTGGTGGTGGCGGCGGTGGTGGGTGGTGGTGGTGGTGGCGGCTGTGGTGGGTGGTGGCGGTGGTGTCGGCGGCGGCTGTGGTGGGTGGTGGCGGCGGCGGTGGTGGTGGTGGCGGTGATGGGTGGTGGCGGCGGTGGTGGTGGCGGCGGCGGCGGCTGGTGGTGGTGGTGGGTGGTGGCGGCGGGTGGCGGTGGTGGGTGGCGGTGGTGGGTGGCGGTGGTGGGTGGCGGTGGCTGGTGGCGGCTGGTGGTGGGAGGTGGCGGCGGGTGGTTAGTGGCGGTGGTGGGTGGCGGTGTTTGGTGGCGGATGGCGGCTGGTGGCGGCTGGTGGTGGGTGGCGGCTGGTGGTGGGTGGTGGCAGGTGGCGGCTGGTGGTGGGTGGTGGCGGGTGGCGGCTGGTGGTGGGTGGCGGCTGGTGGTGGGTGGCGGGTGGCGGCGGGTGGCGGCTGGTGGTGGGTGGCGGGTGGTGGCGGCTGGTGGTGGGTGGTGGCAGGTGGCGGCTGGTGGTGGCTGGTGGCGGGTGGCGGCTGGTGGTGGGTGGTAGCGGCGGGTGGTGAGTGGCGGTGGTGGGTGGCGGTGGCTGGTGGCTGGTGGCGGGTGGTGGCGGGTGGCGGCTGGTGGTGGGTGGTGGCGGGTGGCGGCTGGTGGTGGGTGGTGGCGGGTGGCGGCTGGTGGTGGGTGGCGGGTGGCGGCGGGTGGTGGGTGGTGGCGGCGGGTGGTGAGTGGCGGTGGAGGGTGGCGGCGGCTGGTGGTGGGTGGTGGCGGGTGGCGGCTGGTGGTGGGTGGTGGCGGGTGGCGGCTGGTGGTGGGTGGTGGCGGGTGGCGGCTGGTGGCGGGTGGCGGCTGGTGGTGGGTGGCGGTGGGTGGCGGCGGGTGGCGGCTGGTGGTGGGTGGCGGCTGGTGGTGGGTGGCGGGTGGCGGCGGGTGGCGGCTGGTGGTGGGTGGCGGGTGGCGGCGGGTGGCGGCTGGTGGTGGGTGGTGGCAGGTGGCGGCTGGTGGTGGCTGGTGGCGGGTGGCGGCTGGTGGTGGATGGTAGCGGCGGGTGGTGAGTGACGGTGGTGGGTGGCGGTGGCTGGTGGCTGGTGGCGGGTGGTGGCGGGTGGCGGCTGGTGGTGGGTGGTGGCGGGTGGCGGCTGGTGGTGGGTGGTGGCGGGTGGCGGCTGGTGGTGGGTGGCGGGTGGCGGCGGGTGGTGGGTGGTGGCGGCGGGTGGTGAGTGGCGGTGGAGGGTGGCGGCGGCTGGTGGTGGGTGGTGGCGGCTGGTGGTGGGTGGTGGCGGGTGGCGGCTGGTGTGGGTGGTGGCGGGTGGCGGCTGGTGGCGGGTGGCGGCTGGTGGTGGGTGGCGGCGGGTGGCGGCTGGTGGTGGGTGGCGGTGGGTGGCGGCGGGTGGCTGGTGGTGCGTGGTGGCGGGTGGCGGCTGGTGGTGGGTGGCGGCTGGTGGTGGGTGGTGGCGGGTGGCGGCTGGTGGTGGGTGGCGGCTGTTGGTGGGTGGTGGCGGGTGGCGGCTGGTGGTGGGTGGCGGGTGGCGGCGGGTGGTGGGTGGTGGCGGCGGGTGGTGAGTGGCGGTGGAGGGTGGCGGCGGCTGGTGGTGGGTGGTGGCGGGTGGCGGCTGGTGGTGGGTGGCGGCTGGTGGTGGGTGGCGGGTGGCGGCGGGTGGTGGGTGGCGGCGGGTGGCGGCTGGTGGCGGGTGGCGGCTGGTGGTGGGTGGTAGCGGCGGGTGGTGAGTGGCGGGGGTGGGTGGCGGTGGCTGGTGGCTGGTGGCGGGTGGTGGCGGGTGGCCGCTGGTGGTGGGTGGTGGCGGGTGGCGGCTGGTGGTGGGTGGTGGCGGGTGGCGGCTGGTGGTGGGTGGCGGGTGGCGGCGGGTGGTGGGTGGTGGCGGCGGGTGGTGAGTGGCGGTGGAGGGTGGCGGCGGCTGGTGGTGGGTGGTGGCGGGTGGCGGCTGGTGGTGGGTGGCGGCTGGTGGTGGGTGGCGGGTGGCGGCGGGTGGTGGGTGGCGGCGGGTGGCGGCTGGTGGCGGGTGGCGGCTGGTGGCGGGTGGCGGCTGGTGGTGGCGGCTGGTGGTGGGTGGTGGCGGGTGGCGGCTGGTGGTGGGTGGTGGCGGGTGGCGGCTGGTGGCGGGTGGCGGCTGGTGGTGGGTGGTGGCGGGTGGCGGCTGGTGGTGGGCGGCGGGTGGCGGCTGGTGGTGGGCGGCGGGTGGCGGCTGGTGGCGGCCAGCTGGGACACACCCTTCACCACTGAAGGTCTGAGAACAACTAACCATGTCTCTCTCACCACCACCAGCCTAGTGTTGCCAGCTCGCGCTCTCAAAATGTTTCCTTCAAAGATTGTATATTATCTTTGAACAACAAGTTTGATTATCAAGGAAATAATGCATATATTATTGTCACATTAATACTGTGCAATATCTTATTACATTCCTGCTAAATAATTATAATTTGAAACAGGACAAAAAATCCAACATATATATAAAAACCAACATTAGAGATCACGAGGCCTAGGCCTCGCCTGTGACCACACATCCTGCCTCCCTGGCCTGCTACACTCACACACCTCACACTCTTAACTCTCTCATAATCACTCTCACTCTCTTACTCTGTCACTCTTACTCTCTGTCACTCTTACTCTCTGTCACTCTTACTCTCTGTCACTCTTACTCTCTGTCACTCTTACTCTCTGTCACTCTTACTCTGTCACTCTTACTCTGTCACTCTTACACTGTCACTCTTACTCTCTGTCACTCTTACTCTCTGTCACTCTTACTCTCTGTCACTCTTACTCTCTGTCACTCTTACTCTCTGTCACTCTTACTCTCTGTCACTCTTACTCTGTCACTCTTACTCTCTGTCACTCTTACTCTCTGTCACTCTTACTCTCTGTCACTCTTACTCTCTGTCACTCTTACTCTGTCATTCTTACTCACTCTCAGTCACCCTTACCCATTCATACTCACTCTCTCACTCTTACTCTCATACTCTTACTCTCAATTACTCTTACTCTCAATCACTCTTACTCCCAATCACTCCTACTCCCAATCACTCCTACTCCCAATCACTCCTACTCTCATTCTTACTCTTACTCCCAATCACTCTTACTCTCAATCACTCTTATTCTCATTCTTACTCTTACTCTCACTCTTACTCTTACTCCCATTCACTCTTACTCCCAATCACTCTTACTCTCAATCACTCTTACTCTCAATCACTCTTACTCTCAATCACTCTTACTCTCATTCTTACTCTTACTCACTCTTACTCTCAATCACTCTTATTCTCATTCTTACTCCTACTCCCAATCACTCTTACTCCCAATCACTCTTACTCTCAATCACTCTTACTCCCAATCACTCTTACTCTCAATCACTCTTACTCTCAATCACTCTTACTCTCAATCACTCTTACTCTCATTCTTACTCTTACTCACTCTTACTCTCAATCACTCTTATTCTCATTCTTACTCCTACTCCCAATCACTCTTACTCCCAATCACTCTTACTCTCAATCACTCTTACTCCCAATCACTCTTACTCTCAATCACTCTTACTCTCAATCACTTTTACTCTCAATCACTCTTACTCTCAATCACTCTTACTCTCACTAACTCTCAATCACTCTTACTCTCACTCTAACTCTCAATCACTCTTATGCACTATTACTCACTCTTTCTCTCAGTCATCCTAACTCACTCTCATACTCACTCTTACTCTGTCACTCTTACTCTCTGTCACTCTTACTCTCAATCACTCCTACTCTCATTCTTACTCTTACTCTTACTACCAATCACTCTTACTTTCAATCACTCTTATTCTCATTCTTACTCTTACTCTCACTCTTACTCCCAATCACTCTTACTCCCAATCACTCTTACTCTCAATCACTCTTACTCTCAATCACTCTTACTCTCATTCTTACTCTTACTCACTCTTACTCTCAATCACTCTTATTCTCATTCTTACTCTTACTCTCACTCTTACTCCCAATCACTCTTACTCCCAATCACTCTTACTCTCAATCACTCTTACTCTCAATCACTCTTACTCTCATTCTTACTCTTACTCACTCTTACTCTCAATCACTCTTACTCTCACTCTTACTCCCAATCACTCTTACTCCCAATCACTCTTACTCTCAATCACTCTTACTCCCAATCACTCTTACTCTCAATCACTCTTACTCTCAATCACTCTTACTCTCAATCACTCTTACTCTCACTAACTCTCAATCACTCTTACTCTCACTCTAACTCTCAATCACTCTTACTCTCATTCTCACCCTTACTCTCAATCACTTTACTCTCACTCTTACTCATTCTGTCACCCTTACTCTCACTCTTACTCACTCTGTCACTCTTACTCACTCTCAGTCACTCTTACTTATACTCACTCTTACTCACACTTACACACTCTCTGGCACTCTCACTCACCTTCAGTCACTCTTACTCACTCTAGTTAATAAGAACACGCCAATATAAGACAACAAAACGTTTTCAGATTCTTTCTCACCACTTTCCAGCAACTTTTATAATTTATATAAATTATCTTAGGGAATAATACATAAATTATATATTTAAACATGATATTAGTGTTTAGTGGAATGCATAAGGAGTCAAATTGTGTTAAAAAGAGTGATTTTTAGAAAATTTGGAAAACTACTTTTTTTTGTTCATATTATAACTAAATGGATTTTAAAGGTTTCACTCAGCCAATATATATCATTCACAATTTATTAATGAATTTTACAAAAAAACACCATAAATTTTATATTTAAACATGTAAAAACTATTTGTTTTACATTTGGAAGAAAATAATTGTAGAAAAACAATTTATAATTAAACCTTTGTGTTTGGATTTTTTGAGTAAAAGTTTCTCAAAGGCTCTCCTGCACCATTCTCAATGCAAATCATTCCCACACCTATGGGAAGAGATAGGCGAACGTTGTGTAGATGATTTGTGTTTGCTGGGAATCTGCTTATCCCAATCCTTAGAGGTTTCACTACAAAACTTTTTCAAGAGTGCTTTGATAGTCTGATGACTACGTTCAAGAGAACCCTGTGAAGCAGGATGATAGGGGCTGGACAATACCTGTTTGATGTTGAACTCCTCCAGTGTCCTTTTGAAGAGATCACTGGTGAAGTTGGTACCACAGTCGCTCTGAATCTCCCTGGGAAATCCGTATTGAGTGAAGATCTTCAATAGATGTTTTACAACCGTAGCAGCCGTGATGTTCTTCACTGGAACTGCTATGGGAAATCTGGTGGTAGGACACAGGATGGTTAGGATGTAGGCATTACCTGAACTGGTCCGAGGTAAAGGACCAACACAGTCTATTATGAGTCTGTGGAAAGGTTCCGCAGGCACCTGTATGGGAATCAGTGGCGCTCTGGGAATGGAGATGTTCGGTTTGCCTGCCATCTGACATGTATGACACTGTTTTACGTACTGTTTGACGCTATTTACCATACCTGGCCAGTAGTAGTCTTGACGAATTCCATGGTAAGTCTTGTTGAAGCCGTAGTGGGAGAGCGCTCCGTGGGCCAGGTGTAGAATAGTGGGCCGCAGGCTGGTAGGAATCACAAGTTGTTCGATGTTGGCCCAATCGTCCTCCTCCTTCAGTTTACTGGGTCTATATCTGTGGTAGAGCAAGTCGTTCTCTAGGAAGAACCCAGGAATACTGTCGGGTTGAGTCTCAGCCTGGAAAAACAATGGTGTTAAAGTAAGATCTTCCCTCTGCAACTTACGGAACTCCAACTTGGTCAGATGCGGGGGTAGTTTCTGAGGGTCTTGAGGGACAGCGGTAGCAGTAGAGTCAGCTGGCTGTGGACGTGCGGCTTGTGCACGGGTGGTCACGAGAACCGGAGGAGAAACTTCATCACTCTCTTGAACCTCTGCTGGAACATACTCTAGTATAGGGTTACTTGGCACAGAGTTACACACCTGGGGTTTGTCCATGACGATCAGGTTGGTTGGTTGCAGGTCTTCTGCCAAGTCGTTGCCTAGGAGAAGTTGCACTCCAGGCATGGGAAAAGGCTTTTCCCTGACGGCGACTTGGACTTCTCCGTTCACGTAGGGTGAACGGAGAAGTCCAAGTCGCCGGTGAACTCTGGCGAGAGGGTATGGAGTGATAGCAGTGAGGTCAGTGATGAAGACAGTTTCTCCGGTGTAGACGATGTTGGGCACAGCCGACTTCAAGATGATCGATTGAAGAGCCGCTGTGTCCCTCAAGATCTTCAATTTGAAACGTCCCTCCGGATTTGAACCGTTGGCAGAGACAGTTCCAGTATACAGGTGGTTACTGAAAAGAGAAAGATCATTAACATCAACACCAACATTCATCACAGGCTTACCGGACTTAGGAGGAGTTGGTTTGGGTTTTTGTGGGTCAGTGGTTCCCTTGTATTGAGACTTACCACACTTGTCTATGGTATGTCCATAGAGTCTACAATACTTGCAGTACAATTGCGAGCCAGCTTGATCGGTGCTCACTTTCTCGTAACTGGACCACGACTTCTTACTGGAGGATGGTTCAGGTGTCAGCCGGTGGATGAGGCTGTAAGTGTCAGCCGACTTAGCACACTTCAGGTAGTCGGTTTCTTCTTTATCTGCTAAGTAGAGACGGACAGGAGGCGGCACACGTCTCAAGAATTCTTCAACGAGCATCAGGTTGACGAGTTCTGTAAAAGTAGAGACATGTGCTGCTTCCAGCCATTTCATGAAATATCTCCGTTTTGTGTTAGCAAACTCAAGGAAGGTAGTGGTACCTGCCTTCAGGTGGTCACGGAATTTCCTTCTATAACTTTCCGTAGAGAGTAGGTAGGCGTCCAACACTGCTTGTTTCAGAGTCTGGTAGTCATTCTCAGATGCCAAAGTACTGAGTGTGACTGCTGCTCTACCTGTAAGATGGACTCTGAGAAGTGTGGCCCATTGGTCGACAGGCCAACTGAGTTGATTAGCAAGGGTTTCAAAGGTGGTGAAAAACACATCAACTTCTGCTTCTACAAAGGATGGCATTAACTTACTTGCATGTGATATATTAAAACTGACGGGAAGATTGGCAGTAGCTTGCTGGCGTTGAGCGAGGTGTGAAGTTTCCAACGTGTATTCTCGTTGACGACACTCTAGAGCCAGAGTCGCTTGTTGCTTGTCATGTTCACGTTGCATCTCCAACTCGCGTAGTTTGGTTTCAAGCTGTACTCGTTCACGTTCACGGAGTATTGCAACCTCACGTTCTTGTTCTTCTCTCCTCAAGGCAGCTTCACGTTCTTTGAGGGCGATTTCACGTTCTTGTTCTTCCCTTCGTATGGCAGCCGCTTCCCTTTGCTGTTCGCGGGCTTCCCTTTGCTGCTCACGTTCAATCTTGGCCAGCTCCAATTTGAGTTTCATCGTTGCCAAATCAGTTTTATCTGCAATATAGTAAGTTTCATGAGTTTCAGAGTCTATCGTACCTTGCTCTAAATAGTGATCCAGCAACAGGTTGTATAGGTCATTTTTGTTGGCTTGGTAGGGAACTTCTAGTTGATACTCATGTGCAAGAGTTTGTAATTCAGTCCTCTTGGCACGACTTAAAGTCCCTATTTCACCTGCTGGATTTGCACGGAAAGCTTGGAGACGAAACATGGTGAAATTAGCAAATAAATGTAACACGAATATTCAATTATAGTGAATGTCAGAAACAGGACAACGTGGCAACTGATACCTATCCTGTGGGATCTTTAACAATTAAAGTTAAGTACAAGATGTTAAATGATTAATTTAAATCAAGGGCGCAGGAAATCTTGTACCCGGTACTCATGTAAGAGGATAAGGGCAAGAAAATCCTACTAACAAATGAAACAGAGTTTCGAAAACAAATGAAACAGTAAATTGCCTCAAAAGTAAAATTGGTAGTCCAAGGATGTAGGCATACCTTGCCAAGTCTCTATAGGACATAAAGCAAGTTTTTCCTACTGAATTTAGTATGATACTTACAGAATTAGCGAACTTTTGTGCTCTGAAAAAGTAAGCTAATTCCCTACCGTTGTATGTATCATCATCTCTGACTGACGTGTAGGGGTGCGAGGTGTCAACTGGTGACGAGAACTGCTGCTGAGGTCCCAATTCAGCAACTAAAGTTCGAGCTAGAGGAACTATGGCCCTCTTTGTCCTCCTACAGTCAGATTGCAGAAGATTGGGTACTCTTGACCCGGGGCAGACCACAGTACCAGGGTACCAATATGATGATCTGTCAAAATGAGAAATATCCAAGGGACAAAGATGGTAAACACGAGTAATAACACGGAGGGAGAGATGACCAATTAAGAGTATGACTGAGGCCTACAGTCACTACGTAATCCAAAGTTGTCTCACCTTCACCATATGTTACTCTCGTAATGCACAATACACCGCACCATATAAAAAATGAAATTGAATATGAAAAATAGTAAAAGCTACGTTAACAAAGTTAAATACGCTTACCATAAATTACCACTTGGCACCAGTACCTGAGTGAAGCTCCTAGGACTTCACCTAGGAAGCTCCATATAATATGTGACGGTAACGTGTTGGTGTTCGGCTGTTCAAAGCTAGGGGTATGGCCTCGTCACATAGTATTAAAAAAAATAGAGAATCTGGAACTTCGTCTGTGGTAAGGTAAGGAGAAGACACACAAAACACAAGTAAACTTTAACAATGAAATTTTAATTACGTTAAATAAACAAAACATGAATAAAATGGACATACAAATTCGTATAATAAAATCAATCAATCAAAATAATAAGAATAATTTAAATGACAAAGTGAAAAGTTACGTTAAGACAAGTGAGCAATAACAAGAAGTGCAAATAACGTAAATATTGGTCCAGGAATATTGGCTTTAAGCTATCACCTCTCTTAGTACACGTAAGCCAAAGCTTTAGTCTACCAGGAAGAAGTGTTAACCGTATGAAAGCACTGAATATTCTGAGGACTGAGGTCGTGGCAGCCCCAGACATCAAGTGGTATGGTGGGTGGAGTGCAGTTGCAGCCAGACCGGCGGCCAATCAGCGAGGAGCCGGCAACAAGACAGGTAGTTTGGCGGTTTGAGGTGAAGCAGGTGTCCCTGGCTGCATACGTTTTGCGCTCTGGCAAACCTTGCTGGTGTTGTTGTCGTTGTTGGACATTTCTTCCATAGTAGTTTTATATAGATGTATCGACGTATTTTTGGAGGGAAGAGCAGGCTCAATCTCTTGAAGGAGATTATCGTCACAACTTAAATAGGTTTCCAAAACTTATAACCAAAACCTACGTATCTAACACTAATTTGAGATGTTGTGGCAACTTTACAATCCTAACCTGAATCATTCATAATCCATTCATATACCAATATGAATCTCTTATGAAAGGTTTGAGCCTATAATGTGAACCCTTTTCACATCTTTGTGTTTAAAGTTAAATTTCTTGAAATTAAATTATATTTTATATTATATTATTTTTATTATATTTTATATTATATTATTATTTTCAATTTAAATATTAAAACCAATTTAAGGGTAAAAAAAATCTAATAATTTATATTTCTTTTATTATTTACTAACAATTATAATTATTTACTAACGGAGAGAGGGGAGGCTGTATGGCGGAGAGTGACGGCTGTGGCGGCGGGCGGACAGTAGCGGCGGGCGGACAGTGGCGGCGGCGGGCAGACAGTGGCGGCGGGCGGACAGTGGCGGCGGGCGGACAGTGGCGGCGGTGGCGGATAGTGGCGGCGGGCGGACAGTGGCGGCGGGCGGACAGTGGCGGCGGTGGCGGATAGTGGCGGCGGGCGGACAGTGGTGGCGGGCGGACAGTGGCGGCGGTGGCGGATAGTGGCGGCGGTGGTGGACAGTGGGGGCGGCGGGCGGACAGTGGCGGCGGCGGGCGGACAGTGGCGGCGGCGGGGGGACAGTGGCGGCGGCGGGCAGACAGTGGTGGCGGCGGGCGGACAGTGGTGGCGGCGGGCGAACAGTGGCGGCGACGGGCGGACAGTGGTGGCGGCGGGCGGACAGTGGTGGCGGCGGGCAGACAGTGGTGGCGGTGGCAGACAGTGGTGGCGGACAGTGGTGGCGGTGGCGGATAGTGGCAGCGGGCGGACAGTGGCGGCAGGTGGACAGTGGCGGCGGGTGGACAGTGGCGGCGGGCAGACAGTGGCGGCGGTGGCGGATAGTGGCGGCGGTGGCGGACAGTGGCGGCGGGCAGACAGTGGCGGATAGTGGCGGCGGGCGGACAGTGGCGGCGGGCGGACAGGGCGGCAGCGGGCGGACAGTGGCGGCGGTGGCGGAGAGTGGCGGCGGGCGGACAGTGGCGGCGGTGGCGGATAGTGGCGGCGGGCGGACAGTGGCAGCGGGCGGACAGTGGCGGCGGTGGCGGATAGTGGCGGCGGGCGGACAGTGGCGGCGGTGGCGGATAGTGGCGGCGGGCGGACAGTGGCGGCGGCCGGACAGTGGCGGCGGTGGCGGATAGTGGCGGATAGTGGCTGCGGGCGGACCGTGGCGGCGGTGGTGGACAGTGGCGGCGGGCGGACAGTGGCGGCGGCGGGCGGACAGTGGCAGCGGCGGGCGGACAGTGGCGGCGGCGGGCGGACAGTGGTGGCGGCGGGCGGACAGTGGTGGCGGCGGGCGGACAGTGGTGGCGGCACGCGGACAGTGGTGGCGGCGGGCGGACAGTGGTGGCGGTGGGCGGACAGTGGTGGCGGTGGCGGACAGTGGTGGCGGTGGCGGACAGTGGTGGCGGTGGCGGACAGTGGCGGACAGTGGCGGCAGTGGCGGACAGTGGCGGCGGTGGCGGACAGTGGCGGCGGACAGTGGCGGCGGTGGCGGACACTGGCGGCTGTGTCTGGCGGTGGTGGCGGGCGGTGGCGGGCGGTGGCGGGCGGCGGCGATTGTGATGAGTGGTGGCGGCTGTGGTGGGTGGTGGCGGCGGTGGTGGTGGGTGGTGGCGGCTGGCGGTGGTGGGTGGTGGCGGCGGTGGTGGTGGGTGGTGGTGGCGGCGGCGGCTGGTGGTGGTGGGTGGTGGCGGCGGGTGGTGGGTGGTGGCGGCTGTGGTGGGTGGTGGCTATCGGCGGTGGTGGGGGCTGGTGGCGGCTGGCGGTGGCGGCTTGCGGTGGCGACTGTGGCAACGGGCGGTGACGGCTGATAGCGGGCGGTGGTGGCGGCTGGTGGCAGGTGGTGGTGGCGGTGGTGGCGGCTGGTGGTGGCGGCTGGTGGCGGGCGGTGGCAGCTGGTGGTGGCTGGTGGTGACGGCTGGTGGCAGTGGCAGCTGATGGCGGCTGGTGGTGGCGGTGATGGCGGCTGGTGGTGGCGGCTGGCGGTGGCGACTGTGGCAACGGGCGGTGGCGGCTGATGGCGGGCGGTGGTGGCGGCTGGTGGTGGTGGCAGCTGGTGGCGGCTGGTGGCGGGCGGTGGTGGCGGCTGGTGGTGGTGGCAGCTGGTGGCGGCTGGTGGCGGTGATGGCGGCTGGTGGTGGTGGTGATGGCGGGCGGTGGCGGGCGGTGGCGGCTTGTGGCGGCTGGTGGTGGCGGCGGTGGTGGGTGGTGGTGGTGGTGGTGGGTGGTGGTGGCGGCGGTGGTGGGTGGTGGTGGCGGCTGTGGTGGGTGGTGGCGGTGGTGTCGGCGGCGGCTGTGGTGGGTGGTAGTGGTGGCGGCGGCGGCTGTGGTGGGTGGTGGCGGCGGTGATGGGTGGTGGCGGCGGTGGTGGTGGGTGGTGGTGGCGGCGGCGGTGATGGGTGGTGGCGGCGGTGGTGGTGGGTGGTGGTGGTGGCGGCGGCTGGTGGTGGTGGGTGGTGGCTGAGGGTGGCGGTGGTGGGTGGCGGTGGCTGGTGGCGGGTGGCGGCTGGTGGTGGGTGGTGGCGGTGGGTGGTGGCGGCGGGTGGTGGCTGGTGGTGGGTGGTGGCGGGTGGCGGCTGGTGGTGGCGGGTGGCGGCTGGTGGTGGGTGGTGGCAGGTGGCGGCTGGTGGTGGGTGGTGGCGGGTGGCGGCTGGTGGTGGGTGGCGGGTGGCGGCGGGTGGTGGCGGGTGGCGGCTGGTGGCGGCCAGCTGGGACATATCCTTCACCACTGAAGGTCTGAGCACAACTAACCATGTCTCTCTCACCACCAGAACAGTGTTGCCAGCTCGCGCTCTCAAAATGTTTCCTTCAAAGATTGTATATTATCTTTGAACAACAAGTTTGATTATCAAGGAAATAATGCATATATTATTGTCACATTAATACTGTGCAATATCTTATTACATTCCTGCTAAATAATTATAATTTGAAACAGGACAAAAAATCCAACATATATATAAAAACCAACATTAGAGATCACGAGGCCTAGGCCTAGGCCTATCTGTGACCACACATCCTGCTTTGCTGGCCTGCTACCCTCTCACACCTCACACTCTTAACTCTCTCATAATCACTCTCACTCTCAATCACTCTTATGCACTATTACTCACTCTTACTCTCAATCACTCTTACACACTATTACTCACTCTTACTCTCAATCACTCTTACCCACTATTACTCACTCTTACTCTCAGTCATCCTTACTCACTCTCATACTCACTCTTACTCTGTCACTCTTACTCTGTCACTCTTACTCTCTGTCACTCCTACTCTCTGTCACTCTTACTCTCTGTCACTCTTACTCTGTCACTCTTACTCTGTCACTCTTACTCTCTGTCACTCTTACTCTCTGTCACTCTTACTCTCTGTCACTCTTACTCTCTGTCACTCTTACTCTGTCATTCTTACTCACTCTCAGTCACCCTTACCCATTCATACTCACTCTCTCACTCTTACTCTCATACTCTTACTCTCAATTACTCTTACTCTCAATCACTCTTACTCCCAATCACTCCTACTCCCAATCACTCCTACTCTCAATCACTCCTACTCTCATTCTTACTCTTACTCTTACTCCCAATCACTCTTAATCTCAATCACTCTTATTCTCATTCTTACTCTTACTCTCACTCTTACTCCCAATCACTCTTACTCCCAATCACTCTTACTCTCAATCACTCTTACTCTCAATCACTCTTACTCTCAATCACTCTTACTCTCATTCTTACTCTTACTCACTCTTACTCTCAATCACTCTTATTCTCATTCATACTCCTACTCCTAATCACTCTTACTCCCAATCACTCTTACTCTCAATCACTCTTACTCCCAATCACTCTTACTCTCAATCACTCCTACTCTCAATCACTCTTACTCTCAATCACTCTTACTCTCACTAACTCTCAATCACTCTTACTCTCACTCTAACTCTCAATCACTCTTACGCACTATTACTCACTCTTACTCTCAGTCATCCTTACTCACTCTCATACTCACTCTTACTCTGTCACTCTTACTCTCTGTCACTCTTACTCTCTTTCACTCTTACTTTGTCACTCTTACTCTCTGTCACTCTTACTCTCTGTCACTCTTACTCTCTGTCACTCTTACTCTCTGTCACTCTTACTCTCTGTCACTCTTACTCTCTATCACTCTTACTCTGTCACTCTTACTCACTCTCAGTCACCCTTACCCATTCATACTCACTCTCTCACTCTTACTCTCATACTCTTACTCTCAATTACTCTTACTCTCAATCACTCTTACTCCCAATCACTCCTACTCCCAATCACTCCTACTCTCAATCACTCCTACTCTCATTCTTACTCTTACTCTTACTCCCAATCACTCTTACTCTCAATCACTCTTATTCTCATTCTTACTCTTACTCTCACTCATACTCTTACTCCCAATCACTCTTACTCTCAATCACTCTTACTCTCAATCACTCTTACTCTCAATCACTCTTACTCTCATTCTTACTCACTCTTACTCTCAATCACTCTTATTCTCATTCTTACTCCTACTCTCACTCTTACTCCTACTCCTAATCACTCTTACTCCCAATCACTCTTACTCTCAATCACTCTTACTCTCAATCACTCTTACTCTCACTAACTCTCAATCACTCTTACTCTCATACTAATATATATATTTATACACATATACATGGGTGAGGTGATATGGTACCAAAGTTTTGGGTAAGGTGATTGACATTTACACAAGATAAAACACGAACCAATGGGGATAAAAACATAAGAACGGAAGTAACTGCAGAAGGCCTATTGGCCCATAACACAAGCACTTCCTCTTGATGCTTCTATATTGGTTCGGAGTCTTGAAGCTATAATATTATATATATATATATATATATATATATATATATATATATATATATATATATATATATATATATATATATATATATATATATATATATATATATATATATATATATATATATATATATATATATATATATATATATATATATACTCTTCAAACATTTAGAGGCAAGTTGACTAACAAGCCGAATGACTGCAATTGTTTTGAATTTGAGTTAAATCTAACATAGAAATGTAATCAAACCTAACCTAACCTAACCTATGCTAACCCAAGCTAAGCTAAGCTAACCTAACCTAACCTAACCTAACCCAGCAATTCATGATCTTAATATAATACTGTTAATTGGATAAACCAATTTGGAAGGAAATGTTCGAAAATAACAAAATTAACTGTGCTTGTTAGGAAAATTGGGCCTTGCATACTTGTCCGGATAGTGTGGTTCTCGCTTTTAGGTACGACATAAACGTATACCTAAGTTGAGAGAGAAAAAGATTCGCACTCAAACATGCATATCGATTGCCAGTCCTGAATTCTGGCTAGATATTCGTGTCCTCCCTTTTCATTTACCATCATTTGGATACTATCAAAACAGCTCTGAGAAGGATGAAATGAATAAAACGGGTAGCTCACTCATGTAAAAAGGAAGAGTTGGGAAAGACCGACAACCCCCCCCCCTCTCCCAATGATCCTGCTCTGCTAATATATAACATACCCCCCCCCCCACCCCATCCCCACTCTGCCATCCCCCCCTCCCCAATCAGAGTCCCTTTAATCATGCGAGGATAAATAGATTTCATAAGATCCAATGTGCTAACTGATATCAAAACAATTTGTTATCGTCTATTAAGCCCTTCAGTAAAAATGTATAGGGACCTAATTAGGTCCCGTTTTGAGGTGGTGGTGGTGGGTGGTATCGTATCGATGGATTAGCCAAGCTCTTATCCGCCGAATCCGTAGAGGGTACGACCCTGGCGCTTCAGAGCGTACACCACGTCCATGGCAGTGACGGTCTTCCTCTTGACGTGTTCCGTGTAGGTTACAGCATCACGGATGACGTTCTCGAGGAACACCTTCAGGACGCCACGGGTCTCTTCGTAGATGAGACCCGAAATACGCTTGACGCCACCACGACGAGCTAAGCGACGAATAGCGGGCTTGGTGATGCGCTGGATGTTGTCACGTAGCACCTTACGATGACGCTTGGCGCCACCCTTTCCGAGTCCCTTGCCTCCCTTGCCGCGTCCAGTCATGGTGTTGAAGTTGTTGTGTGAAGTGATTAAAAATTTTCGCGTTTCCCAGACTATATCCCGTCAAGCGGACGTACTTGTAGCATTGCAACTCCTGCCTGTCCTTACTTTATGCTTGTATTCGACTAGAAACACAACTTTCTCACAACGCTTTCAAAACTGCAGTTGCCTACTCGTCTGTTTCACGTCCCTGTGAAATGACTTTGGCACAAAAGCCAAAAAATAGAGCAAAATCAGCGATAATAGTGATTGGGGAGAGCCGCCTGTTGGCTGCAGCAAGAGGAAGGAGGGGGAGGGGCAACGGGGTGACGTAGGCGAGTTGAGCAGCCAATGGCGCTCGAGCGGGCGCCTCGAGACGGCGTATAAAGCCAAAAATTTTGAGGCTGTGGCCATCACAAGCCACAGTTGTTCACCATGGCTCGCACCAAGCAGACTGCTCGCAAGTCCACGGGAGGCAAGGCTCCTCGTAAGCAGCTGGCCACCAAGGCAGCACGCAAGTCTGCTCCTGCCACAGGGGGCGTGAAGAAGCCTCACCGTTACAGGCCCGGAACGGTCGCCCTGCGTGAGATCCGTCGTTACCAGAAGAGCACAGAGTTGCTCATCAGGAAACTTCCCTTCCAGCGTCTGGTGCGCGAGATTGCCCAGGACTTCAAGACCGATCTTCGCTTCCAGTCGTCTGCCGTCATGGCTTTACAGGAGGCATCCGAGGCTTACCTGGTCGGTCTCTTCGAGGACACTAACCTCTGTGCCATCCACGCCAAGCGTGTCACCATCATGCCAAAGGACATTCAGCTTGCTCGCCGTATCCGTGGAGAGCGTGCATAAGCTAAATCGACCACCCTAGTATACACCAAACTCGGCCCTTCTCAGGGCCAAAATATCCTTCTAAGGAGATTTCAGACATTCCTAGCATCAGTCATATATGAATTAACCTTCATCTATACATATAATAAATAAATAAATACACTAATTTAGGTGTCATACATACACTGTACACGTGATATCAATAAATCAAGTCATTTGTAGTACAACCTGTCCTCTTACAAACAAAACGCCGTCGCTTTTCGTTCTTATGCACTGCCAAGGATCCTCCCCCCCCCCTTGGTTTGAGGCCAAGCCACCACCACAGGGCAGTAAGTAAGCCGTTTACTTGGAGGAGGTGTACTTGGTGACGGCCTTAGTGCCCTCAGAGACGGCGTGCTTGGCCAGTTCTCCGGGCAACAGGAGCCTTACAGCCGTCTGGATCTCCCGACTGGTAATGGTGGAACGCTTGTTGTAGTGGGCCAGGCGAGAAGCCTCGGCGGCGATGCGCTCGAAGATGTCGTTCACGAACGAGTTCATGATCGACATGGCTTTGGAAGAGATACCAGTGTCGGGGTGGACCTGCTTCAGCACTTTGTAGATGTAGATGCTGTAGCTCTCCTTCCTCCTGCGCTTCTTTTTCTTATCGCCCTTGGCAATGGCCTTCTGGGCCTTTCCGGCCTTCTTGGCAGCCTTTCCAGATGCCTTGGGTGGCATGATGATGCTCGTGCTGGCTGGCGTTGCGATACAATAATGAACTTTTGCGAATCAGAACCAGAATCAGAATAATACAGGAGAAGATGCCCATGGGGCGAGCTTGGAAGTGGGGACAGAAGAAGATAAGGGGGGGTGAGAGGAAGAAGATTTGTTAGAGAAAAAGTGCCAGGGCTAAACCCAGCTGCGTGTCGTTAGGTTACGGCTTTCGAGGCAGGGACTCAGTCGGGTGTTTTCAGTGACAACATCGGGACATCACAAACTCACAACATCACAGTGATTGGCTCAAGAGCGTCAGGGCTGAACTTATTACGGATTGTTTGTGCTGGTTGTTGAGAGCTGAATATGTAATGATAGTGGATGCTGGGTGTTGGGAGATAAAGTTTAACGAAATACAGAGTTAGGAGGAGGATCATGGATAGTAGAGAAGAGGTCATGATTGTTTCGTGGTAGTCTGAGAGTGTGTAGGAGAAAATCAATGTGTTGTTCATGATAAGTGAGTAGTCTATCAATTTGTTTATCTGATAAAGTTTTCCAGTAGGTATTTAGGGCAGGAATGTTCATACTTTCATGGAGACTTTGACTGGTATTTAACTCTTGCCATCGGGTGTTGAGTACCCATCTTAGTGCTCTATTCTGTATTCTTTGAAGTTTTATTTTGTTAGTACGTGCAGATAGAGAAAGAGCTAGTGGAGCGTATGTTAGGAGAGGTCTAATAAGTGCTTTGTAAAGGTGCATTTTTGTGTCAGGTTTTGCAAATCTAAGTCTGTATAGTTTCTTCATGGCTTGAAGAGCTATTGCATGTTTCTGTGTTATGTGTGTGTGAAAGAGTAGTTGTCGATCAAATGTGAGTCCCAGGACTGTGGAGGAGGGAGATACTGAGATATAAGTAGGATTTTGAGTGTATGAATAGAGTTTGAGAGGAATTGGGCGAATAGTTCTTTTACAGAAAAAGTAGGTGATTTTAGATTTGCTGGAGTTGGTTTTTATACGCCATTTGTACTCCCACTCAGTGACAACATCAAGTTCTGTTTGTGCTCTGTTTGTTAGTGTATCAATGGTGTTGCTGGTGACAAGGTGAGAGACATCATCAGCATAACATATGGTTAATGAAGTGTGATGAACAGGGTCAGGAATGTCGTTTATGTATAGGATGTAGAGTGTTGGGGCAAGAACAGAACCTTGGGGAACACCGGCGTGTAAGTTGAAGTAGTCAGAGTGTTGTTGGAGGAACTTAATTCTCATTGTCCTATTGTCTAAGTAGTTCGAAAGAAGTTTGGTGGTGATAAGAGGAAGATTAAAGTTGTTGCATAGTTTGAATTTTAAGCCGTCATGCCAAACAGTGTCAAAGGCCTTCTCAACGTCCTTAGTGATGAGTGCAGTCTTAAGTCTTTGGTGCTGATTGATACTGAGGTAGTTAGTCATGATGTTTAAGGCGTCGTGAGTGGACCGGTGAGGCCGAAATCCAAACTGTTTGTTAGTGAGTAAGTCATTGTGTTCAAGGTGCGTTCTAAGTCTCTGGTTGATCAGCCTTTCAAAGACTTTGCCAAGTGTCTCTAGAAGGCTGATGGGTCTATAGTTCTTTGGGTCAGTGTGGGGTTTCCCAGGTTTTGGAATAAGAACGGCTGTGGCAGACTTAAAGTTGAGTGGAAAGTATCCAGAGGCAAGGGAGGCGTTGAATAGGTTAGTGATAGCAGTAATGATAGAAGCAGGGAGTTGTCTAAGAAGGATATGTCCAATGCCAGACGCACCAGGGGCTCTACGACGAGTGCCCATGAGAGCTGTCTTGACATCAGCTAGAGTTAGGGGAGTCTGTAGTTCAGTGTTTGAATTGAGATTTTCAAGGTGGATGAGGTCGTCTGGTGTAGTTGCTTGTCTATTTTGGTGTATCCAGTCTTCGACTATTTCAATGTTGGGGCGTGCAAATGGTTCAGGAGGATGTGGGTGAAAGATTTGTTCCCAGTGGTGTTTAAAAATGTTGAGAACTGCTTCAGGATCAGTGATTTTGTTGTTATTATGTAGAAGGTATTTAAACGGTGTGTGAGTTGATCCTTGTAATCGTTTGATTCGTTTCCAGAATTCTTGAGGTGTCAGTTTTCTGTATTGTTCTGCTTGTTCTATAAGGTGTTTCCAATGTTTTGTGTGGTCTTCATCTAGGCTGTTAAGGATATGGTTTTTTAATGCTGTTAGGTCCCATAGTATTTGTCCATGACGATGTATGTTTTGTAAGAATCTAGTGTGATAGCAAGCTAAGAGGCGTTTGGAGCGAATGGAGGGGGTGAAAGTGAAATGTGGTTTGTGTGCTGTTTTAGGAATGGAGATGTTTGCTGCATGAATGATGGTGTCTTGTATGTTGCGTGCTTGTGTGTCGATGTCAGTGTGATGTTTGTCATTGTATTCATAAGTGAGATCAGTGTCATCAATGTGTTGTTTGAACATGTCCCAGTTTGCCCTATGGTATGAGAATTGAGGAGTGCTGGGGATGAGAATAGGATTTGTGGAGACTGTGAGAATTAAGGGAATATGATCAGAGCCCGTAATGGGCCCTGGTGAAATGAAGTGTTGCAAGTTGCTGCCGTGTCTGTTGGTGAATATGAGATCAGGCCGGCCAGAACCTGTATGTGTGAAACAAGTGGGGAAATCAGGGCCAAGAAAGAATAGATGTTTTTGGTTGTATATTTGGTGAAGCTGTCTGCCATGCTGATTTGTGGTATTGTGGTGGAATGTAGGGTGTTGTGCATTGAGGTCTGCAAGCAGAAAAACAGGCAAGTGAGAGTTGTTGAAGAGAGTTATGAAATCTTGCATGGGAATGTCGGTGTTAGGACGGGTGTAGGTTGTGCAGATGATGAGACCCCATTTGTGTATGAACTTTAATGGCTAGGAAATGTTTGTGAAGCCAATGAGTGTGTAGGAGTTCGTGTTTGTATGAAGAACGGATGAGTATTGCAACTCCTTCATGTGCTTCATCTGGTGACTGGTAAGAGGAGTAGCCATAATGTTTGATTTTATATGAGTTCGTAATGTATGTGCTTTTTAATAATAGCACATCAGGTCTCTCGATCTCAATAAAATCTGACACCATGTGTCTAATGGAGAAATATGCCCGCACATTAAATTGGATGATCTTTATGAATTTTTAGGTTTTGATGGGGTGCTGGTGGGGTTTTGTGCATGTACAAGAGCATGAGGTTTGCGTGATTCAATGACTTGGGCAGTTACTGAGGAGGGTGCATCTTGGAGGAGGGTGGTAGGAATTGTGGGAAATTGACAGCGGGAGGTGGGAGTAAGATAACGGGTTGCTGAGCGGGCTCGGGACGAGATGAGATGAGTTACAGAAGAAATCGCTGGAGTTGTTGGGGGATGGAGGGAGGCAGAAGGCTTGTTGACAGGGACCGGGTGAGAGGTATCAGAGGTTGTAGTGTTAGTAGTCAGATTGGAAGTGGAGAGGACAATGTTGGGAGAAGAGGTTGAAAGTGCCTTTGACATGGATGCTTCAGTTTGGGATAGTCCAGGATGTGCTGTTTGGTCAGTGGCACCGTTTTCTGTAGCAGTCAGGAGTGGGTTGGTAGAACGTTGTGGGGGAACTGTGGTATTTTCTTCAACTGAAGTCATGGTGTTTTGTGGAGTGAGGACTGTAGGCGAGAATGGAGCAGAGCGCAATAGTTGAGTAGGAGGAACAGAAATACTAGGAAGGCCGTTATGAGTGAGAAAGATTGGAAGATAGTCAGCAAAGTCACGGCCATCGTCCTTGGCCTTCAAGTAAGCAGCTTGTACACAGGCAGTGACTCGTTCGTATGAAAGGTTCTGAAGAGGAGAATAAGGTGGAGGTGGTGGGTGAGGGAAGAGAGGTGGAGAGGACTGAGTTTGTTGTGCAGTATTATGATGATGTTGCTGGTGAAGTGAAGCATTAAGGACACTGGCATAGGACATTGAGGTGGCTGATGCTGTTTGGTGATGAGATAGGTTATGGGAGGTTGAAGAAGAGGAATGAGGGTGTGCTTGAGTGCGAGGTTGGTTATTTCGAAGAGATTTTAGGGTTTGCTTTCTCAAAGGGCAAGATTTGTCAACTGCTGAGTGAGCACCTTGGCAATTGGTGCATTTTAAGATAGGGGCAGAGCACTGAGTATAGAAATGACCTTCAGCAGAGCATTTGGAGCAAATTTGTGGGCTTTTACATTTTCTTGTTTCGTGATTATACTTATAACACTTGAAACATTGTAGTAAAGGAAGATAGTCAACTGGACTAATGAGATAGGGAGGAGTGCTGGTGTTGAGGATTTTAATTCCATGGTGCAAGAGTTTTTGAGCTTCTGTAGGGGAGGAACATTGGATCTTGAGGTGTTTTGTATTGGGCACTGGGTATATCTCCATTACAGTAATAGCATTCCTGTGAGAGATGTCTTGAGAGAGATTGATAGTATTAGGTGCTGAAAGGACAGAGCTGTCGACATTTCTTACAAGTACAGAGCATTTAGTTTTTTGTTCAATAGTGAGAACAGGAGTAAGTGAAGCTTGTGTGAGTTTTCTGAAAGTAGGTTCCTTGAAACAGGCAAAAAGGTCGTCTTCTGAGGCAATGAGAAATTTGATGGTGTTTGTGTTGGCGTGTTTGATATGGTTAGTGGCTGGTGTGCCAGTGGCATTGTAGAAGGTAGTGATGCAGTCAATAGTGTCTATGGGTGTATTCCCAGTGTAGGTCATCCGTAGACAGTGAGCCATTGTGACTCACTATCTACTGACAGTCCCGTGTCTTGTGCCAATCACTGTGATTCCATAAGCTCAGTGTGTAGGCCAGGTCTAAGACCTGGCCTAAGGGTCTCACCACGAACAAACACCGTGTTCCGGAAGGTTGCAACCCCCAGTTATGGTGGGCTCGCACGATCACGAGATTTCACAACTGGCTCGGCAGTGTCAGAAACGGAAGAATTTTAGGAGAGGAGAAAAAGAATGCACCTATGCCATGACGCAACTGCAAAAGGTGAACTTCCGTCTTCTCACCTGGGCCTGTTCTGGCTCGAAGTGGGGCTGTTCACCTAAATGCAGTCCGACCTGGACACAAGCACATTGGACAACACACAGAAGATGCCACGAGGAAGATGTCACTGCTTAGGACTAGATGCTGGCTGGGAAGCGCCTGGTTCTGCTCCAACAACTGCTGGCTGGAACGGGTTTTTGGCTGCACCGAAGTGCTCGTCGAGGCTGGAGATAACAGCTGCTGTAGTGACAGCGAGACGATGCTGGCTTGCTTTATGGCTGGCGAGCTGATCGATCCATCCACTCACGCACTCTAAGGTATCAGACGTTGGTAGAGTGGGGTGCGTAGCGCTCAAGCAGAGGGCCGCCCAAGTCACACTGCGAGCGAGACGATGCCACTCTTGCAACGATGCTGATTGGTTTGATGAACTTTTGCGAATCAGAATAATACAGGAGAAGATGCCCATGGGGCGAGCTTGGAAGTGGGGACAGAAGAAGATAAGGGGGGGTGAGAGGAAGAAGATTTGTAAGAGAAAAAGTGCCAGGGCTAAACCCCGCTGCGTGTCGTTAGGTTGCGGCTTTCGAGGCAGGGACTCAGTCGGGTGTTTTCAGTGACAACATCGGGACATCACAAACTCACAACATCACAGTGATTGGCTCAAGAGCGTCAGGGCTGAACTTTTTACGGATTGCTTGTGCTGGTTGTTGAGAGCTGAATATGTAATGATAGTGGAGGCTGGGTGTTGGGAGATAAAGTTTAACGAAATACAGAGTTAGGAGGAGGATCACGGATAGTAGAGAAGAGGTCATGATTGTTTCGTGGTAGTCTGAGAGTGTGTAGGAGAAAATCAATGTGTTGTTCATGATAAGAGAGTAGTCTGTCAATTTGTTTATCTGATAAAGTTTTCCAGTAGGTATTTAGGGCAGGAATGTTCATACTTTCATGGAGGCTTTGACTGGTATTTAACTCTTGCCATCGGGTGTTGAGTACCCATCTTAGTGCTCTATTCTGTATTCTTTGAAGTTTTATTTTGTTAGTACGTGCAGATAGAGAAAGAGCTAGTGGAGCGTATGTTAGGAGAGGTCTAATAAGTGCTTTGTAAAGGTGCATTTTTGTGTCAGGTTTTGCAAATCTAAGTCTGTATAGTTTCTTCATGGCTTGAAGAGCTATTGCATGTTTCTGTGTTATGTGTGTGTGAAAGAGTAGTTGTCGATCAAATGTGAGTCCCAGGACTGTGGAGGAGGGAGATACAGAGATATAAGTAGGATTTTGAGTGTATGAATAGAGTTTGAGAGGAATTGGGCGAATAGTTCTTTTACAGAAAAAGTAGGTGATTTTAGATTTGCTGGAGTTGGTTTTTATACGCCATTTGTACTCCCACTCAGTGACAACATCAAGTTCTGTTTGTGCTCTGTTTGTTAGTGTATCAATGGTGTTACTGGTGACAAGGTGAGAGACATCATCAGCATAACATATGGTTAATGAAGTGTGATGAACAGGGTCAGGAATGTCGTTTATGTATAGGATGTAGAGTGTTGGGGCAAGAACAGAACCTTGGGGAACACCGGCGTGTAAGTTGAAGTAGTCAGAGTGTTGTTGGAGGAACTTAATTCTCATTGTCCTATTGTCTAAGTAGTTCGAAAGAAGTTTGGTGGTGATAAGAGGAAGATTAAAGTTGTTGCATAGTTTGAATTTTAAGCCGTCATGCCAAACAGTGTCAAAGGCCTTCTCAACGTCCTTAGTGATGAGTGCAGTCTTAAGTCTTTGGTGCTGATTGATACTGAGGTAGTTAGTCATGATGTTTAAGGCGTCGTGAGTGGACCGGTGAGGCCGAAATCCAAACTGTTTGTTAGTGAGTAAGTCATTGTGTTCAAGGTGGGTTCTGAGTCTCTGGTTGATCAGCCTTTCAAAGACTTTGCCAAGTGTCTCTAGAAGGCTGATGGGTCTATAGTTCTTTGGGTCAGTGTGGGGTTTCCCAGGTTTTGGAATAAGAACGGCTGTGGCAGACTTAAAGTTGAGTGGAAAGTATCCAGAGGCAAGGGAGGCGTTGAATAGGTTAGTGATAGCAGTAATGACAGAAGCAGGGAGTTGTCTAAGAAGGATATGTCCAATGCCAGACGCACCAGGGGCTCTACGACGAGTGCCCATGAGAGCTGTCTTGACATCAGCTAGAGTTAGGGGAGTCTGTAGTTCAGTGTTTGAATTGAGATTTTCAAGGTGGATGAGGTCGTCTGGTGTAGTTGTTTGTCTATTTTGGTGTATCCAGTCTTCGACTATTTCAATGTTGAGGCGTGCAAATGGTTCAGGAGGATGTGGGTGAAAGATTTGTTCCCAGTGGTGTTTAAAAATGTTGAGAACTGCTTCAGGATCAGTGATTTTGTTGTTATTATGTAGAAGGTATTTAAACGGTGTGTGAGTTGATCCTTGTAATCGTTTGATTCGTTTCCAGAATTCTTGAGGTGTCAGTTTTCTGTATTGTTCTGCTTGTTCTATAAGGTGTTTCCAATGTTTTGTGTGATCTTCATCTAGGCTGTTAAGGATATGGTTTTTTAAAGCTGTTAGGTCCCATAGTATTTGTCCATGACGATGTATGTTTTGTAAGAATCTAGTGTGATAGCAAGCTAAGAGGCGTTTGGAGCGAATGGAGGGGGTGAAAGTGAAATGTGGTTTGTGTGCTGTTCTAGGAATGGACATGTTTGCTGCATGAATGATGGTTTCTTGTATGTTGCGTGTGGGAACCGACCTGTGAGATTTATATTTATTTAATTTATATGAATTTATATTTACGTTAATTTATATAAGATGTTTTTATGATGGTAAAGTCCAAAGACTAATGTATTTAAGAATAATTCCCACCATAATAGGTGGTGAATTATAATAGTATGTGGTGATGATATCCCGTTTTCTTTAGACGGTAATTCCACTACAAGTTACGTTTTCTATGGTTAACTTGTTTATACAATACAGCTATTATCTGTATGATATAAAATGGTGTCGGATTTTCCGACATAATTCCCCAGGGGCTGCTCACGGGTCGAAGTCCTAATTAGAACAGACGAACACCGATACTCCTCCTTCGAATTATTTGATTAATTTGATGTTAGCAGTTAGTAATCACACATTTGTGCGTCTGTTCGTACAGGACGGATGTCCCATACTAGAGTTGCAGGGGTTAGAAGTCTAATGCGATTTCATTTCCCTGTCAACTCTTGAAAGGCTAATATTCAAGCCTAATTACATATTATTTAACCCAGAAGACTGGATGTGATCAAGTACTACAGTCAAGTATGATTCAGGGACTGCAGTGAGATCAGTGACATTAGATATAACTTGAAGTTTGTTCAGGTAACTGGTCACTGATATATAAACACTGAGGCCCATGGAATACATCTTGATTAAATAATAAATGTATCAAATCAGTCATCAGATTTATTGGGGTTTAATTTAGTTAATTGATTCAGAAGATTGAATAGCTCATCATTAAAGTAAAGTATGGTTCTGAGACTGCAGTGGGTTCAGTGACATTGGTCGCAGTGACTTGTAGCTGTTTTAGGCTACTGTTCACTGATTTGCCACTGAGGCCTCATGAACTCATCTTCAGCTTTAAATGATGATATTAACATCAACCTCTGTTAGTATAGTCAGCTGTAATCTCCTTAGTATAATGCTACTGGAGAAATATAATCAGCTGACAAATTTAGATTTCTACTGGTATTGTTTATCTGCTGGCATAGGTCTCCCCAGGCTTGATACTGGGCCTGAGAGTAATTTACCTCCTGCAGAGTTTAACATGGTTATGCCCTGATATTTAGTAGGGCTACCAATGAATTGATGGTAGTAGTCTGTCCCCACAAGGACAGCCATTTGGCATTTGATTTGCTCAAATTTACCTGCAGCTGCTTGATAATAGCTTTCCAGGTCAGCATAATCAACTTGAGATTGTTGTGACAAATCTTCACATTTCTTGATCTGTCTTGTTAAGTGGCCTTTAGGACCTGCAAGGGTTCTTTTCATTCTCCCTGCATTATCCATACTGGCTTGTTGGTGAAGCCTTGTGGGACTTGTACTTGGGCTGCTCATAATACTGAACAAACACTAATGGTAGCCTAGGGTAAATTCTGCACTCGCTAGGCTGTAATCCTACCTCTACTAGAGGTTAGCACTTAAAATTAATACACATTATATATATATACAATCATCCACACTAATGATTTGAGTGATAAACCAGTGTCACTGGAAGTACCTTTAGGTTAGCTCTTCTATATCACCCTAGGATGGAATTGACACTAATTAATCACTCAAAGGTGTAATGATCATAAGTAAATTATTATATATACAACTCAACTCGAGTTGATAAAAATTACACCCAAAATAGGGTCTGGACCATTCATTAATGGTGCTAGGTTAATCAATATAGTACAACTGACTATGGTAATAATGGGACTAGGATGAACGATAATAGTTCAACTAGTCATATCCTACCCTGTTGTGGGTTGGCAATTAGTAAATATACTGTGATCACTAGTGCAATATATATTAAATGATTCTCTATTTTGGAGAAATAATATACACAATTATTGATAATAGCCTCTTAATTAGCCTCTATGAAACTTCTAATATTATCAAGATGTATTAAATATTATTAGTGACCTCGCGAAATAAACTCCACAAAATTCGTAGATAATCTCTCGCGAAATGTAACACCACGAAATCCGTGAACAATCTCGCGACACAGTCACTAATTTGGCTGGCTTCTATATTAGCGCTGTCATTTCACAGAATAACACGCCACCAAATCTGTGGGTGTGCATGAAACCGCTGACTAAGGCTGATCTGAACTGAGGGAGGCTCCTGAGCTCCCTCGAGGCTACGCTTCCGTCTTTGACTGGCTGGCCTTTGTTTAAATAACACTGCACTAGTATATTTAATGAATCCACTGGTTAACTGGTTCATCCGGTACTAAGATGACCAAATGTGGGTTCAAAGGATCAAATAATCCGTCATCCGGTTCGAAGGACCAAATAATGTGGGAACCGACCTGTGAGATTTATATTTATTTAATTTATATGAATTTATATTTACGTTAATTTATATAAGATGTTTTTATGATGGTAAAGTCCAAAGACTAATGTATTTAAGAATAATTCCCACCATAATAGGTGGTGAATTATAATAGTATGTGGTGATGATATCCCGTTTTCTTTAGACGGTAATTCCACTACAAGTTACGTTTTCTATGGTTAACTTGTTTATACAATACAGCTATTATCTGTATGATATAAAATGGTGTCGGATTTTCCGACATTGCGTGCTTGTGTGTCGATGTCAGTGTGATGTTTGTCATTGTATTCATAAGTGAGATCAGTGTCATCAATGTGTTGTTTGAACATGTCCCAGTTTGCTCTATGGTATGAGAATTGAGGAGTGCTGGGGATGAGAATAGGATTTGTGGAGACTGTGAGAATTAAGGGAATATGATCAGAGCCCGTAATGGGCCCTGGTGAAATGAAGTGTTGCAAGTTGCTGCCGTGTCTGTTGGTGAATATGAGATCAGGCCGGCCAGAACCTGTATGTGTGAAACAAGTGGGGAAATCAGGGCCAAGAAAGAATAGATGTTTTTGGGTGTATATTTGGTGAAGCTGTCTGCCATGCTGATTTGTGGTATTGTGGTGGAATGTAGGGTGTTGTGCATTGAGGTCTGCAAGCAGAAAAACAGGCAAGTGAGAGTTGTTGAAGAGAGTTATGAAATCTTGCATGGGAATGTCGGTGTTAGGACGGGTGTAGGTTGTGCAGATGATGAGAGACCCCATTTGTGTATGAACTTTAATGGCTAGGAAATGTTTGTGAAGCCAATGAGTGTGTAGGAGTTCGTGTTTGTATGAAGAACGAATGAGTATTGCAACTCCTTCATGTGCTTCATCTGGTGACTGGTAAGAGGAGTAGCCATAATGTTTGATTTTATATGAGTTCGTAATGTATGTGCTATTTAATAATAGCACATCAGGTCTCTCGATCTCAATAAAATCTGACACCATGTGTCGAATGGAGAAATATGCCCGCACATTAAATTGGATGATCTTTATGAATTTTTAGGTTTTGATGGGGTGCTGGTGGGGTTTTGTGCATGTACAGGAGCATGAGGTTTGCGTGATTCAATGACTTGGGCAGTTACTGAGGAGGGTGCATCTTGGAGGAGGGTGGTAGGAATTGTGGGAAATTGACAGCGGGAGGTGGGAGTAAGACAACGGGTTGCTGAGCGGGCTCGGGACGAGATGAGATGAGTTACAGAAGAAATCGCTGGAGTTGTTGGGGGATGGAGGGAGGCAGAAGGCTTGTTGACAGGGACCGGGTGAGAGGTATCAGAGGTTGTAGTGTTAGTAGTCAGATTGGAAGTGGAGAGGACAATGTTGGGAGAAGAGGTTGAAAGTGCCTTTGACATGGATGCTTCAGTTTAGGATAGTCCAGGATGTGCTGTTTGGTCAGTGGCACCGTTTTCTGTAGCAGTCAGGAGTGGGTTGGTAGGACGTTGTGGGGGAACTGTAGTATTTTCTTCAGCTGAAGTCATGGTGTTTTGTGGAGTGAGGACTGTAGGCGAGAATGGAGCAGAGCGCAATAGTTGAGTAGGAGGAACAGAAATACTAGGAAGGCCGTTATGAGTGAGAAAGATTGGAAGATAGTCAGCAAAGTCACGGCCATCGTCCTTGGCCTTCAAGTAAGCAGCTTGTACACAGGCAGTGACTCGTTCGTATGAAAGGTTCTGAAGAGGAGAATGAGGTGGAGGTGGTGGGTGAGGGAAGAGAGGTGGAGAGGACTGAGTTTGTTGTGCAGTATTATGATGATGTTGCTGGTGAAGTGAAGCATTAAGGACACTGGCATAGGACATTGAGGTGGCTGATGCTGTTTGGTGATGAGATAGGTTATGGGAGGTTGAAGAAGAGGAATGAGGGTGTGCTTGAGTGCGAGGTTGGTTATTTCGAAGAGATTTTAGGGTTTGCTTTCTCAAAGGGCAAGATTTGTCAACTGCTGAGTGAGCACCTTGGCAATTGGTGCATTTTAAGATAGGGGCAGAGCACTGAGTATAGAAATGACCTTCAGCAGAGCATTTGGAGCAAATTTGTGGGCTTTTACATTTTCTTGTTTCGTGATTATACTTATAACACTTGAAACATTGTAGTAAAGGAAGATAGTCAACTGGACTAATGAGATAGGGAGGAGTGCTGGTGTTGAGGATTTTAATTCCATGGTGCAAGAGTTTTTGAGCTTCTGTAGGGGAGGAACATTGGATCTTGAGGTGTTTTGTATTGGGCACTGGGTATATCTCCATTACAGTAATAGCATTCCTGTGAGAGATGTCTTGAGAGAGATTGATAGTATTAGGTGCTGAAAGGACAGAGCTGTCGACATTTCTTACAAGTACAGAGCATTTAGTTTTTTGTTCAATAGTGAGAACAGGAGTAAGTGAAGCTTGTGTGAGTTTTCTGAAAGTAGGTTCCTTGAAACAGGCAAAAAGGTCGTCTTCTGAGGCAATGAGAAATTTGATGGTGTTTGTGTTGGCGTGTTTGATATGGTTAGTGGCTGGTGTGCCAGTGGCATTGTAGAAGGTAGTGATGCAGTCAATAGTGTCTATGGGTGTATTCCCAGTGTAGGTCATCCGTAGACAGTGAGCCATTGTGACTCACTATCTACTGACAGTCCCGTGTCTTGTGCCAATCACTGTGATTCCATAAGCTCAGTGGGGGTCAGTGTGTAGGCCAGGTCTAAGACCTGGCCTAAGGGTCTCACCACGAACAAACACCGTGTTCCGGAAGGTTGCAACCCCAGTTATGGTGGGCTCGCACGATCACGAGATTCCACAACTGGCTCAGCAGTGTCAGAAACGGAAGAATTTTAGGAGAAGAGAAAAAGAATGCACCTATGCCATGACGCAACTGCAAAAGGTGAACTTCCGTCTTCTCACCTGGGCCTGTTCTGGCTCGAAGTGGGGCTGTTCACCTAAATGCAGTCCGACCTGGACACAAGCACATTGGACAACACACAGAAGATGCCACGAGGAAGATGTCACTGCTTAGGACTAGATGCTGGCTGGGAAGCGCCTGGTTCTGCTCCAATAACTGCTGGCTGGAACTGGTTTTTGGCTGCACCGAAGTGCTCGTCGAGGCTGGAGATAACAGCTGCTGTAGTGACAGCGAGACGATGCTGGCTTGCTTTATGGCTGGCGAGCTGATCGATCCATCCACTCACGCACTCTAAGGAATCAGACGTTGGTAGAGTGAGGTGCGTAGCGCTCAAGCAGAGGGCCGCCTAAGTCACACTGCGAGCGAGACGATGCTCCTCTTGCAACGATGCTGATTGGTTTGATGAACTTTTGCGAATCAGAATCAGAATAATACAGGAGAAGATGCCCATAGGGGCGAGTTTGGAAGTGGGGACAGAAGAAGATAAGGGGGGGTGAGAGGAAGAAGATTTGTAAGAGAAAAAGTGCCAGGGCTAAACCCAGCTGCGTGTCGTTAGGTTGCGGCTTTCGAGGCAGGGACTCAGTCGGGTGTTTTCAGTGACAACATCGGGACATCACAAACTCACAACATCACAGTGATTGGCTCAAGAGCGTCAGGGCTGAACTTTTTTACGGATTGTTTGTGCTGGTTGTTGAGAGCTGAATATGTAATGATAGTGGATGCTGGGTGTTGAGAGCTAAAGTTTAACGAAATACAGAGTTAGGAAGAGGATCATGGATGGTAGAGAAGAGGTCATGATTGTTTCGTGGTAGTCTGAGAGTGTGTAGGAGAAAATCAATGTGTTGTTCATGATGAGTGAGTAGTCTATCGATTTGTTTGTCTGATAGAGTTTTCCAGTAGGTATTTAGGGCAGGAATGTTAGTACTTTCATGGAGACTTTGACTGGTATTTAACTCTTGCCATCGGGTGTTGAGTACCCATCTTAGTGCTCTATTCTGTATTCTTTGAAGTTTTATTTTGTTAGTGCGTGCAGATAGAGAAAGAGCTAGTGGAGCGTATGTTAGGAGAGGTCTAATAAGTGCTTTGTAAAGGTGCATTTTTGTGTCAGGTTTTGCAAATCTAAGTCTGTATAGTTTCTTCATGGCTTGAAGAGCTATTGCATGTTTCTGTGTTATGTGTGTGTGAAAGAGTAGTTGTCGATCAAATGTGAGTCCCAGGACTGTGGAGGAGGGAGATACAGAGATATAAGTAGGATTTTGAGTGTATGAATAGAGTTTGAGAGGAATTGGGCGAATAGTTCTTTTACAGAAAAAGTAGGTGATTTTAGATTTGCTGGAGTTGGTTTTTATACGCCATTTGTACTCCCACTCAGTGACAACATCAAGTTCTGTTTGTGCTCTGTTTGTTAGTGTATCAATGGTGTTGCTGGTGACAAGGTGAGAGACATCATCAGCATAACATATGGTTAATGAAGTGTGATGAACAGGGTCAGGAATGTCGTTTATGTATAGGATGTAGAGTGTTGGGGCAAGAACAGAACCTTGGGGAACACCGGCGTTTAAGTTGAAGTAGTCAGAGTGTTGTTGGAGGAACTTAATTCTCATTGTCCTATTGTCTAAGTAGTTCGAAAGAAGTTTGGTGGTGATGAGAGGAAGATTAAAGTTGTTGCATAGTTTGAATTTTAAGCCGTCATGCCAAACAGTGTCAAAGGCCTTCTCAACGTCCTTAGTGATGAGTGCAGTCTTAAGTCTTTGGTGCTGATTGATACTGAGGTAGTTAGTCATGATGTTTAAGGCGTCGTGAGTGGACCGGTGAGGCCGAAATCCAAACTGTTTGTTAGTGAGTAAGTCATTGTGTTCAAGGTGCGTTCTAAGTCTCTGGTTGTTCAGCCTTTCAAAGACTTTGCCAAGTGTCTCTAGAAGGCTGATGGGTCTATAGTTCTTTGGGTCAGTGTGGGGTTTCCCAGGTTTTGGAATAAGAACGGCTGTGGCAGACTTAAAGTTGAGTGGAAAGTACCCAGAGGCAAGGGAGGCGTTGAATAGGTTAGTGATAGCAGTAATGATAGAAGCAGGGAGTTGTCTAAGAAGGATATGTCCAATGCCAGACGCACCAGGGGCTCTACGACGAGTGCCCATGAGAGCTGTCTTGACATCAGCTAGAGTTAGGGGAGTCTGTAGTTCAGTGTTTGAATTGAGATTTTCAAGGTGAATGAGGTCGTCTGGTGTAGTTGCTTGTCTATTTTGGTGTATCCAGTCTTCGACTATTTCAATGTTGGGGCGTGCAAATGGTTCAGGAGGATGTGGGTGAAAGATTTGTTCCCAGTGGTGTTTAAAAATGTTGAGAACTGCTTCAGGATCAGTGATTTTGTTGTTATTATTTAGAAGGTATTTAAACGGTGTGTGAGTTGATCCTTGTAATCGTTTGATTCGTTTCCAGAATTCTTGAGGTGTCAGTTTTCTGTATTGTTCTGCTTGTTCTATAAGGTGTTTCCAATGTTTTGTGTGGTCTTCATCTAGGCTGTTAAGGATATGGTTTTTTAATGCTGTTAGGTCCCATAGTATTTGTCCATGACGATGTATGTTTTGTAAGAATCTAGTGTGATAGCAAGCTAAGAGGCGTTTGGAGCGAATGGAGGGGGTGAAAGTGAAATGTGGTTTGTGTGCTGTTTTAGGGATGGAGATGTTTGCTGCATGAATGATGGTGTCTTGTATGTTGCGTGCTTGTGTGTCGATGTCAGTGTGATGTTTGTCATTGTATTCATAAGTGAGATCAGTGTCATCAATGTGTTGTTTGAACATGTCCCAGTTTGCCCTATGGTATGAGAATTGAGGAGTGCTGGGGATGAGAATAGGATTTGTGGAGACTGTGAGAATTAAGGGAATATGATCAGAGCCCGTAATGGGCCCTGGTGAAATGAAGTGTTGCAAGTTGCTGCCGTGTCTGTTGGTGAATATGAGATCAGGCCGGCCAGAACCTGTATGTGTGAAACAAGTGGGGAAATCAGGGCCAAGAAAGAATAGATGTTTTTGGGTGTATATTTGGTGAAGCTGTCTGCCATGCTGATTTGTGGTATTGTGGTGGAATGTAGGGTGTTGTGCATTGAGGTCTGCAAGCAGAAAAACAGGCAAGTGAGAGTTGTTGAAGAGAGTTATGAAATCTTGCATGGGAATGTCGGTGTTAGGACGGGTGTAGGTTGTGCAGATGATGAGAGACCCCATTTGTGTATGAACTTTAATGGCTAGGAAATGTTTGTGAAGCCAATGAGTGTGTAAGAGTTCGTGTTTGTATGAAGAACGGATGAGTATTGCAACTCCTTCATGTGCTTCATCTGGTGACTGGTAAGAGGTGTAGCCATAATGTTTGATTTTATATGAGTTCGTGATGTATGTGCTATTTAATAATAGCACATCAGGTCTCTCGATCTCAATAAAATCTGACACCATGTGTCTAATGTTGAAATATGCCCGCACATTAAACTGTATGATCTTTATGAATTTTTAGGTTTTGATGGGGTGCTGGTGGGGTTTTGTGCATGTACAAGAGCATGAGGGTTGCGTGATTCAATGAGTTGGGCAGTTATTGAGGAGGGTGCATCTTGGAGGATGGTGGTAGGAATTGTAGGATATTTACAGCGGGAGGTGGGAGTAAGACAACGGGTTGCTGAACGGGCTCGGGACGAGACAAGATGAGTTACAGAAGAAATGACTGAAGTTGTTGGGGGATGGAGGGAGACAGAAGGCTTGTTGACAGGGACCGGGTGAGAGGTATCAGAGGTTGTAGTGTTAGTAGTCAGATTGGAAGTGGAGAGGACAATGTTGGGAGAAGAGGTTGAAAGTGCCTTTGACATGGATGCTTCAGTTTGGGATAGTCCAGGATGTGCTGTTTGGTCAGTGGCACCGTTTTCTGTAGCAGTCAGGAGTGGGTTGGTAGGAGATTGTGGGGGAACTGTAGTATTTTCTTCAGCTGAAGTCATGGTGTTTTGTGGAGTGAGGGCTGTAGGCGAGAATGGAGCAGAGCGCAATAGTTGAGTAGGAGGAACAGAGATACTAGGAAGGCCGTTATGAGTGAGAAAGATTGGAAGATAGTCAGCAAAGTCACGGCCATCGTCCTTGGCCTTCAAGTAAGCAGCTTGTACACAGGCAGTGACTCGTTCATATGCAAGGTTCTGAAGAGGAGAATAAGGTGGAGGTGGTGGGTGAGGGAAGAGAGGTGGAGAGGACTGAGTTTGTTGTGCAATATTATGATGATGTTGCTGGTGAGGTGAAGCATTAAGGACACTGGCATAGGACATTGATGTGGCTGATGCTGTTTGGTGATGAGATAGGTTATGGGAGGTTGAAGAAGAGGAATGAGGGTGTGCTTGAGTGCGAGGTTGGTTATTGCGAAGAGATTTTAGGGTTTGCTTTCTCAAAGGGCAAGATTTGTCAACTGCTGAATGACCTCCTTGGCAATTGATGCATTTTAAAGTGTTGGCAGAGCACTGAGTGTAAAAATGGCCTTCTACAGAACATTTTGAACAAATTTGTGGGCTTTTACATTTCCGGGTTTCATGACTGTATTTGTAGCATTTAAAGCATTGCAGCAAAGGAAGATAGTCAACTGGACTAATGAGATAGGGAGGAGTGCTGGTGTGGAGGATTTTAATTCCATGGTGCAAGAGTTTTTGAGCTTCTGTAGGGGAGGAACATTGGATCTTGAGGTGTTTTGTATTGGGCACTGGGTATATCTCCATTACAGTAATAGCATTCCTGTGAGAGATGTCTTGAGAGAGATTGATAGTAGTAGGTGCTGAAAGGACAGAGCTGTCGACATTTCTTACAAGTACAGAGCATTTAGTTTTTTGTTCAATAGTGAGAACAGGAGTAAGTGAAGCTTGTGTGAGTTTTCTGAAAGTAGGTTCCTTGAAACAGGCAAAAAGGTCGTCTTCAGAGGCAATGAGAAATTTGATGGTGTTTGTGTTGGCATGTTTTATATGGTTAGTGGCTGGTGTGCCAGTGGCATTGTAAAAGGTAGTGATGCAGTCAACTGTGTCTATGGGTGTATTCCCAGTGTAGGTCATCCGTAGACAGTGAGCCATTGTGACTCACTGTCTACTGACAGTCCCGTGTCTTGTGCCAATCACTGCGATTCCATTAGCTCAGTGGGGGGGTCAGTGTGCTCGTGAGCTGTGGGTTGGAGCTCGGTTGTCAGAGGCGTAATTCCGGGTTCCTAGCAGGCTAATTGAACCCGGTTCGGCACAAATACAAAGTATTCGTGAGTCCTGAAGGTGTTACTCAAGGGCAACCCCCACTGCTAGTTGACTCGCACTATCACGAGGTTCTAGCAGTGGATCGGCATAGCAAACAAGCCAGGCAGGGAGACACAGGGCGCAAGCACGTGCTGTGACCCCACCTGGGAGGAAAGGACGAATACCCCACTGCACTTTCACCGCACAGGGGGTAGGTCCCGGCCTGAAGAGGAAGAAAATGTTTAGCAGAGGAGAGAAAGAGTGCTATGCACGGCAATACACATTACGTAAGTTAGGCCATCCAGCTGTCCCTGGTTTTATTCAGGGTGGCAGTACGGGTTGGCCCACTAGGGTAATGTATCTTTGCACGTTATATCACTGATAGAGCTGTAACATAAACCGTGAACACGCCGAGAGGAAGAGCCGTCGTTGCCTGAAAAAGAGGTGTGTGCCAGTTTGCCTGGGTGTTGCCTTGGATGGAAGATGGCTGTGATAAGGATGTGGCCCCAGGTAGGGTTACCACGAGAGTATGCTCGTCTGGGCCGACCAAGCGGCCCTGACCTTGCAAGTTAGCAACAGGTGCTACTAGCGCTCTGCATCTCTGGCTGTTGTTAAATCGATGCTGTTGGATCACTGTGGTGGTTGTGATGTCAGATGCCTCAAAACGGTGGTCCCATGTAACTGCAATAATGCAGAGGCAGGTGGTTGCAGGTGCGGGGGCGCTCAAACAGCGTATCGCCTAGATCTCACTGCGAGCGCGACGTGCTGCTGCTTCCGTTGCCAATGAAAAGATGTGAAAGAGACTTTTGCGCGAGTCGAGCTTTCCTTTTATATCCCGCTCGCGACTCAGCTCAGAGCGGGTCGCGTGGCGGAGCGCGCTGATTGGTCAGTGGCGGACTCCCTTGATCCTGAGCGGGGTATATCACACGAAGCTCGATCTGCGGGGCGGCATAAAAGACGGAAGAAAAGGAGAGCAAAAAGTCAGCAAGTGGAATCAGAATCAGATTCAGAATCAGAGTTCCTAGAAGCCTTGGCTGAGACCTTCACATATGAGGCCCCAGATTTCGACCTAAACCCAAGCAAATCAAGCAAGAAAGTGCCCTGCTTTGGACTTTACCTCAATCACGGTGGCACTTTCAACGGCAATCGAAGCACAAGAATGGTCATTGCCTTAGAATGCAACAGGATCATCAACCAGCTCAGGACCTGCATTCCTTACCCTGTGTTTGTCCACCACGAGACCGTGGAACATTATGTAGACCTCTGCGCTCTGGAGAGTGAATACATCGACCCTAAATTCGACTTCAAGAGGGGACAAGTGACCTTCCTGGAAGAAGATGAAGACCCGACAGGAACACCAATACCACCGCTATCATTTGGGAAGTACATGCGAATACCTCCTGGCCAAGACACCACCAAGCAACAGTGAACTTACCTCTCACCACCTCAATAAGGAAGACGCCTCCTCCAAGCCAGACAGACCACGTCAAGTGAACCAGGACGACATCACCCTGCCCCACCACTAGCCTCCTGCCGCCCAAGAAGAACTTAAGCTACAGGCTTTGACTGAAAAAACATCTCCAATCCAAGGTGGACGGGCCACCGAACTTTCAAGCCTCCTCTCTCCACATCCAAATCCTCTTCCAAGAATTTCATCGCCCCATCCTTCTTCCTCCCTCATCCTTTCCAAGCTCTTTGGACATCAAAGCGAAAAGCGGCATAAAACACCACAAACCCACAACAGCAGCAGCAGCAATGTCAGGACGCGGCAAGGGAGGCAAAGTGAAGGGCAAGTCAAAGTCTCGCTCCAGCAGGGCCGGACTTCAGTTCCCCGTGGGCAGAATTCACCGTCTGCTGCGTAAGGGCAACTACGCCGAACGCGTCGGTGCTGGCGCTCCTGTCTACCTGGCAGCCGTCATGGAATACCTCGCTGCCGAAGTTCTGGAGCTCGCCGGTAACGCCGCACGTGACAACAAGAAGACCCGTATCATCCCACGTCACTTGCAGTTGGCCATCCGCAACGACGAAGAACTCAACAAACTTCTGTCTGGCGTAACCATTGCACAGGGAGGTGTTCTTCCAAACATTCAGGCAGTTCTTTTGCCAAAGAAGACAGAGAAGAAGTAAGCACTTCTGCCACCCACCACGACAAATACCATAACCAGGCTCCATCCGGAGCCACACACACTTTAATAGAGAGATTCAAGTAGACAATCAACTTTCAAACATTAATAATAACATTTATATTGATTTCATTTGGAATGTGTACATAACAAACAAACAAAACAAAATTATAGGGGATATTCAGCATCACTTGGAATATTAACCAATCATATAAATCCAATATATATTTTATATTTTACTTTAAGCGAGGAATTCATAATCTATCAATTTTTAATCATACAAATGAACAAAAGCAATTCTTCACTAGACGTAATGAATGAATAAATGATCAAGGTTTTAATGTGTTTCATGAATATATATATATATATATATATATATATATATATATATATATATATATATATATATATATATATATATATATATATTTATATATATTTGTGAACCAGAATATGTTTGAGCAGCAGTGATCGTGCCATTGGCTGCAGTGCAACAATTCAAATAATTTAAAGGGCCTGCTCGGGTATATAAGAGAGGCTGGGAGACTGGGGCCGGTGGTGGGTGATGGGTGATGAGTGATGGTGTGGTGTGGTGTGGTGTGGTGTTGTTAAGAGTTGATTTACGGCCAGCCAGCTGCAGCCAAGGCAGGGCAAGGCAAGGCAAGGCAAGGCAAGGCAAGGCAAGGCAAGGCAAGGCAAGGCAAGGCAAGGCAAGGCAATAACAGGACAGGCCAGGCCAGGCCAGGCCAGGCCAGGCCAGGCCAGGCCAGGCCAGGCAAGGCAAGGCAAGGCAAGGCAAGGCAAGGCAAGGCAAGGCAATAACAGGACAGGACAGGCCAGGCCAGGCCAGGCCAGGCAAGGCAGGCAGACAGGCAGGCAGGCAGGCAGGCAGGCAGCCAGCCAGCCAGCCAGCCAGCCAGCCACTCCCACTTTGTATTTATATGCATTCAATTTATATTCAAACATTATATATGTTAAGGGCCTTGTTTTAGTGTTTATTTTAAAAATTACAAACATCGAGTCGTTTTACCAGTCCTTTAGCGTTAACGGTGATGCATTTTAAAACTGAACATAAATCGCCTTTTCTGGATATATCAAATATCGAATCCGCTTAATGTGCCTACAATTCAATCATTCAAAAAATACATAATTTACATCAAGCCTTTTCATAGAACAGACAATAAGATTTGTACATGCAAAAAAAAAAAAAATCCTTTAAGTTATCAATACAATGTGAGAAAACTTTACTTTTATAACTAAAGTTGCACAATTATACCAACTTTATGGTGGCTGGGTGGTAAGGTGTGTGGCTGGTGTTTTGGAAGTCGCGAGTTCAAACGACCCAATGGGAATAATACTTTTTTTTTTTTTGCCATACAATCTTCCTAATACTATTATGTAGGTTTGTGTGTGTGTTTTTTTTATTCATTCTTTGGTTTTATAGATGACATACATATTGACTCCTTTTACCGGTCCTTAATTAGGCTCTGGGGAAGCAATGGTGGTGGTGGTGGTGGTGGTGGTGGTGGTGGTGGTGCATTTAAAACTAAACCAAAAATCACCAGTTCTGGACGCGTCAAATATCATATCCGCTTAATGTGTCTACAACCTAATTACTTAAAACTACACTATTTAATTCATTCATATTATGTGCATATTGGTCATTATGCTCATACAACCGACATCAAAATTTATTTTCATTATTAGAATCATACATTTCATCAAGTAATACAGATACAAAGAGATTTTCTTTCTGAGAAGACCGTTAGTATTGGCTGGCAGGCAGGCAGGCAGGCATTTGAGGGTTATTATTTCGCCTGTTGATTGGGGGGAGGGTTGATGTGTTAGGGGGTTTTCGGTTAGGTGTGGTGGTGGTGATTGGTGGTGGTGGTGATTGGTGGTGGTGGTGATTGGTGGTGAGTAGTGGTGATGTAACACGGGTTTGGTTCCTTAGTCTTTACTTCCTTCTTTCTTTGCCCTCTACCCGTATTCTTACTTTTTATTCTCTACCAAGGGACTCCAAAACTTTTAACAAAGCCAACTCCACGCCACGTGGTCCTAAGACGATTGACCGACTTAGGATTCTACACCCAGTATGACGTGACCTAAGCTCTGAACAAAACCCTAGAGTCACCTCTGCTGCCACCACCAGACCAGTAATACAAGAGCAATGATCGAGGTCTGGATCGATCACGCTAATTAATCAACCTAGGGGCTTGATCCCCACTATAAACGATGACCTTGAGTGTGGAATAAATTACACGGTAATGATAATTCCGATTCGATGTTAGAATCGGCGCCCAATGCAACTCTGCCTCGTGTGGACCACGTGACCAGGACAAGTATACACATAAAACACATGGAAACAATAAAATGCAAATTAATAACAAATTTAATTTATTAAAAGAAAACTAAAACAAAATCTAAATAGGTTCACTCCCTATCACTTTAACACTCCCTACTTGACCTGAGTGGCAAATGAGAAGACTATTTCTATAATTAACAATAGCAACTATACCTTGGGCGACCAGCTAGATGTTTTGGCTGGTCTTGGGGAGAGGTAAGATGTTTGACCTCTCCTAGCTGCTTCCGTGACCACACTGATCTCTCCCTTGTCTCGTCTCCCCCAGACAGAACATTGTATCCTTCCGCCTAGTCAAAGTTCTACCCAGTTACTAGCAAGGTTTAAGTTATAACAATTATCCTCTGTTTATACTGAATTGATCCAGACTGGTTGAATTATTTTACTTTAATTAGATTACACAAACATCTAACGGCAAAGCTGTTCCCGATCACAAAAATGGTTATTAAAACTTTGAGAAATATTAGACATGTCAACCCCTGATGACCTATGACCGCCGGTCACTCCGCTTTAAAAGTTAGATCTGATTCGTGACGTCACTGATGGTGACTTAAACTCAATAATTAGAATACTCTTGATATTGTATCCAGTACTATTATACAATACAATTTTAATGCAAAATGAATAAAGGCTAATTTTCTCTAAATTACTTGAATACTATAGGATGATTCATTATACGCAGATATGAACAAAGCGTCGGTTATTTCCACCGCGAATTCCCCTGGGGGTCAGGTCACCATGCGGCTCAGCTTCCCATTCTCTTTTGTCGATAAACCACTCTGGATAATTCTTACAACAGCCTAGTTTGTTACAACCCCCCCCGCACAAGCACTTAGTAAACCTTGTTAATTTGTTAAAATTCACGAGGTTTAGTATCCAAACCCACAATTCAACTCATGCCACAAACAAAAGCTAACCTAACTAATAAAATTTGACAAATAATAGTCCAACATCATAATAACCATGTTCATATTTCATAAATTTCTCAGCTGTCAACTGACAGCAATCCTCTAATATCAGGAAACATACATCCTATCCTTACTGACATAGCTAAATAACATGTCCCTACTCTACCGTCAAAAACTAGCTATTAAACTCTCTTGGCTCTTCACTAGCCAAGTCCATGTGTCCTCTAGAGCCGGCCACACCGTGCTCAAACATAACCATTAAAGTTATAAGTTCAGACTGAACTTTCAGTCATCCGGGAGCGTACTACGGAACTATCAGGTACACATCCGTGTACTAACCACTCCCCATCAATGTCAACCTTGACATGTTAAGGAACACACCTAATGTTTATTACATCTATCTAAAAAATAAAAAAAAATCCTATACTATATCACAGGTTTCAGCTGACTGTACAGCCAAGTGTTCTCACTCACTAGAAGTGTCAATGTTTATATTGGTCCGCCTCTCCTGTGTTCAAACATTCTGAAAAAAAAATAGCACAACATAATTTTCCATAACCGTTTGTTCTGGGCTGAGACAATTACACAGGGGCTTCGATTTTGATTACTGACCAATTTATAGAGTAAAATTCATATATTATACCAGAATTATTATTTTAAAGCTGTTTTTCAACATTTATAAAGTATTGATTCTAAATCTGTTTTTCAACATTTAAACAAAAGTGTCCAGATGTTCTTTACACAGATGTTCAGAGCCAACTTTGTTGTTTTGTATCAATTGTTCATATTGAGTAAACGAGAAAAAAATCGATGCTGCTGGATGCTGAATGTAGTCGCTGACGATGACTGTGTCGATCTTGCTTCTCCCCATGTGTAGACATCCATACCTGGTCCTCTTGTACTCCCATCCGGTACTCTTGAATGACGACAGAGTGTAGTAGAGCGGAGTGCCAAGTGACAGCTGTAGAATACTGTTACTTCGGCCATTAATCTTGCTCTCGACAGTCCACACGCCTTCGTATCAATCACAGTTCACACGGTAGTCTTGATGTTAAACTTGTCGCAGATGACCACAGCAGAGCAGAACTGGATGTACCAACGGTGTCTCTTAGCAGGAGTGGTGTCAGAAGGTCGTAGAGGCGGGTTGCTTGTTTGCAGAACAGGTGAATCTCGTCTTCCATCATTGCTCACGTCATCTCAGGCGTTTCTTGATGTCACCAGGTTACTAGGCCGTAAACACCAACTGTGTATACCCTCGTACCGCCGACTTTAGGCCAAAGGAGACAATTTTGCGACCTTCTATTGGCGAGTCCCGGTACTCTGTAGGGAAACCGTGCCTTCCACCTGTGACCGCCTTATTTCCGCTTTCTTGTTACTTCAGATGACGTAATCGTTAATCTTCCGGCGAAACTCTTGAGTACTGCTACGCGCTTTCCATTTCTTGACCTCTCCTCCAACACTGCTGGAATGGCTGCAGTCTTGATGACGCAGCAGGTGGGTATTGGTGATCTCGAGACAGCTACCCCGGCGTTGTATGGCATCTCCGGTGACTGCTATAATGTGGACAGCTCGCTGGCCCTGACAACCTCGTTAGTGACGTGAGGCGTCGGCCGGGTGACTCTTGGACAGTCACTCCTCCCCACAGTAACTGATGTATGGGTTACTGGGTCTGGTGGGGGGAGGGCTTTGTGTAACGTGCCTCCCCCCTCGGTCTTTACAGACAAAGGTTCACGTGTGGCTAGAACAACTGGGTCGGTGTACCAATCAGACCTGGGAACAGACAGACACAACACAGCGGAAGCATAGATATACTCTGGGTTTGGTGGAGGTGGAACCCCAGAGCACGGTAAAAGTTGCTACCTGAGTTAAGTATAGACATAGTACACCTCATTGCCTTTACAGGAAAATCTAATGAATACTAAATTATACTAACCAAGGAAGTTACTTTACTGTACAGCGCGAGATCTCGTCACCATAGGGTGGCGAGACTGCACCTGACTACTGATGAGCGATGACAGAGGGTCATCCTCATCTTCTGACTCGTCGGTGAAGCCATGAGTCAGCACTGCTGAGTCCGGAACTAGACCCGCTGAAGGCAGTTCTAATTCCTCTCTAGCATGATATTGTTTCAATTTATTTACATGAATTGTCCTTTCCACCTGGTCCTCGAACACTCCTTTTATAACAAGATTAACCGGCCCCGCCCTTTTAATTACTCTATAGGGTCCTCGCCACCTCGGAGCTAGCTTCCTGCTCTGATTGGCGGGCGCAGCCTCATTCACTCTCAATACGAGGCTTCCTTCCGTCAACTCAAGGGGGCGCACTTTCTTGTCATAAAAATGAGCATACCGAGTCCGTGCCTTCTTGGACGCTTCAGCTGCAATATTCCATGCATTTCTCATTTTTCCAAGGACCTCTGAAGGATAGTCCTCCCCGTATGCAACATTATGTCTGTTAAGCAGACCTGACGGGAAATTGCATGAATTACCAGTAAACAAATAAAGTGGTTGGGTGTTAATTGATTGGTGGATGGCAGTATTCAAGGCGAACTGAACATAGGGTAGGTGTTCATCCCAGGTGTTTGCATCATGTTCAGCAAGGATTGCAAGCATATCCTTGACTGAACGATTAGTCCGTTCCGTCATTCCGTTTGCTTGTGGGTGGTAGGCCGTTGTAAAAGCCGAAGTTGTCTCTAAAATCTTACAAACTTCTCTAAATATATTCCCATTGAATTCTTGACCCCGGTCAGAGACTAAAACTTTAGGAGGTCCGAATACAGTAACGAACCTACGCAAGAATGCATCTGCAACCGTACGAGAATCCTTCTGAGGTAATGCAACTAGTGTAGTGTATCTAGACAGATGGTCAACTAGTACCAACACATATCTATTTCCTGAATGACTGTGGTGTAAATCAATCAGATCGGCCCCCACACGATCTAACGGTTCGCGAATTTCAGGAAATTCCTGAAGTGGGGCTTGTACCTTAAGGGTGCCTTTCCTCCTCTGGCAACGAGGGCACGACTTCACGAAATTGATTACCTCAGAAAGTAATCCTGGAAAATAAAATAGAGACTTTGCTTTTAAGTGGGTTTTAAAGATCCCCGGATGCCCTGCAATTTTTGAAGCATGCGCAAGCTTTAACGCTGATGACCGCAACGCGTCCGGAATAACTAGCTGAAATACTGCCCTATCATTCTGGCTGTTGACATAATACAGGACGCCCTGTTTCATCTCAAAATCATGAATAGGTAAATTCTTTTTCTTTTTCGGGTATTTTCCTCCCTCTAAATACTCAATAATTTCTTTCCATCTAGGCTCGCTCATCTGGTATTCTCTCATTTTATCTGATGGAATAGTTTCAATATTTTCATTAATCTGCATTGCCGCTATATTTCTACTTAGCGTATCTGGCACAACATGTGCTGGACCAGGCTTGTACAAGATCTGGAACGAGTGGGCCGAAAGTTCGTGAGACCAGCGTGACATTCGTGGGCATTTCGTTCGCTTTTTAAATATGTGTGTTAACGCTCGATGGTCTGTGTAGATTACAAAATGCCGCTGAAATAGGTAAGGCTCGAAATACCTAACTGATTCTACTACTGCCAGTGCCTCCCGATCCGTAGCTGAATAACGAACTTCAGGTCCTTTGACCTTCCTACTGAAATAGGCTACTGGATGGGGTAAATTATCTGCGTCTCGCTGAATTAAGCACCCGCCAATAGCAATACCGCTGGCGTCAGTGTGCACTTCCCACTCTTTCTCAAAATCGGGAATAGCCAATACCGGTGTCGTGATTAGTTGGTCTTTCAGTTTGCGATAGGCCTCGTCATGTTCTGATTTCCACACAAACTTCGCATTTTTCTTTGTCAGATCAGTCAGGGGTGCTGAAATGCCAGCGAAACCTTCAATGTGACGACGAAAATATCCGGCCGCCCCCAAAAACCTACGCACGTCCTTTGCTGTCCTTGGAGTAGGCATGTCAGCAATGGCGCGGCAAGAATCTGGGTCAGGTCGGATACCGTCTGGGCACACCTGGAACCCCAGAAATTTGAATTTCTGAGCCGCCAAGGTGCACTTCTGAACATTCAGCCTGAAACCTGCCTGATCTAACAATTTCAAAGTCTCAGTCAAGTCCTGTAGGTGTTCCTCAAACGTCCTGGAATATATCACAACATCATCCAGGTACGCTAAAGAATGCCTACCCAGTACCGGACTAAGGATAAAGTTGATGGCCCTCTGAAACGACGAAGGCGCTGTCTTCAAACCAAACGGCATCCTACGGAATTGATAAGTGTGCCTACCATCCGAGAATGCTGTTTTTTCCCTATCCTGTTCTGCCACCGGAATCGCCCAATACGCCGATTTTGCGTCAAGAGTTGAGAAATACTTAGCAGCACCAAATTGATCTATTATCTCCTGTATTCGGGGCAACGGATACACATCACCCTTAGTTAGTTCGTTCACCTTCCGGTAGTCAACACAGAAACGATAACTACCGTCCGGTTTCCGAACTAGCACAACAGGAGAGAGCCACGGTGACGTACTAGGCTCTATCACGCCCTGTCTCAACATTTTCTGGCACTCCTCCCTGATAATGTTCTTTGCCTGTTCCGGCAACCTCCAATGTCTTGTGTACACAGGCAAATGGTCACCAGTTGGAATGGTGTGCTCGATCTTATCAAGGAGACCAATCTGGTCATCCTCTGTCGCAAACAATTTCGGGAATTTTCGTAAAACTCCTCTCAGTGCCTTCCTATCCGCCTGTGTAACATGTTGCAAATCAAGTCCTGATATTAATTTTTCTACTTCCTCTACATTCTGTGCAACATTTCTCGTCTCGTATTGTACTTTGGATGGTGTTTTAGTGTTCAACATATTCAGTGCACTACATTGTGCAGTGACGGCTGGCGTCTCAGCTGACTCATGGTGAAAGATTTCTGTGTCCTCCACCATGGTTCCCTGAGATACCCTATCACCTGCCCTGAAGCGAAAAGTCTTATGTGAAAGATTGACAACTGGAATGAGTGCACCTTTATCGAGCACTACAACTAAGTGATGAGGAATTAATAAACTATCACATCTCCCAGCCACCTGAAGGGTGGTACCTGGTTGTATGTGACGCCCCACGGCTACTTTAATAAATTTAACAGAATGTGGTGGGCAACTCTGTTTGGTCAATGCATGCAAGGCGCATGACCTCTTAACTGTGTCTGGAAGAGACTTAAAAATCAATTTTGGATAGTGCGCATTATATTTCAGCTTCCTCTTAATTGAAGCTACAACTGGGGGATGGTCGATCATCTCCACTGGGTAGGAAGTCTGTCCCAACTGCAACCTGCAGTTCCTAGCCCCTTTTTGAGCAGACAAGGAATAATTAAATCGCGACAGAAAATCAGTTCCCATTAAGATGTGACCAGGAAAATCAAGGTTCTCTACGATCGTACATGTGTGAGGCTGCAATTCCCCATCAATCTCAAAATTAACTGTACCTTGACCTACGATCTCAATCTTCTCCCCATTGACCGCTGTTAATGTCTTTGCGCAACGTTGAAGACGTGCATACTTAAAATTGCTGAAGGCTGACTTTTTAATTACCGTTGCCTGGCTTCCTGTATCAACAAAAGCTGTCAATCTCACACCTTCCACTTTCACCTCAAAAGTAGGCCTACCATCACTAGGAGCCTGCTTTCATGCTTTCGTAGGAGTGACTTCGCAATCCCTCTGTATATGCCCGCGCTTCCAGCAGGAGTAACACCTCCGCGGATCTCTGTTGGTACCCCGCGCAGGGTGGCTCGAACTTGCAGCTGAGGGCTGCTTCCCGCCTGATGAACCCGCGCCACAGTTCCTCGGCTTGGCTCCCTCGCCTTTACTTAACGCCTCTACGTATGGCGACAACTGAGTGCCCGGCGTCTCCGTGCGCATCTGCCTGTCTAAGGCTGTGGCGGCCTGGGGTTGGGGTTGAGGTATGGTGTGGGTGGCCTGGGGTTGGGGTGTGGATGGAGGTTGGGGTTGAGGTATGGTGTGGGTGGCCTCGGGTTGGGGTGTGGATTGAGGTTGGGGTTGAGGTATGGTGTGGGTGACCTCAGGCTGGGGTGTGGATTGAGGTTGGGGTGGGTATGGGGTGGCCTGGGGCTGGAATGGGTATGGGTATGGGGTGGCCTGGGGTTGGAATGGGTATGGGTATGGGGTGGCCTGGGGTTGGAATGGGTATGGGTATGGGGTGGCCTGGGGTTGGAATGGGTATGGGTATGGGGTGGCCTGGGGTTGGAATGGGTATGGAGTGGCCTGGGGTTGGGGGAAGGGTTGGTATGGGAACTGAGGATGGGGTTGGGGTGGTTGTAGTGACGGATGAGGTGTACCTAGGTGTTGTGGGTGCTGTGGTATTGGTGTTATGTTGGGTAGTTCGTGCTGTTGGTGTGGTTGTTCATGTTCCCGTTGAACAGGTTGCTGTTCTCTACCGAGCGAAGTGGGACGTCCTGCCATACTAACTGAGGCCCCCTGTCTGCCCTGCTGGCATGGCGTCGATGTTATTTGTGGGGGAACCCAAGACGGCTCTCCCCACTCATGGGACGACTCCTCGCAAGATTCCCCACTCATGTCAATAATAGTATCTCTCCAGGGATGGAAAGATACCCTCGACTGCCCAGTCCCATGCAGAACCCGTGAACTCGTCGCTTCAGTCCCACCGACCCCACCTGTGGTGCCAGTTGAGCTACCTGAGCGATCCCCAGTGGTGTCGGAAGAGGTGCTATCCTCTACACTCCCATTCCCACTGGTCCCTACTGACTGGTCATTATCTGGGTTAAACATTTTCTGTGATTCCTGGTGTGCCACGTCTCTTCTAAACTACCCTTTAGTACACCCTCGACCCGGACTCACTACAACCGTGATCTTACACAAATAAAAAAAAATCACAACTCTATTCTAAGAGAAAACTACTAAATTCCCAAAATAGGAAATACAACGATTTATCGAGAGAATCGCTGAAGTGAATCCAATGAATGAGTGTCTGCCCCGCACTCGTGTCTGCCCGTGAAATATCCCGCAGTTCTATTGCTGAAACCTAAGTCCTTTACGTTAAAAAAATTAAAGAATCTAATTTATATAAAACAATTTAAATGATAACGCAACTAACGCGCAGCACTCGTGATGGATTAATAAAGAATATTTACTGTACTTGAATACTAAACGCGCTTGAAGTGAGCAGCGTGGCCACTGATGACTGATGGAGCGGGACCAGCTGCGCTGAAAAAAAACTAAGTCCCGCGCTTTTTCGCTTAAACGCTGAAAAATCAAAATTTTTGTTCTGAAGGAAAATAACTAGTTTTACGTTAATAAACCGCTCTAGCGATTAATATAGACACCCAGGACCTATAAATGCTTACTAAAAATTGAATTTTTATCAAAAACTGGGTTTTTACTCAATTGCTGGACTCTGCCAATTTTTCTGACTCCGAGGGAAAAAAATTTCTATCACCCCAAATATCACAAAACTCCTTTAATTCACAAAAATTTGGGTTTCTCGTTTCCAGATATAAATACGTTATTATTTACTACTGACGTTGTATGCAGAACAATACTGACACTTCGGGCGGTTTCAACACTCACTAATTCGATTTTTCGTCAAAATCCGAGATTTTCACCTCAAATGGACTGACAAAATTACAACACGATTTTCTCGAAAAATAACTAAATTCGGCAAAAATGTAATTATCACTGTTTAATGCTTTACGAACAGAATTACGTCCCTTGCGCGCACTAGAGAGTAATACTGACCCCAGAATATACACGAAACATGAAAAATTAGAATTTCCGCCAAAAAGTCAGATTCTAGCCCAAGCTGGACTTAGAAAATTTTTCACCTACGTTTCTACTGAAAACAGAGTTCTAAGTCTAAAACACAATTCTACCGTCTTACTGGTAAAAACTAGAAAATATCACGCGCATCGACTGGGGAATCCTAATGATACCCAGATCATATACGTGACCCACGAATACAAATTAATTACAGTTAACGACTTTCCGACATTGACTTAGCCGAAAACTTATCCCAAAATACTTATAAATATTCCATGGACAAATAACATTTACACGCAACTTACTATCCCTTAAACTCCTTCACTTATCTATCGTGACCGACATATAGCCCTAAGTCCAGAGGATTAACTACACTCTAGTAACAACGCCTCTGACTTAGACTAATACAACAGGGAATAACAAAACTTAACGTACGCACTTAGCCTAATATGCAAGAAAACGCTAAACACTTGGGAAAAATTTTAACCGGGGATTGAATTTAGGGGAAAAAATTAATCTAGAACAACGCAAATAAACTGAAATTACTTTATAAATTTAAGTATACTTAATTCAAAAATGCACTCGACTTAATCTTATAATCGTTCCTACCGGCTCGCCGTACCACACCTAGCCTAGAGGCCACACCATCTAGGTTCCAACAGAGCGACACGCAGCTTTCAGCAACAATTATGACTAGGGACGACTCAACCTCCACTAAGTGTGCGATCACTTAGTTGTTGAATCGCTGCTAGGTAGGTTACTAGTCCGTCCCTCGGAGGCCGCAACGCCCTTCACGGATTACGTTTTTCCTAGCGTTTTGGGTCGTCTAATAACGCCCTCGGACTATCTATTGGCGTCCCACAGATATATCCGCCCCCGACAGCCCTCAAGGAACTGCTGTTGAGAGTATGGTGGCTCCCAACACCTCTGAATTAATTGCAATGGGTCGAGTATGGTACCCAGTCCAATCAACTCGGAGCGGTCTCCTTTTCAATAAATCTAATTTTAACAGCCTAATCTTACTAACTAAGCCTTAATCATATCAGCCCGCATGACTCAAGATTCGCCAATCCCCACTCAAACGCACTTGTGGGGCGCACTGCTAATCCTGACCCGCGGCTGTCTCCTTAGCATCCGCGCACGTGTTCGAACGGCTAGATGCGTGAGCCTTTCAACAATTTCAAACAAAATTGTTGAAACCACCGCTGTGCACCATTGTAACACGGGTTAGGTTCCTCTCTCTTTACTTCCTTCTTTCTTTGCCCTCTACCCGTATTCTTACTTTTTATTCTCTACCAAGGGACTCCAAAACTTTTAACAAAGCCAACTCCACGCCACGTGGTCCTAAGACGATTGACCGACTTAGGATTCTACACCCAGTATGACGTGACCTAAGCTCTGAACAAAACCCTAGAGTCACCTCTGCTGCCACCACCAGACCAGTAATACAAGAGCAATGATCGAGGTCTGGATCGATCACGCTAATTAATCAACCTAGGGGCTTGATCCCCACTATAAACGATGACCTTGAGTGTGGAATAAATTACACGGTAATGATAATTCCGATTCGATGTTAGAATCGGCGCCCAATGCAACTCTGCCTCGTGTGGACCACGTGACCAGGACAAGTATACACATAAAACACATGGAAACAATAAAATGCAAATTAATAACAAATTTAATTTATTAAAAGAAAACTAAAACAAAATCTAAATAGGTTCACTCCCTATCACTTTAACACTCCCTACTTGACCTGAGTGGCAAATGAGAAGACTATTTCTATAATTAACAATAGCAACTATACCTTGGGCGACCAGCTAGATGTTTTGGCTGGTCTTGGGGAGAGGTAAGATGTTTGACCTCTCCTAGCTGCTTCCGTGACCACACTGATCTCTCCCTTGTCTCGTCTCCCCCAGACAGAACATTGTATCCTTCCGCCTAGTCAAAGTTCTACCCAGTTACTAGCAAGGTTTAAGTTATAACAATTATCCTCTGTTTATACTGAATTGATCCAGACTGGTTGAATTATTTTACTTTAATTAGATTACACAAACATCTAACGGCAAAGCTGTTCCCGATCACAAAAATGGTTATTAAAACTTTGAGAAATATTAGACATGTCAACCCCTGATGACCTATGACCGCCGGTCACTCCGCTTTAAAAGTTAGATCTGATTCGTGACGTCACTGATGGTGACTTAAACTCAATAATTAGAATACTCTTGATATTGTATCCAGTACTATTATACAATACAATTTTAATGCAAAATGAATAAAGGCTAATTTTCTCTAAATTACTTGAATACTATAGGATGATTCATTATACGCAGATATGAACAAAGCGTCGGTTATTTCCACCGCGAATTCCCCTGGGGGTCAGGTCACCATGCGGCTCAGCTTCCCATTCTCTTTTGTCGATAAACCACTCTGGATAATTCTTACAACAGCCTAGTTTGTTACAGTGAGTGGTGGTGGTGGTAGTAGGTGGGAGTTGGGGGGGGGGGGAGGGGAATGATGGTCTGTGGATTCCTTCTCCGTACCCTTTACATATAAGCAAAAATATGCCTTCCTGTGGGTATAGAAACATTAACACAAATTATATCAGTAACTGATATTGTAGCCTTTTAAACAGAAAAGATTTGTACATACAAATACTTTTTAATTATCATTTATTTGTGGAAATGGCATTTACGTCATTAAATTGATACCTCAGCATCAAGTGTCCTGCAGTGGTCCAGTGGTAAAGTGTATATAAGTGATGCGTATTCTTGGAGTTGCGAGTTCAAACCCGGATTAAGCTATATATATATATACAACATGTTTTGTTTTGGTTGTTTGTTTTTTGTATAAAGCCTCACACAATATCTATATTAAGCGAGTTTGTTTTAAACATGACATACATATTAATTCATTTTACCAGGCCTTATTCCACACAACTCCGTGAATTTCCCGTGGAGCCAGCCATTCAAACAAAAACAAACGAAACAAAACAAAAAACATTATTGCCAACAGCATTTGGTGTTCCCAGGCGGTCACCCATCCAAGTACTAACCAAACCCAACGTTGCTTAACTTCGCTGATCGGACGAGAAGCGGTGTTCTCAACGTGGTATGGCCGTTGGCATGAGACTGCCTACACATTGTGGCTAATAACCAACTCTTTAAGTCATCCCGGCAGGATACGGACCTGCTTGTGGTGTCTTAATGGTAATTGTATCCTAACATATTTTTGTCTCCTTGGCATGGATATTTAACATCGTTTATTCAGTCTTGGGTTTATGTTCTTTCGCCATTTACAGACATTTTACATCTACCTACTTCCTCAGCCTGCCCTGCCAATTTCTAATGAATTTGTGGATTTTCTTTTGTAATACAAACATGTGTGTGCTCATCTGCTCTTCAGTTTTTATGATATTTGTCTCATCTGTCCTGCTTTATGATACTTTTACAAAGAACATGAACAAATGCTTCTATTTTAGAGAAGATATGGGATCCAGGTTTCGGAGCCGTAAAACCAACCGTCGTGATTGGTGGACGAGTTGCCAGGTTGCAGCTTCTGTACCGTGCCGGCACATAAATAGGTTCGGCTCAAGCGGCGGCAGCATCATTCCCCCGTGACTGTCTGAGCGTCTCTCATCACCTTGGTTGGTTCATCATCATCATCATGGTAGAAGCAAAGCCTACCAAGAAGGCTGCGGCTGCTGCTGCTGTGGTGGCCACCACCAGGAAACCTCGCGTCCAGGTTGCTCACCCGAAAACTAGTCAAATGGTTCTAGCCGCGGTCGCAGCACTCAAAGACCGTAAGGGCTCGTCTCTACAAGCAATCAAGAAGTACGTTGTTGCCAACAACAAAGTCGAGGCTGCCAAGATCGCCATTTACATCCGAAGATTTCTCAAGAAAGCAGTGGCTGACGGCATTCTTGTTCAGACCAAGGGAAGTGGAGCTAGTGGATCATTCAAGCTGGCCGTAGCAGAGAAGAGGGCCGTTCTAACTCCCAAGAAAGCTACCACAACCAAGAAACCATCTACAGCAGCAAAGAAGGCCGTGGTAACTCCCAAGAAAGCCGCCACAAGCAACAAACCACCTACAGCCTTGAAAAAGAAGCAGCAGCAGCAGCTTGTTGTTGGGAACAAAAAGCCCAAAATAAAGAGAGCTTCAAAATCTCCCAAACCACCAAGGCAAAGAAAGCTGTCAAGAAAACAACAAAGGCAAAATAAACGACGACATGCAAGCAGCATGAATACACATGACAATAAACATCCAGGCCTCCCCCCTCAGTGGAGGGGCCTCATATGATTCCAAAAAGAGTTTAGTTTTGTAGACAAATAAATCATTACTTTTGGGGTAGATTTACTCTGTATATTATATATATATATATATATATATATATATATATATTATATATATATATATTATATATATATATATATATATATATATATATATATATATATATATATATATATATATATATATATATATATATATATATATATATATATATATACATACATGGGTGAGGTGATATGGTACCAAAGTTTTGGGTAAGGTGATTGACATTTACACAAGATAAAACACGAACCAATGGGAATAAAAACATAAGAATGGAAGTAACTGCAGAAGGCCTATTGGCCCATAACACAAGCACTTCCTCTTGATGCTTCTATATTGGTTCGGAGTCTTGAAGCTATAATATATATATATATATATATATATATATATATATATATATATATATATATATATATATATATATATATATATATATATATATATATATATATATATATGCACACAAAACTAAATATTCTTGTTAGACAAATTGCCCCTATTAGAGGCAAGTTGACTAACAAGCCGAATGACTGCAATTGTTTTGAATTTGAGTTAAATCTAACATAGAAATGTAATCAAACCTAACCTAACCTATGCTAACCCAAGCTAAGCTAACCTAACCTAACCTAAGCTAACCCAAGCTAAGCTAACCTAACCTAACCTAACCTAACCTAAGCTAAGCTAACCTAACCTAACCTAACCCAGCAATTCATGATCTTAATATAATACTGTTAATTGGATAAGCCAATTTGGAAAGAAATGTTCGAAAATAACAAAATTAACTGTGCTTGTTAGGAAAATTGGGCCTTGCATACTTGTCCCAATAGTGTGGTTCTCGCTTTTAGGTACGACATAAACGTATACCTAAGTTGAGAGAGAAAAAGATTCGCACTCAAACATGCATATCGATTGCCAGTCCTGAATTCTGGGTAGATATTCGTTTCCTCCCTTTTCATTTACCATCATTTGGATACTATCAAAACAGCTCTGAGAAGGATAAAATGAATAAAACGGGTAGCTCACTCATGTAAAAAGGAAGAGTTGGGAAAGATCTCTCTCTCTCTCTCTCCCTCACACACTCCCCCCCCACCAATGATCCTGCTCTGCTAGTATATAACGTAACAAACCTTCCCTCCCCCCCCAATCAGAGTCCCTTTAAGCAATGGAGGATAAAAAATAGATTTTATAAGACCCAATGTGCTAGCTGATATCAAAACAATTTATGTTATCGTCTATTAAGCCCTTCAGTAAAAAAGTATAGGGACCTAATTAGGTCCCGTTTTGAGGTGGTGGTGGGTGGAATCGATGGATTAGCCAAGCTCTTATCCGCCGAATCCGTAGAGGGTACGACCCTGGCGCTTCAGAGCGTACACCACGTCCATGGCAGTGACGGTCTTCCTCTTGGCGTGTTCCGTGTAGGTTACAGCATCACGGATGACGTTCTCGAGGAACACCTTCAGGACGCCACGGGTCTCTTCGTAGATGAGACCCGAAATACGCTTGACGCCGCCACGACGAGCTAAGCGACGAATAGCGGGCTTGGTGATGCCCTGGATGTTGTCACGTAGCACCTTACGATGACGCTTGGCGCCACCCTTTCCGAGTCCCTTGCCTCCCTTGCCGCGTCCAGTCATGGTGTTGAAGTTGTTGTGTGATTACGGATTAAAAAGTCCATAGAGCTGGCAAGCAGGGGATGGAAGAACGGGGCGAGGTTGCAGAAATCTTGAGCAAGGATCTGGAGATGAGGTAAAGAGGGGAGATGAAAGATCGGTGGCCCAACCACCGTGGATTTGAGCTTGATCAGATGAAAGTAGAATTGAGTGGGGTGTCATTTGCAATACACACAGAGGCCGGGAACGCAAGCAGCTGGCAGTGGAGGTTTGATGTCAGATGATGTTAAGTCAGTTCGTTAGGAGTCTTCTTTCTTGTTGATTTCACCAAACTTTGATCGTTGTTCTTTTTTTTGGGCTTGTCGGTCTTGGTGGTCACGGTTCGTGTTGATGCTTGAAGGTGATCTTTCCTTGGGGGTGACGGTGTACCGACAGATACGTCCTCATCCGATTCATCAGATGAGTGAGGAGCAGGGGTGTTGACACGCTGGGGTAGATTTCTTGAAGGTTGGGTTCTTGAGGGTTGATGTCTTGAAGGTAGAGTTCTCGGAGGGTGTGTAACAGCGGTAGGTACTGCAGCAGAAGGTGCTGCATAGTCGGTACCCTCTATAGGGTCACACCAAGGGTCGATAGCAGCGAAATTCGCCACTGAGACGGGTGAAGGGACAGCAGCAGCTGGAGAAGCGTGTGGAGCAGGAGCTGACAGTATGTCAGAAAGCGTGGCTGCGTTCACAGTGATGTCATGGTTGGTAACGGGAACTGATGCAGAAGTGGGGGTCACATGAGGCAGAGTCTTGTGAGCTGTAGGTACCCGAACAGGATCTGAGGGCTGCATTGCAGTGGCGGAATCGTCGTCGTCGGATGTAGAGTCAGCATCCTCCTCTACAGGGTCAGTTGTTGGAGATGAACGCGGAGCGTTGAAAACTTCCTCAGGAACAATGAAGGTAGGGAGACCGTTCGCCTTGTACAGAATTTTCAGAAGCCTCACGAATTCTCGGGGGTTATTGCCAGCAGTAATTCTGGCTGTTGATATCAGAGCTTTTACTGTGCTCTGCCCAATTAGCTTTGTCTTTGGTTGGGCCGGTGGCGATGGCTGGCTCGACGAATCGCTGGTTGGCGTTTGGGAGCTGGCTCCCCATTGGCTGGTAGTAGCAGTGGGACGTCCTCCCGGGAGCTCCGGGAAGATGGCGGCTTGGGCGTTGAAACCTGAAGTAGAGGTGGTCGCTGATTGGCTTGTTGCTTCAGAGGTACTGGCTCCGGTTGAAGATGTGGATTTCTCTATGTTTTTAATAGCGTTTTGTCTGTGGGGACAATGTATGGAGATTGCTGGATGATCGCCTTTGCACAGCAAGCAGCATAGTGTTTCAGACTTGCAGATGGAGTAATGGTGGTCAGCTGAGCAGAGGCTACACTTCTGAATCCGCTGGGTACATTTGCTGGTGGAGTGGGTGTACTCGTAGCATCGGAGGCACTGGTTGACGATGTGAAAACGTTCCATCTTCACACGGAAAGGCGGAATGTGAATTCCAAAGCTGTAAACTCCATTTCTGGTAGCCATAGTAGCCGCAGCTACCGTCTCGAAGGTCAGCTTCAGGGAGCGACTTGAATTGAAGAATTGAGCTTGGTGAAGCCGTAGGTCCGGGTTTGATGCCTTGAAGTCGTGCATGAACGCACTATCATCAGCGTCATCTTGTTCCACGATCCATTGACTGAGATCGTGAATAACGACAGAGTGTTCAGCCAGGTACTGGCGTGGGAAGTTGAGACGAAGGTGTTGGTTGGAGAAGTTAGCGCTGTAAGACAGAAGTTTGTCGACTTCCTCCTCACTATAAAAGAAGAAAAGGATGTCCGTGCCTTCCTGCTTGATGTCGTTGGGTGTTACTCCTGCAACGTCTTTAAAGAGCTTCAGGAGAGATGTCTTGGAGAATGGATGTTCGTTGAGGGGCGTACCCCTGATCTTGAAGCGTTTGTGACGCATAATGAGCTTCCTGGAGGCCGATGGATCTCTCTCAAAGACTACACGTCACTGAAGATGGCCTCCCGTCTCTACCCGGCATAAAATACCAAGTTAGGAGTGGGGTCTGACCATCTAGAGAGACGCAAGTCTGCTGCCAATTGTTTATCCACCCTGCAGTACTAGGTGCGAGAGAGAAGAGCTGGAGCAACGCAAGTGATTAAAAATTTTCGCGTTTCCCAGACTATATCCCGTCAAGCGGACGTACGTGTAGCATTGCAACTCCTGCCTGTCCTTATTTATGCTTGTATTCGATTAGAAACACGACTTTCTCACAATGCTTTCAAAACTGCAGTTGCCTACTCGTCTGTTTCACGTCCCTGTGAAATGACTTTGGCACAAAAGCCAAAAAATAGAGCAAAATCAGCGATAATAGTGATTGGGGAGAGCCGCCTGTTGGCTGCAGCAAGAGGAAGGAGGGGGAGGGGCAACGGGGTGACGTAGGCGAGTTGAGCAGCCAATGGCGCTCGAGCGGGCGCCTCGAGACGGCGTATAAAGCCAAAAATTTTGAGGCAGTCAGATCACAGATCAGACTCAGCAACTAGCAACCGTCGCGGTCGGACGTGCTCGCGTTGCTCCAGCTCTTCTCTCTCGCACCTAGTACTGCAGGGTGGATAAACAATTGGCAGCAGACTTGCGTCTCTCTAGATGGTCAGACCCCACTCCTAACTTGGTATTTTATGCCGGGTAGAGACGGGAGGCCATCTTCAGTGACGTGTAGTCTTTGAGAGAGATCCATCGGCCTCCAGGAAGCTCATTATGCGTCACAAACGCTTCAAGATCAGGGGTACGCCCCTCAACGAACAACCATTCTCCAAGACATCTCTCCTGAAGCTCTTTAAAGACGTTGCAGGAGTAACACCCAACGACATCAAGCAGGAAGGCACGGACATCCTTTTCTTCTTTTATAGTGAGGAGGAAGTCGACAAACTTCTGTCTTACAGCGCTAACTTCTCCAACCAACACCTTCGTCTCAACTTCCCACGCCAGTACCTGGCTGAACACTCTGTCGTTATTCACGATCTCAGTCAATGGATCGTGGAACAAGATGACGCTGATGATAGTGCGTTCATGCGCGACTTCAAGGCATCAAACCCGGACCTACGGCTTCACCAAGCTCAATTCTTCAATTCAAGTCGCTCCCTGAAGCTGACCTTCGAGACGGTAGCTGCGGCTACTATGGCTACCAGAAATGGAGTTTACAGCTTTGGAATTCACATTCCGCCTTTCCGTGTGAAGATGGAACGTTTTCACATCGTCAACCAATGCCTCCGATGCTACGAGTACACCCACTCCACCAGCAAATGTACCCAGCGGATTCAGAAGTGTAGCCTCTGCTCAGCTGACCACCATTACTCCATCTGCAAGTCTGAAACACTATGCTGCTTGCTGTGCAAAGGCGATCATCCAGCAATCTCCATACATTGTCCTCACAGACAAAACGCTATTAAAAACATGGAGAAATCCACATCTTCAACCGGAGCCAGTACCTCTGAAGCAACAAGCCAATCAGCGACCACCTCTACTTCAGGTTTCAACGCCCAAGCCGCCATCTTCCCGGAGCTCCCGGGAGGACGTCCCACTGCTACTACCAGCCAATGGGGAGCCAGCTCCCAAACGCCAACCAGCGATTCGTCGAGCCAGCCATCGCCACCGGCCCAACCAAAGACAAAGCTAATTGGGCAGAGCACAGTAAAAGCTCTGATATCAACAGCCAGAATTACTGCTGGCAATAACCCCCGAGAATTTGTGAGGCTTCTGAAAATTCTGTATAAGGCGAACGGTCTCCCTACCTTCATTGTTCCTGAGGAAGTTTTCAACGCTCCGCGTTCATCTCCAACAACTGACCCTGTAGAGGAGGATGCTGACTCTACATCCGACGACGACGATTCCGCCACTGCAATGCAGCCCTCAGATCCTGTTCGGGTACCTACAGCTCACAAGACTCTGCCTCATGTGACCCCCACTTCTGCATCAGTTCCCGTTACCAACCATGACATCACTGTGAACGCAGCCACGCTTTCTGACATACTGTCAGCTCCTGCTCCACACGCTTCTCCAGCTGCTGCTGTCCCTTCACCCGTCTCAGTGGCGAATTTCGCTGCTATCGACCCTTGGTGTGACCCTATAGAGGGTACCGACTATGCAGCACCTTCTGCTGCAGTACCTACCGCTGTTACACACCCTCCGAGAACTCTACCTTCAAGACATCAACCCTCAAGAACCCAACCTTCAAGAAATCTACCCCAGCGTGTCAACACCCCTGCTCCTCACTCATCTGATGAATCGGATGAGGACGTATCTGTCGGTACACCATCACCCCCAAGGAAAGATCACCTTCAAGCATCAACACGAACCGTGACCACCAAGACCGACAAGCCCAAAAAAAAGAACAACGATCAAAGTTTGGTGAAATCAACAAGAAAGAAGACTCCTAACGAACTGACTTAACATCATCTGACATCAAACCTCCACTGCCAGCTGCTTGCGTTCCCGGCCTCTGTGTGTATTGCAAATGACACCCCACTCAATTCTACTTTCATCTGATCAAGCTCAAATCCACGGTGGTTGGGCCACCGATCTTTCATCTCCCCTCTTCACCTCATCTCCAGATCCTTGCTCAAGATTTCTGCAACCTCGCCCCGTTCTTCCATCCCCTGCTTGCCAGCTCTATGGACTTTTTAATCCGTTAATCCGTGGCCATCACAAGCCACAGTTGTTCACCATGGCTCGCACCAAGCAGACTGCTCGCAAGTCCACGGGAGGCAAGGCTCCTCGTAAGCAGCTGGCCACCAAGGCAGCACGCAAGTCTGCTCCTGCCACAGGGGGCGTGAAGAAGCCTCACCGTTACAGGCCCGGAACGGTCGCCCTGCGTGAGATCCGTCGTTACCAGAAGAGCACCGAGTTGCTCATCAGGAAACTTCCCTTCCAGCGTCTGGTGCGCGAGATTGCCCAGGACTTCAAGACCAATCTTCGCTTCCAGTCGTCTGCCGTCATGGCTTTACAGGAGGCATCCGAGGCTTACCTGGTCGGTCTCTTCGAGGACACTAACCTCTGTGCCATCCACGCCAAGCGTGTCACCATCATGCCAAAGGACATTCAGCTTGCTCGCCGTATCCGTGGAGAGCGTGCATAAGCTAAATCGACCACCCTAGTATACACCAAACTCGGCCCTTCTCAGGGCCAAAATATCCTTCTAAGGAGATTTCAGACATTCCTAGCATCAGTCATATGAATTAACCTTCATCTACACATATAATAAATAAATAAATAAATAAATACACTAATTTAGGTGTCATACATACACTGTACACGTGATATCAATAAATCAAGTCATTTGTAGTACAACCTGTCCTCTTACAAACAAAACGCCGTCGCTTTTCGTTCTTATGCACTGCCAAGGATCCTCCCCCCCCCCAAAAAAAAAAAAATTGTCATACTGTACTAGAAATAAAAGCAGCTTGTATAAGTGACATACTGTCCTGTCCTGTTTTATTCTGTTTTTGGTCCTCTGGCTTAATCTGTTAAGTTAGGAGATGACATTTTAAATTAACCGTTTTCTTGACATTTTCAAACCTTAAGAGGGTGGCCTGCATAGTAATCCTAATGTGGAACATAACAATGAATCTCTAATCTCTAGAAAAAAGATACCGAGTGTTTATATGTGTGTTGAGAGAGAGAGAGAGAGAGACAGAGAGAGACAGAGAGAGAGAGAGAGAGACAGAGACAGACAGACAGACAGACAGACAGAGACTGAGAGAGAGAAACGCACACAGACAGTTTCATAAATATTCTCATTTTATAGCTATTTGCTTTCAGTGAAAGGTTTTTGTTATAATAGTATTGGTGTCTAACACTCACAATCTCTTTAGAAATTAAAGTGTGGCTCCAATGGAGCCGAGTTTGTTGGTTTGAGGCCAAGCCACCACCACAGGGCAGTAAGTAAGCCGTTTACTTGGAGGAGGTGTACTTGGTGACGGCCTTAGTGCCCTCAGAGACGGCGTGCTTGGCCAGTTCTCCGGGCAACAGGAGCCTTACAGCCGTCTGGATCTCCCGACTGGTAATGGTGGAACGCTTGTTGTAGTGGGCCAGGCGAGAAGCCTCGGCGGCGATGCGCTCGAAGATGTCGTTCACGAACGAGTTCATGATCGACATGGCTTTGGAAGAGATACCAGTGTCGGGGTGGACCTGCTTCAGCACTTTGTAGATGTAGATGCTGTAGCTCTCCTTCCTCCTGCGCTTCTTTTTCTTATCGCCCTTGGCAATGGCCTTCTGGGCCTTTCCGGCCTTCTTGGCAGCCTTTCCAGATGCCTTGGGTGGCATGATGATGCTCGTGCTGGCTGGCGTTGCGATACAATAATGAACTTTTGCGCTGAACTGAACTGAATAAAACAGGAGAAGATGCCCATTGGGGCGAGCCTTGAAGTGGGGACAGCTGAAGAGTAGTCGGTGAGAGGAAATGCTGAAGTTGAAGAAAAAGTGCCAGGGCTAAACCCAGCTGCGTGGCAATACGTCGATGCTGCAACCAACCCAACAACTGGCTAGGCTTGGAGGCGGGTCTGGAAGGCGGCGGTGGCAGTGCTTCAGCATTCAAGGTGGAAACAATCTGTCTTCATGTGGTGTCTTCTTCTTCAATTTGGTGTTTCTTCTTTCTTCTTGCTTCGAGTAACCATTTGATGTTTGTAATCGGCGTAGTCTGGTGGGAAAAGGTCCTTTGATAATGTGGTTTCGTCGCATTCAACGAAGATTACTTCGTTCTTTAGTGTGTACTTTAAGTTTGGATCATTCAGCAGGCATTCCGCATACCTTGTGTTGAGTATTTTGCTGGAGAGGCGTCTGTATTCGGGAGTTCCAAGTGTAAGTTGTTGACGTTGATCATATAGTGCGGAGACTCTTGGAGACTCGTGTGTTGCTGGAGATGGTGATTGTGCTTCAACGTCAATCGAGGCAGTAGAGTCATCATCGGAAAACAAGTGTTGGTTTGCAGAAGCATCAGGTGTAGGTACCTGTGAAGCTGGTGTAGTCTCAGGTGCGGCTGGTGTATTTTCTGGTGAAGCTGGTGAAGTTGGTGCAGTCTCAGGTACCACTGGAGAAGTAGATGGTTCGTCTGGAGTAGTAGCAGTGTGCAAGGATGTTGCAGAGTCTGTATCAGGTTGCACAGAGTGGGCGTCAGCAGACAGGATATCTGCCAATGCAGTTGAAGAGATGGTGATGTTGATGTTAGAAGCAGAAGTGGTATTTGTTGCTGAAGTCGTAGCATTGGTGTTGGCTGAGGCTGTTGTTGTGAAGAGCTCGTCACGAACAGTAAATGTTGGTAAACCGTTGTCAGCGTACATAATGTTCAGAATTCGTACAAATTCCTTGGTGTTCTTGCCTGCAATCATTTCAGCAGTGCGGATGAGTCCCATTATGACGTTATGGTTCCTGTTAGGGAGCAGCATCTGGTGTGGTGAGGGCTGGCTTGTTGATTCAGCAGAGTAAAGTTGTGGCTGTCGCTGCTGCGTCGATGATTGGTTGGCGGGCTGGGACCCAGGGCCCCAATGGGATGCAGTCTGTGCAGAAGCTCCGCCCCCTCCCGGAAGCAGAGGAAAGTTGGCGGCTTGCACGTTGAATGTTGACGGTTCTCGTCGTGTGGTGTTGGCTTGCCTGGCGTCGGTCATCTTCTGTATGTCTTGACGTCTTTTTGGACACTCAGCAGAGACGGCAGTATGGTGACCTTGGCAGAGAAGGCATTTGAGGAAGTCGCTGGTGCATTGTTTGAAGTGGTGACTCTCGGCGCACTTGCTGCACCGTTGGTCCTGAGATGGGCAATTTTTAGTGAAGTGCTCATAACTATAGCACTTAAAACACTGTCGTAGCTGGTAGTAATGTTCTCTTGTTATTTGTCGGGGTGTACAAGCGAGGCCGAAGCACCGGAAGCCGTTGGTGGTAGCAGAGGTAGCTTCCTCAGGCGAGGTGAAGGTGACCTTCATAGTGGAGAGGTGGCTGTCCTGCACAGGGATGAATTTTACGGTGACTGCAGTCAAGGAAGGGTTATCTTCGGTTATGCTGGTGGCGACGTCGGTGGTAGCTTTTTCGGAGATGAGGGAGCTCACTCTCCTTACGAAAACAGTCCTGGCTGCGAGGTAGTGTCGTGGTGGGGTGAGGAACATGTGCGCCTCCTCGAGAGCAGTGAGGTGAATGGGGTTAAAGAGGCGTTGTACGGCCTCGGCACTGCTGAACAGTAGTTGAGGGAGTCCATCATCGTTGAGTACGACGTCCAGGGGTGCAACATTGGTTGTAGTGGTGATCAAATCCGATATCTCTGATCGAGTAGGGGTCTGGTTCCCTCTGAATCGTACCTTGATTCGGTAGATCATGGCTCTAATCGTTGCTGCCTAATGTTTACCCACCCGGCAGTGCTGGGTGCAGGAGAGCCTGATCTAGAGGGTTGCACTTTCCTTAAGAGGTCTCCCGTCTCTTACCGGTTTAATGCACCGGATCAGGGTGGGGTCTGACCTCTTAAAGCAAAGTACTCTGATGATGCTTTTGCGAATCAGAATCAGAATAATACAGGAGAAGATGCCCATAGGGGCGAGCTTGGAAGTGGGGACAGAAGAAGATAAGGGGGGGGTGAGAGGAAGAAGATTTGTAAGAGAAAAAGTGCCAGGGCTAAACCCAGCTGCGTGTCGTTAGGTTGCGGCTTTCGAGGCAGGGACTCAGTCGGGTGTTTTCAGTGACAACATCGGGACATCACAAACTCACAACATCACAGTGATTGGCTCAAGAGCGTCAGGGCTGAACTTTTTTACGGATTGTTTGTGCTGGTTGTTGAGAGCTGAATATGTAATGATAGTGGATGCTGGGTGTTGAGAGCTAAAGTTTAACGAAATACAGAGTTAGGAAGAGGATCATGGATGGTAGAGAAGAGGTCATGGTTGTTTCGTGGTAGTCTGAGAGTGTGTAGGAGAAAATCAATGTGTTGTTCATGATGAGTGAGTAGTCTATCGATTTGTTTGTCTGATAGAGTTTTCCAGTAGGTATTTAGGGCAGGAATGTTAGTACTTTCATGGAGACTTTGACTGGTATTTAACTCTTGCCATCGGGTGTTGAGTACCCATCTTAGTGCTCTGTTCTGTATTCTTTGAAGTTTTATTTTGTTAGTGCGTGCAGATAGAGAAAGAGCTAGTGGAGCGTATGTTAGGAGAGGTCTAATAAGTGCTTTGTAAAGGTGCATTTTTGTGTCAGGTTTTGCAAATCTAAGTCTGTATAGTTTCTTCATGGCTTGAAGAGCTATTGCATGTTTCTGTGTTATGTGTGTGTGAAAGAGTAGTTGTCGATCAAATGTGTGTCCCAGGACTGTGGAGGAGGGAGATACAGAGATGTAAGTAGGATTTTGAGTGTATGAATAGAGTTTGAGAGGAATTGGGCGAATAGTTCTTTTACAGAAAAAGTAGGTGATTTTAGATTTGCTGGAGTTGGTTTTTATACGCCATTTGTACTCCCACTCAGTGACAACATCAAGTTCTGTTTGTGCTCTGTTTGTTAGTGTATCAATGGTGTTGCTGGTGACAAGGTGAGAGACATCATCAGCATAACATATGGTTAATGAAGTGTGATGAACAGGGTCAGGAATGTCGTTTATGTATAGGATGTAGAGTGTTGGGGCAAGAACAGAACCTTGGGGAACACCGGCGTGTAAGTTGAAGTAGTCAGAGTGTTGTTGGAGGAACTTAATTCGCATTGTCCTATTGTCTAAGTAGTTCGAAAGAAGTTTGGTGGTGATAAGAGGAAGATTAAAGTTGTTGCATAGTTTGAATTTTAAGCCGTCATGCCAAACAGTGTCAAAGGCCTTCTCAACGTCCTTAGTGATGAGTGCAGTCTTAAGTGTTACGAACCCGGATCCAGCGTCCGTGCCTGGAGCAGTGACAAACACGCCATCTGTGGGTCAGCTCCTGAAACCCCCGCCAAACGAACGACGACACCTAGTGAGGACAGCGTGTACTGGCCTCGAGGACCAGTTTCCAGTCTGGTTCAGCGCTCAACACCGCCGCTCCTGACCTCTGGAGAGGTGGTGCTCCGACGACAGCGCCATCTATGGAGTGGATATGTCGGGCGTTTGTATCTGAGCCTGTGAGTGTGGTGTATTAGTGTCCCGGTTATTAATGACGTGTCCGCTTACAGAGCCGACCTGGGACCACTGTGTTGAAGGTGGCGTCAGTCTACCCGAGGCAGCCAGTCTCCATACTGTGAAGTTTGCTGCAGCTGTTGTGACGTCGTCCCCCCGGAAGAACACTGTGGTGTGTTAAGCCTGCCAGTGGAGTGGCAGTGGAAGGATTTACCCGGGACCGACGGTTGGAGACGATAATCCACTGGGGTATTGAGGACAGGAGGGTGATTGGTGATATCACACGAGACTCCTGTCTAGGGCGTACCCCTTTTATCGTTCGTGGAGTGGCCGTACCAGCCTTGGTGGCTCAGTACCTGCCAGCCGACCTGCTGGACGTGTGGTTGACGGCCTCCACGACGGTGCCCCCAGTGGACCTGTGTTTTGGCTGACCTGTGGCCAGGGTAGGCTCGGCGTTCCAGAAGACACGTCTTGAGGCCACGAAGAAAGCACCGCGGACTCAGCACCTTGCTTCTTAATCAAGAGTCTTCAGCAGAAGACTAGATTGTGCACGATCCCCTTGTATAGTGTTAATACCCTCCCCTTGTGCACGTTTGATCTTTATATATTTAATAGGTGGTGGTAATAATTATAATAAGTTCTTAGCTTTCTTTCTCTACTCCCTTTAAGTTACTTGCGTCACGGATCTCATCCCTTGATAGCCACTACTGGCTCGGGAACGGATACATATATCTTTCACTAACAACATCAGAGCAAGAACCCCGTTGCGTCCCGAGAGGGCCGTAACAGGCTTTGGTGCTGATTGATACTGAGGTAGTTAGTCATGATGTTTAAGGCGTCGTGAGTGGACCGGTGAGGCCGAAATCCAAACTGTTTGTTAGTGAGTAAGTCATTGTGTTCAAGGTGGGTTCTAAGTCTCTGGTTGATCAGCCTTTCAAAGACTTTGCCAAGTGTCTCTAGAAGGCTGATGGGTCTATAGTTCTTTGGGTCAGTGTGGGGTTTCCCAGGTTTTGGAATAAGAACGGCTGTGGCAGACTTAAAGTTGAGTGGAAAGTATCCAGAGGCAAGGGAGGCGTTGAATAGGTTAGTGATAGCAGTAATGATAGAGGCAGGGAGTTGTCTAAGAAGGATATGTCCAATGCCAGACGCACCAGGGGCTCTACGACGAGTGCCCATGAGAGCTGTCTTGACATCAGCTAGAGTTAGGGGAGTCTGTAGTTCAGTGTTTGAATTGAGATTTTCAAGGTGAATGAGGTCGTCTGGTGTAGTTGCTTGTCTATTTTGGTGTATCCAGTCTTCGACTATTTCAATGTTGGGGCGTGCAAATGGTTCAGGAGGATGTGGGTGAAAGATTTGTTCCCAGTGGTGTTTAAAAATGTTGAGAACTGCTTCAGGATCAGTGATTTTGTTGTTATTATGTAGAAGGTATTTAAACGATGTGTGAGTTGATCCTTGTAATCGTTTGATTCGTTTCCAGAATTCTTGAGGTGTCAGTTTTCTGTATTGTTCTGCTTGTTCTATAAGGTGTTTCCAATGTTTTGTGTGATCTTCATCTAGGCTGTTAAGGATATGGTTTTTTAATGCTGTTAGGTCCCATAGTATTTGTCCATGACGATGTATGTTTTGTAAGAATCTAGTGTGATAGCAAGCTAAGAGGCGTTTGGAGCGAATGGAGGGGGTGAAGGTGAAATGTGGTTTGTGTGCTGTTTTAGGAATGGAGATGTTTGCTGCATGAATGATGGTGTCTTGTATGTTGCGTGCTTGTGTGTCGATGTCAGTGTGATGTTTGTCATTGTATTCATAAGTGAGATCAGTGTCATCAATGTGTTGTTTGAACATGTCCCAGTTTGCCCTATGGTATGAGAATTGAGGGGTGCTGGGGATGAGAATAGGATTTGTGGAGACTGTGAGAATTAAGGGAATATGATCAGAGCCCGTAATGGGCCCTGGTGAAATGAAGTGTTGCAAGTTGCTGCCGTGTCTGTTGGTGAATATGAGATCAGGCCGGCCAGAACCTGTATGTGTGAAACAAGTGGGGAAATCAGGGCCAAGAAAGAATAGATGTTTTTGGTTGTATATTTGGTGAAGCTGTCTGCCATGCTGATTTGTGGTATTGTGGTGGAATGTAGGGTGTTGTGCATTGAGGTCTGCAAGCAGAAAAACAGGCAAGTGAGAGTTGTTGAAGAGAGTTATGAAATCTTGCATGGGAATGTCGGTGTTAGGACGGGTGTAGGTTGTGCAGATGATGAGAGACCCCATTTGTGTATGAACTTTAATGGCTAGGAAATGTTTGTGAAGCCAATGAGTGTGTAAGAGTTCGTGTTTGTATGAAGAACGGATGAGTATTGCAACTCCTTCATGTGCTTCATCTGGTGACTGGTAAGAGGAGTAGCCATAATGTTTGATTTTATGAGTTCGTAATGTATGTGCTATTTAATAATAGCACATCAGGTCTCTCGATCTCAATAAAATCTGACACCATGTGTCTAATGTTGAAATATGCCCGCACATTAAACTGTATGATCTTTATGAATTTTTAGGTTTTGATGGGGTGCTGGTGGGGTTTTGTGCATGTACAAGAGCATGAGGGTTGCGTGATTCAATGAGTTGGGCAGTTATTGAGGAGAGTGCATCTTGGAGGATGGTGGTAGGAATTGTAGGATATTTACAGCGGGAGGTGGGAGTAAGACAACGGGTTGTTGAACGGGCTCGGGACGAGACAAGATGAGTTACAGAAGAAATGACTGAAGTTGTTGGGGGATGGAGGGAGACAGAAGGCTTGTTGACAGGGACCGGGTGAGAGGTATCAGAGGTTGTAGTGTTAGTAGTCAGATTGGAAGTGGAGAGGACAATGTTGGGTGAAGAGGTTGAAAGTGCCTTTGACATGGATGCTTCAGTTTGGGATAGTCCAGGATGTGCTGTTTGGTCAGTTGCACCGTTTTCTGTAGCAGTCAGGAGTGGGTTGGTAGGAGATTGTGGGGGAACTGTAGTATTTTCTTCAGCTGAAGTCATGGTGTTTTGTGGAGTGAGGACTGTAGGCGAGAATGGAGCAGAGCGCAATAGTTGAGTAGGAGGAACAGAAATACTAGGAAGGCCGTTATGAGTGAGAAAGATTGGAAGATAGTCAGCAAAGTCACGGCCATCGTCCTTGGCCTTCAAGTAAGCAGCTTGTACACAGGCAGTGACTCGTTCATATGCAAGGTTCTGAAGAGGAGAATAAGGTGGAGGTGGTGGGTGAGGGAAGATAGGTGGAGAGGACCGAGTTTGTTGTGCAGTATTATGATGATGTTGCTGGTGAGGTGAAGCATTAAGGACACTGGCATAGGACATTGAGGTGGCTGATGCTGTTTGGTGATGAGATAGGTTATGGGAGGTTGAAGAAGAGGAATGAGGGTGTGCTTGAGTGCGAGGTTGGTTATTGCGAAGAGATTTTAGGGTTTGCTTTCTCAAAGGGCAAGATTTGTCAACTGCTGAATGACCTCCTTGGCAATTGATGCATTTTAAAGTGTTGGCAGAGCACTGAGTGTAAAAATGGCCTTCTGCAGAACATTTTGAACAAATTTGTGGGTTTTTACATTTTCGGGTTTCATGACTGTATTTGTAGCATTTAAAGCATTGCAGCAAAGGAAGATAGTCAACTGGACTAATGAGATAGGGAGGAGTGCTGGTGTTGAGGATTTTAATTCCATGGTGCAAGAGTTTTTGAGCTTCTGTAGGGGAGGAACATTGGATCTTGAGGTGTTTTGTATTGGGCACTGGGTATATCTCCATTACAGTAATAGCATTCCTGTGAGAGATGTCTTGAGAGAGATTGATAGTAGTAGGTGCTGAAAGGACAGAGCTGTCGACATTTCTTACAAGTACAGAGCATTTAGTTTTTTGTTCAATAGTGAGAACAGGAGTAAGTGAAGCTTGTGTGAGTTTTCTGAAAGTAGGTTCCTTGAAACAGGCAAAAAGGTCGTCTTCAGAGGCAATGAGAAATTTGATGGTGTTTGTGTTGGCGTGTTTGATGTGGTTAGTGGCTGGTGTGCCAGTGGCATTGTAGAAGGTGGTGATGCAGTCAATAGTGTCTATGGGTGTATTCCCAGTGTAGGTCATCCGTAGACAGTGAGCCATTGTGACTCACTATCTACTGACAGTCCCGTGTCTTGTGCCAATCACTGTGATTCCATAGCTCAGTGGGGGTCAGTGTGTAGGCCAGGTCTAAGACCTGGCCTAAGGGTCTCACCACGAACAAACACCGTGTTCCGGAAGGTTGCACCCCCAGTTATGGTGGGCTCGCACGATCACGAGATTCCACAACTGGCTCGGCAGTGTCAGAAACGGAAGAATTTTAGGAGAGGAGAAAAAGAATGCACCTATGCCATGACGCAACTGCAAAAGGTGAACTTCCGTCTTCTCACCTGGGCTTGTTCTGGCTCGAAGTGGGGCTGTTCACCTAAATGCAGTCCGACCTGGACACAAGCACATTGGACAACACACAGAAGATGTCACTGCTTAGGACTAGATGCTGGCTGGGAAGCGCCTGGTTCTGCTCCAATAACTGCTGGCTGGAACTGGTTTTTGGCTGCACCGAAGTGCTCGTCGAGGCTGGAGATGACAGCTGCTGTAATGACAGCGAGACGATGCTGGCTTGCTTTATGGCTGGCGAGCTGATCGATCCATCCACTCACGCACTCTAAGGAATCAGACGTTGGTAGAGTGAGGTGCGTAGCGCTCAAGCAGAGGGCCGCCTAAGTCACACTGCGAGCGAGACGATGCTACTCTTGCAACGATGCTGATTGGTTTGATGCTTTTGCGCGAGGCGAGCTTTCCTTTTATATCCCGCTCGCGACTCAGCTCAGAGCGGGTCGCGTGGCGGAGCGCGCTGATTGGTCAGTGGCGGGCTCCCTTGATCCTGAGCGGGGTATATAACACGAAGCTCGATCTGCGGGGCGGCATAAAACACCACAAACCCACAACAGCAGCAGCAATGTCAGGACGCGGCAAGGGAGGCAAAGTGAAGGGCAAGTCAAAGTCTCGCTCCAGCAGGGCCGGACTTCAGTTCCCCGTGGGCAGAATTCACCGTCTGCTGCGTAAGGGCAACTACGCCGAACGCGTCGGTGCTGGCGCTCCTGTCTACCTGGCAGCCGTCATGGAATACCTCGCTGCCGAAGTTCTGGAGCTCGCCGGTAACGCCGCACGTGACAACAAGAAGACCCGTATCATCCCACGTCACTTGCAGTTGGCCATCCGCAACGACGAAGAACTCAACAAACTTCTGTCTGGCGTAACCATTGCACAGGGAGGTGTTCTTCCAAACATTCAGGCAGTTCTTTTGCCAAAGAAGACAGAGAAGAAGTAAGCACTTCTGCCACCCACCGCGACAAATACCATAACCAGGCTCCATAACCATACCATATGGAGCAAATACCATAACCATATATATATATATATATATATATATATATATATATATATATATATATATATATATATATATATATATATATATATATATATATACAATTGACGATCACAAAACACTGATCATTTTATGCGGAAAATCCACAGAGAAATATGAAATGAGGTGAACGTTTCGGCTTGTTAAAGCCTTTGTCAACACCAGACTGACTAAGGAGAAGGGAGAAGGGGGAGGATATATAGGCCGACACCTGACCCTAGGGTTGGTCAGGTGTAAATAACCAAAAACAGGTATAGCTTAGCTTAGAATGGTCAAAGAGGATTAAGCGGTCAGAGATGAAAGATTAAGGAAAAGCCTCATGAACACACAATATATGAATATACAATTATAATGGGACATTGTAAGCCTCTCTATCAGAGTTGTTTCTTAAACTGTTGTGCAATATTATAACTTAAAAATGGATCAAGTTTGTACATTCCAGTACTAACATTAAGAAGATTTGGACACTGACTGATTAGAGCAGACTCAATCAAATTCCGTTCCACGAAATCCCCACAATTGGTAATGATTTTTGCCCCATTCCAGTTAATATTGTGATCGCATAAACTCGTATGTAGATACAATGCATTAGACGTTTGGGCAGTTCTAATACTATAAGCATGTTGTGACTACCGCAATTGTAAGGACTTTCCTGTTTGTCCAAGGTACACAGAATCACAATCATTGCAGGGAATCGAATACACACAACCTGCTGTATCAGGGGAGTTTTTTATTAAATTGGATTTGATCGAAACGTTCACCTCATTTCATATTTCTCTGTGGATTTTCCGCATAAAATGATCAGTGTTTTGTGATCGTCAATTGCATATATATATATATATATATATATATATATATATATATATATATATAAATATATATATATAAATATATATATATAAATATATAAATATATAAATATATAAATATATAATATAATATAATATAATATAATATAATATAATATAATACTTGTGAACCAAAATATGTTTGAGCAGCAGCGATCGTGCCATTGGCCACAGTGCAACAATTCAAATAATTTAAAGGGCCTGCTCGGGTATATAAGAAAGGCTGGGAGACTGGGGCGGGTGGTGGGTGATGAGTGATGGTGTGGTGTGGTGTGGTGTGGTGTGGCGTGGCGTGGTGTGGTGTGGTGTGGTGGTGTTAAGAGTTGATTTACGGCCGGCCGGCCGGCCAGCCAGCCAGCCAGTCAGCTGCAGCCAAGGCAGGGCAGGGCAGGGCAAGGCAAGGCAATGACAGGCAAGACGAGGCAAGACGAGGCAAGGCAAGGCTAGGCAAGGCAGGCAGGCAGGCAGCCAGCCACTCCCACTTTGTATTTATATGCATTCAATTTATATTCAAACATTATATATGTTAAGGGCCTTGTTTTAGTGTTTATTTTAAAAATGACAAACATCGAGTCGTTTTACCAGTCCTTTAGCGTTAACATTTTAAAAGTGAACAGAAATCACCTTTTCTGGATATATCAAATATCGAATCCGCTTAATGTGCCTACAATTCAATCATTCAAAAAATACATAATTTACATCATGCATATAATATGCAATGTTGTTCATGATGCTCAAACAAACAATACATTAATTTAGTGTCATCATTAAAATCATACATTGTATTATCTCATTCGTATAAAAAAAAAAAAACTTTGTGAGAAGGCGTTGGTATTGGCTGGCAGTTGCGGGTTATTTCAACTGTTCCATTAGGTGGTGGTGGTGATCGTGGTTGTGGTGGGGGAGGGGGGGTGCCCTCCTGGATTTGGGGTGGAAGAGAGAGTTGGGTATCTCCAGAATGCCCACTTAACCAGGAACACTTTCATAATACGGAGGCCGCTGTATGTCCAGGCAGGAAGTAGATACAGGGAAGTTAAGCATACTTGCTACCAAGGGTCTGTGAGTACATTGGCTGGGGCCAGCGTGAGAGACAGAGGGGAGACGCCAGCAACCATCTGACCTCTGGGGTCAACCGGCGCGATGGAGAGTAACAGCTATGATGTGGTCGTGACATGTTCATGACGTCACCTCTCCTACTGATCATCGAACGGTCAATATGATTGGTTCCCGCTCATTTGCTGCAATGCAATTGGTCAAATTGTAACTCTTTTGTGTTGTGTGCCACAAGATGCTCTGAGGAAAAAGCATTCACGCGAGGGAGCCCTTACACAAAGGACGTGTCCTGTTCTGTCTATCGGCCAATAGACTGAACACCATCCATTCCTCACCGTCAAGTTAACTCAGTGTCTTTTCGATATACCCACACTCGCCCAGCATCATGATTGTGAATATATTGTTCAGAAGCCTATAGTGACAAAATCACCAGAGCGAAACAGACTGGTATCAGGTAACCCCTGGTGACAAAGATCGTTTTGAGTGACCTAGAGTGAACTAAGGCATTGCCGCTGCCTAAGTAACCTGTGTGACTTTTCCACAAGTGTACCTACATGGTACCACAGCCGCCACTCTGTCCAGAGCGTGTAGCTTGTACCTCAGTACCTCCAGGCGCCCGCCACCGCCCTCACTGTATTACATGACGTCACCACCTTACTCACCGCCAGTGCCAGTGTGTGTGCGTGTGTCTGTCTGTTAAGCATACAGCACACCCTACTGCGAGTACCCTCCGTGTCTACGAGCGAAACCAGCTATCAGGCCACCTATGAGTGCTTGTATAAATGTGCCTGAGGGAGTGAGTAAAGAGAGATACCTTATCTGTAAGTACAAGATCTTGTCATTGTTTCATTGTGTCTGTGTTGATCTGAGGTATCAACCACAGTTCTCACCTTCTTATACCTGTCACAGGTTATAGGTGAATCGACGGTATGTGCGTGTTATCTGTGTGGTATCACGACATTTCGCTCGTCTGTGAATGTGAGCTTCACATACACCACACATTTAGTATTGTGTGATTATTATGGTGCATGTTATTGCCTGTCCCATTGACAGTGTATTTGTGATTTATTGCATATCATCATTACCGAGTATCCGGTTGGAACTCTTGTGATCCCTTTGCATACCGGCAGTTAGGTTGCCGTGTTAATGATTGGCTGTCAATTGTGTTAAGTTAGGTAACTCCACGAGTGGATCCGAGTCGATTAGCCAGACGTCAAGAGTCTCGCTAATGCAACCATAGCCTTTCTGACGCCAATCTACAGTAAATCAAGCACCCTTTGTATTAGTGGTTAAGTTAGTAAATAAACTACTGTTAAACTTTATGCGGTGTTTCCGGTGAACCACTTCTGAATACTGCCAACATTACTCAAGCCTCCAGCTCTAGGTGTCTTCAACACCGAGTTGCCTATATTCACTAAACTATAAATGTGATGAGGACCCTAGGAGTCCCTTAAAGTGTTAAATCATTGAGGAGATTCCAACGATCAACGTGGAGCAGGACCAGGTGAGGCTAGTCTGAGAAGAGACCCTCAAGGACTCTAACTCGACTTTGCTCCCAGGCCCTGTATGGTTGCTCTCGTATTTTCTATTCTGCTAATTCCGACAGTTTCGTGAAGCGTCTGCCACATGTACATTGGCGACGTACGCATTGCAGTCGTGAAAGCAAAAAAGAAAACCCCCACAAGGGCACTCTTGCCTGTCGCAGTTGCTGGACCACTATGATATGGCATTAGATGCTATGGAAGACAAACAAAACGCTGATGTAATTTACACAGATTTCGCAAAAGCCTTTGATAAATGTGACCATGGTGTTATTGCACATAAAATGCATTCAAAAGGAATTACCGGAAAAATAGGCAGATGGATCTACAATTTCTTGACTAATAGAACCCAATGTGTAATAGTCAACAAAATAAAATCCAGCCCATCAACTGTGAAGAGCTCAGTCCCCCAGGGTACTGTGCTTGCTCCAGTACTTTTTCTCATCCTCATATCGGACATAGACAAGAACACAACCTATAGCACTGTATCATCCTTTGCAGATGACACTAGGATCTTCATGAGAGTAGGTAACATAGAGGACACGGCAAACCTTCAATCAGATGTAGATCAGGTCTTTCTATGGGCTACAGAAAATAATATGGTGTTTAACAAAGATAAGTTCCAGCTCATGCACTACGGAAAAAGTGAAAATATAAAAAGGGAAACCACTTACAAAACTCAGGCAAATCATAACATAGAACGAAAAGGCAATGTTAAGGATCTGGGTGTACTCATGTCGGAAGACCTTACCTTTAATCCTTAAACCGCGCAAATCATATATATATGATTTCGTGTGAAGCGCTATAATTTAAACGCCCCGCCTGGGATAGGGGCAGCTATAGTACAGCCACAACCGATAATTGCCAGATGCCACCTAGAAAAAACCCAGGCCAACATTCTTAGGTGTTAGAGCGTCAGTATTGAGCAAGCCACCAAGGCTGGCGAATGCAGCACGAGCTCACAGCACCGCTGTTCAGCTTGTGACCACAGCATCGCCTACAAATGGCGTAATATATATGATACTGCTATTATTTAGCAGTGATAGTATTACTGAAGCCCTCTGACAGTGATAAAACTGACCAGGATTCTGATTATAGCAGGATTGTGGTGATATTTAGCGCTGTGCTCCATGGAGGGAGGAGTAAGTCTGTGGAGGGAGGGCTGTGGCGTTGTCTTCTGACTGTGTGGCCACCATTTATTGTCTGCACTCACCATACCAGCTTAGTGGTTCGCTATGGTGAACACAAATGTTGATACTTATAAATAACGTGTGTATAGAGTGTAATAACAGCGACAGGAGTAGGGTGGGAGCCGCCATTTTGGTGAGGGAGATACCTCGTCTGCACGATTTGTCATGTTGTTTACTGGTGGCCACTATGGTCTTTGGGCACCATACCAGCTTATTTGTACAGGTATGGTGAATAAAACAGGTTGATACTTATATATAATGTGTGTATATAGCGTAATAACACCACGAACAATATTGTTGGAGAAATATTAGTGCATCTGGCCTTGAGGGCGGCCGCCGACCAGCCGAGTGTGTGAGTAGCTAAGTCTTTGTGCCTTTACTCACCATACAAGCTTAGATGTACAGTTATGGTGAACAAAACATGTAAATACGTATATTATATATAATATCTGTGTATAGTGAATATATGCAAAAACAGTATTGTGAGAGGAGAATGAGGGCGAGTGAGGTGGTGTTGAGGGAGGGAGTTGCAGTGTGTAGCGCTCACTCCTCGTTGCTTTTTGACTCACAAGACCAACTTAGTAGTTCGTTATGGTAAACAAACATGCAGATACTTATACATAACCTGTGTATATAGTGTAACAACAGCAAAACTATTTGTTTATTGTTTTATGAACATAATAATTGAATCACTAATATGCACATCATAATTTTGAGTACAGCGATGGTTCACACATTTTATTATATAAATATACCACAATTCACTGTATGGAATAATATTACTGCAAAAAAACTAAGAAAAAAATCAGAGACATTGAAATAATTAGGTAATAATATATTTGTGGCAACTGCCGCCTGACAGCTCGAGCGGAGTAGACCTCGTCTGGCGAAGGCTCTCTCAACACCCCTTTTTTTGCTACACTTCCCTACCCTATTGCGGCTAAAATATGCCACCTACGATTTTTTTGTTATTTTGTCCGTGATCAGGAAACAAAAATGAACACTTCTATAAGACGAAAGAATTTTTTTTTTTTTTTTTTTTTTTGCGCCTGTGGGCATTAGATGCTATGGAAGACAAACAAAATGCTGATGTAATTTACACAGATTTCGCAAAAGCCTTTGATAAATGTGACCATGGTGTTATAGCACATAAAATGCGTTCAAAAGGAATTACCGGGAAAATAGGCAGATGGATCTACAATTTCCTGAATAACAGAACCCAATGTGTAATAGTCAACAAAATAAAATCCAGCCCATCAACCGTGAAGAGCTCAGTCCCCCAGGGTACTGTGCTTGCTCCAGTACTTTTTCTCAACCTCATATCGGACATAGACCAGAACACAACCTATAGCACTGTATCATCCTTTGCAGATGACACTAGGATTTTCATGAGAGTTGGCAACATAGAGGACACGGCAAACCTCCAATCAGATGTAGATCAGGTCTTTCTATGGGCTACAGAAAATAATATGGTGTTTAACGAGGATAAGTTCCAGCTCATGCGCTATGGAAAAATTTAAAATATAAAAACAGAAACCACGTACAAAACTCAGACAAATCATAACATAGAACGAAAAGGCAATGTAAAGGATCTGGGTGTACTCGTGTCGGAAGACCTTACCTTTAAAGAACACAATAAAGTAGCCGTCACAACTGCAAGAAAAATGACAGGTTGGATAACAAGAACTTTTCACACTAGAGATGCTATACCGATGATGATACTTTTCAAAACGCTTGTGCTCTCTAGAGTAGAGTACTGCTGCACAATGACAGCCCCTTTCAAAGCTGGAGAAATTGCTGACCTGGAGAGCGTGCAGAGATCCTTTACTGCTAGAATCCACTCAGTAAAACATCTAAATTACTGGGACCGACTAAAGAGCCTAAATCTGTACTCCCTTGAGCAGGCGGGAGAGATACATAATAATTTACACGTGGAAAATAATTGAGGGGCTGGTCCCAAATCTGCACACAGAAATAACATCACATGAGACCAGGAGGCATGGCAGGATGTGCAGAATACCCCCGTTGAAAAGCAGAGGTGCAACAGGTACTCTGAGAGAGAACTCTATCAACATCAGAGGCCCGAGACTGTTCAATACGCTTCCACTACACATAAGGGGCATAACTGGCCGACCCCTCACAGTGTTCAAGAGAGAACTGGATAAGCACCTCCAAAGGATACCTGATCAACCAGGCTGTGACTCATACGTCAGGCTGTGAGCAGCCGCGTCTAACAGCCTGGTTGATCAGTCCAGCAACCAGGAGGCCTGGTCGACAACCGGGTCACGGGGACATTAAGCCCCGGAAGCACCTCAAGGTAACCTCAAGGTAAAGTGGGTGTGAATTCCATTTGGGCCCCTAGCGGTTTGAGGGTTAAAGAACATAATAAAGTTGCAGTCACAACTGCAAGAAAAATGACAGGTTGGATAACTAGAACTTTTCACACTAGAGATGCTGTACCGATGATGATACTTTTCAAAACGCTTGTGCTCTCTAGAGTCGAGTACTGCTACACAATGACAGCCCCTTTCAAAGCTGGAGAAATTGCTGACCTAGAGAGCGTGCAGAGATCCCTTACTGCTAGAATCCACTCGGTAAAACATCTAAACTACTGGGACCGACTAAAGAGCCTAAATCTGTTTTCCCTTGAACGCAGGCGGGAGAGATAAATAATAATCTATACGTGGAAAATAATTGAGGGGCTGGTCTTAAACCTGCACACAGAAATAACATCACATGAGACCAGAAGGCATGGCAGGATGTGCAGAATACCTTCGTTGAAGAGCAGAAGTGAAACAGGTACTCTGAGAGAGAACTCTATCAACATCAGAGGCCCGAGACTGTTCAACACGCTGCCACTACACATAAGGGGGATAACTGGCAGACCCCTCACAGTGTTCAAGAGAGAACTTGACAAACACCTCCAAAGGATACCTGATCAACCAGGCTGTGACTCATATGTCAGGCTGCGAGCAGCCGTGTCTAACAGCCTGGTTGATCAGTCCAGCAACCAGGTGGCCTGATCGACGACCGGGCCGCTAAGCCTCGGAAGCACCTCAAGGTAACCTCAAGGAGGTTATCTTAACATCATTTCGGGGCTTAGCGTCCCCACGGCCCGGTCCTCGACCAGGCCTCCATTTTGTTACACACCCCGAGGAAGCAACATGTACCAGCTGTCTACCTCCCAGGTACCTCTTTACTGCTAGGTAACAGGTGCATCAGGTGAAAGAAACTTTTTGCCCATTTTTCTATGCCTCCACCGGGAATCGAACCCGGAACCTCAGGACTACGAATCCGAAGCGCTGTCTAGTCAGCTGTCAGGCGCCAGGACCCTGCAGGCTCTTCCGACCAGCTGCCAAGCTCTTTCACACTCTTCCAGAAAGATGCAATATACAGTACCATAGTGTGTGAAAAATCCCAACATTGAATGCAATGAAATGACTCCTCCTGGACGAGCCCCAGTGGCTCCCTCTCAGGGAGGGAGGGAGTCAGTCAGGAAGGGAGGGAGTCAGTCAGGAAGGGAGGGAGGGAGTCGGTGAGGGAGTCGGTCATGAAGGGAAGGAGGGAGGGAGTCGGTCGGGAAGGGAAGGAGGGAGTCGATCAGGAAGAGAGGGAGGGAGTCGGTCAGGAAGGGAGGGAGTCAGTCAGGAAGGGAGGGAGTCAGTCAGGAAGGGAGGGAGGGAGTCGGTCAGGAAGGGAGGGAGTCGGTCAGGAAGGGAAGGAAAGAGTCGATCAGGAAGAGAGGGAGGGAGTCGGTCAGGAAGGGAGGGAGGGAGTCGGTCAGGAAGGGAGGGAGGGAGTCGGTCAGGAAGGGAGGGAGGGAGGGAGTCGGTCAGGAAGGGAAGGAGGGAGTCGATCAGGAAAAGAGGGAGGGAGGGAGTCGGTCAGGAAGGGGAGGGAGGGAGGGAGGGAGTCGGTCCGGAAGGGAGGGAGGAAAGGAGGGAGGGAGTCGGTCAGGAAGGGAGAGAGGAAGTCGGTCAGGAAGGTAGGGAGAGAGGGAGTCGGTCAGGAAGGGAGGGGAGGGAGTCGGTCAGGAGGGAGGGAGGGAGGGAGTCGTCAGGAAGGGAGGGAGGGAGTCGGTCAGGAAGGGAGGGAGTCGGTCAGGAAGGGAGGGAGTCGGTCAGGAAGGGAAGGAGGGAGGGAGGGGAGTCGATCAGGAAGGGAAGGAGGGAGGGAGTCGGTCAGCGAGGGAGGGAGGGAGGGAGTCGGTCAGGCGAGGGAGGGAGGGAGGGAGTCGGTCAGGAGGGAGGGAGGGAGGGAGGGAAGTCGGTCAGGGAGGGAGGGAGGGAGAGAGGGAGGGAGTCGGTCAGGGAGGGAGGGAGGGAGTCGGTCAGGAAGGGAGGGAGGGAGGGTGTCGGTCAGGAAGGGAGGGAGGGAGTCGGTCAGGAAGGGAGGGAGGAGGGTGTCGGTCAGGAAGGGAGGGAGGGAGTCGGTCAGGAAGGGAAGGAGGGAGGGAGTCGGTCAGGAAGGGAGGGAGGGAGGGAGTCGGTCAGGAAAGGGAGGGAGGGAGGGAGGGAGGGAGTCGGTCAGGAAGGGAGGGAGGAGGGAGTCGGTCAGGAAGGGAGGGAAGGTGTCGGTCAGGAGGGACGGGAGGGAGGGAGGGAGTCGGTCAGGAAGGGAGGGAGTCGGTCAGGAAGGGAGGGAGGGAGGGAGTCGGTCAGGAAGGGAGGGAAGGTGTCGGTCAGGAAGGGAGGGAGGGAGGGAGTCGATCAGGAAGGGAGGGAGGGAGGGAGTCGATCAGGAAGGGAAGGAGGGAGGGCGTCAGTCAGGGAGGGAGTCGGTCAGGAAGGGAGGGAGGGAGTCGGTCAGGAAGGGAGGGAGAGAGTCGGTCAGGAAGGGAGGGAGGGAGTCGGTCAGGAAGGGAGGGAGGGTGTCGGTCAGGAAGGGAGGGAGGGAGTCGGTCAGGAAGGGAGGGAGGGAGTCGGTCAGGGAGGGAGGGAGGAAGTCGGTCAGGAAGGGAAGGAGGGAGGGCGTCAGTCAGGGAGGGAGTCGGTCAGGAAGGGAGGGAGGGAGTCATTGAGGAAGGGAGGGAGAGAGTCGGTCAGGAAGGGAGGGAAGGAGTCGGTCAGGAATGGAAGGAGGGAGGGAGTCAGTCAGGGAGGGAGAGAGGGAAAGAGTCGGTCTGGAAGGGAAAGAGGGAGCGAGTCGGTCAGGAAGGGAAAGAGGGAGGGAGTCGGTCAGGAAGGGAGGGAGGGAGGGAGGGAGTTTTCAGGAAGGAAGGGAGGGAGGGAGGGTGTCGGTCAGGACGGGAAGGAGGGAGGGAGTCGGTCAGGAAGGGAAAGAGGGAGGGAGTCGGTCAGGAAGGGAAAGAGGGAGGGAGTCGGTCAGGAAGGGAAGGGAGGGAGGGGTCGGTCAGGAAGGGAAGGAGGGAGGGAGTCGGTCAGGAAGGAAGGGAGGGAGGGAGGGTGTCGGTCAGGAAGGGGAGGGAGGGAGGGTGTCGGTCAGGAAGGGAAGGAGGGAGGCGAGTCGGTCAGGAAGGGAAAGAGGGAGGGAGTCGGTCAGGAAGGGAGGGAGGGAGGGAGTCGGTCAGGGAGGGAGGAAGGGAGGAAGTCGGTCAGGGAGGGAGGGAGGGAGTCGGTCAGGGAGGGAGGGAGGGAGGGAGGGAGTCGGTCAGGAAGGGAGGGAAGGAGTCGGTCAGGAATGGAAGGAGGGAGGGAGTCAGTCAGGAAGGAAGGGAGGGAGGGAGGGAGTCGGTCAGGAAGGGAAGGAGGGAGGGAGTCGGTCAGGAAGGGAAAAAGGGAGGGAGTCGGTCAGGAAGGGAGGGAGGGAGTCGGTCAGGGAGGGCGGGAGGGAGTCGGTCTGGGAGGGAGGGAGTCGGTCAGGAAGGGAAAGAGGGAGGGAGTCGGTCAGGAAGGGAGGGAGGGAGGGAGTCGGTCAGGGAGGGAGGGAGGGAGTCGGTCAGGAAGGGAGGGAAGGAGTCGGTCAGGAAGGGAAAGAGGGAGGGAGTCAGTCAGGAGGAGAGGGAAGGAGTCGGTAGGAGGAGAGGAGGAGTCGGTCAGGAAGGGAAGAGGGAGGAAGTCGGTCAGGAAGGGAGGAGAAGAGAGAGGGAGTTGGTCAGGGAGGGAGGGAGGGAGTCGGTCAGGGAGGGAGGGAGGGAGTCGGTCAGGGAGGGAGGGAGGGGAGGTAGGAAGGGAGGGAGTGGAAGGGAGGGAGGGAGGGAGGGAGGGAGTCTGTCAGGAACGGAAGGAGGGAGTGGAGTAGGTCAGGGAGGGAAGGAGGGAGGGAGTTCGGTCAGGAAGGAAGGGAGGAGGGGAGTCGGTCAGGGAGGGAAGGGAGGAGGGAGTCGGTCAGGGAGGGAAGGAGGGAGGGAAGTAGGTCAGGGAGGGAAGGAGGGAGTAGGTCAGGAAGGGAGGGAGGGAGGGAGGGAGGGAAGGGAGGGAAGGGAGGGAAGGGAGGGAGCGGAGTCGGTCAGGGAAGGGAAGGAAGGAGGGAGTCGGTCAGGAAGGGAGGGAGGGAGAGAGTTGGTCAGGAAGGGAAGGAAGGGAGGGAGGGAGGGAGGGAGTAGGTCAGGGAGGGAAGGAGGGAGGGAGTCAGTCAGGAAGGGATGGAGGGAGGGAGTATGTCAGGGAGGGAAGGAGGGAGGGAGTTGGTCAGGGAGGGAAGGAGGGAGGGAGTAGGTCAGGGAGGGAAGGAGGAGGGAGTAGGTCAGGGAGGGAAGGAGGGAGGGAGTAAGTCAGGGAGGTAGGGAGGGTTGGGAGGGAGGGAGTCGGTCAGGGAAGAGGGAGGGAGTCGGTCAGGGAGGGAGGGAGTCAGTCAGGAAGGGAAGGAGGGAGGGAGTCGGTCAGGAAGGGAGGGAGGGAGTCGATCATGAAGGTAGGGAGGGAGGGAGTCGGTCAGGAAGGGAGGAAGGGAGTCGATCAGGAAGGTAGGGAGGGGGCCGGTCAGGAAGGGAGGGAGTCGGTCAGGAAGGGAAGGAGGGAGGGAGTCGGTCAGGAAGGGAAGGAGGGAGGGAGTCGGTCAGAAAGGAAGGGAGGGAGGGAGTCGGTCAGGAAGGTAGGGAGGGAGGGAGGGAGGGAGGGAGGGAGGGAGGGAGGGAAGGGAGGGATGGAGGGAGGGAAGGGAGGGAGGGAAGGGAGGGAGGGAGTCGGTCAGGGAAGGAGGGAGGGAGTCGGTCAGGGAGGGAGGGAGTCGGTCAGAGAGGGAGGGAGTCAGTCAGGAAGGGAAGGAGGGAGGGAGTCGGTCAGGAAGGTAAGGAGGGAGGGAGTAGGTCAGAGAGGGAAGGAGGGAGGGAGTCGGTCGGAAAGGGAGGGAGTCGGTCAGGAAGGTAGGGAGGGAGGGAGTCGGTCAGGAAGGGAAGGAGGGAGTGAGTCAGTCAGGAAGGGAAGGAGGGAGTGAGTTGGTCAGGGAGGGAGGGAGGGAATCAGGAAGGAAGGGAAAAGAGGAAGGGAGGGAGTCGGTCAGGGAGAGAGGGAGTCGGTCAAAAAATGCTAAAGGAGCTAAGTAAGAACAAAGCAGTTAGTCCAGATGGAGATTCACCATGGATTCTGAGAGAATGTGCACCTGAGCTCAGCATTCCACTTCAACTGATTTTTCAGGCATCCCTGTGTACAGGAGTTGTAGCTGATGTGTGGAAAAAGGCTAACATAGTTAAAATCTACAAAAATGGCAGCAGGAAAGACCCCTTCAATTATAGACCTGTATCATTGACAAGTGTAATAGTCAAAATATTGGAAAAAATAATTAAAATTAAATGGGTAGAACACCTGGAGAAAAACGATATAAAATCAGACAGACAGTATGGTTTTCGATCTAGAAGATCCTATGTAACGAATTTACTCAGTTTCTATGATTGAGACACAGAGATTTTACAGGAAAGAGATGGTTGGGTTGACTGCATCAATCTGGACCTAAAAATGGCTTTTGACAGTTCCCCATAAGAGGTTGTTCTGGAAACTTGAACATATTGGAGGGGTGACAGGTAAGCTTCTAACACGGATGGAGAATTTCCTAATAGAAAAATGTGGACCGTAATCAGAGGCAATGTATCGATTTGGAGGAATGTCTCAAGTGGAGTACCACAGGGTTCAGTTCTTGCACTGATAATGTTCATTGTCTACATAAACGATCTACCAGATTGAATACAGAATTATATGAACATGTTTGTTGATGATGCTAAGATAATGGGGAAGATAAGAAACCTAGATAATTGTCATGCCCTTCAAGAAGACCTAGATAAAATAAGTATATGGAGCCCCACTTGGCAAATGGAATTTAATGTGAATAAATGCCATGTTATGGAATGTGGAATTAGAGAACATAGACCCCAGCAACCTATAAATTATATGAGAAATCTTTAAAGAATTCTGACAAAGAAAGGGATCTATGGGTGGTTCTAGATAGAAAACTATCACCTGAGGACCACATTAAGAACATTGTGCGAGGAGCCTATGCTACCCTTTCTAGCCTCACCCGAGCTGACATGTGGGGGTTGCCACAAAGATATTATTACCTAATTATTTCAATGTCTCAAATATTTTCTTAGTTTTTTTTTTTTTGCAGTAATATTATTCAAAAGTGTGTATTGTGATATATTTATATAATAAAAGGGGTGAATCATCGCTATACTCAAAAGTATGGCGTGCTTATTAGTGATTCAATTATTATGTTCATAAAACAATAGACAAATAGTTTTGCTGTTATTACACTATATACACAGGTTATATATAAGTATCTGCATGTTTTTTCACTATAACGAACCACTAAGTTCGTATTGAGAGTCGAAAAGCAACGAGGAGTGACCGCCACACATCAGCCAGCCACTCATTGCCACTCCCTCAACAATGCCTCACGCGCCCACTTTCTCCTCCCACCATCCTGTTTTTTATTTTATTCACTATATACAGATGTTATATATAAGTACTGTATCTAGATGTTTTGTTCAACACAACTGTACAACTAAGCTGATATAGTTAGTTCAGGCACTAAAAGTCGTCGCTACACACACAGTCAGCTGGCGGCTGCCTCCCACACTTATTCAAGTTCACATGCACTAAAATTCCTCCCCCATCAATACCGTTTGTGGTGTTATTACACTATATAGATATTATATGTAAGTACCTATATATTTTGTTCAACAACTGTACAACTAAGCTGATATAGTTAGTTCAGGCACTAAGAGTCGTCGCTACACACAGTCGGCTAGCGGCTGCCTCCCTCACTCATTCAAGGTCACACATTAAATTTCTCCCCAACAAATACAACTGCAGTGTTATTACACTATATACACACATTATATATAATGTGTGTATATATAAATATCTACATGTTGTATGCACCTTAACTGTACACCTAAGCTTGTAGGATTCCCAAAGAGCATAGTGGCCACCCTTCTGGTACAACCTGTCACAAGTTAGGCTTAGTTATAAATGCAGATAAAACCAAATACGAGTATAGGAAACGAAGAAATATAACACTTACTCTAAATGGTGTGGAACTGAGCCGTGTACAGAAGTACAAGTATCTGGGCATGTATGTTGGATACACATGTGAGAGTAAAAATGCTGAAATAAATCATATCAGCACCTTATGTAAAGCCCGTCTGCATCCTCTAAAAGCACTGGTTTTTTCTGGTAAAGGTGTTGGGGTACCTATCTTGCGGATGTTATACATAAGCACTGTTCGATCCCTGATAGACTACGCAGCACCCGTATTGTCTTACACAGGCCAAGGCAGAATTCAAAAAATAGAGCTGATACAGAATGAGGCTATGAGGATTATTCTTGGATGTCAAAGAAATGCAATGATTGAAATAATGAGAATGGAATTAAATTTACAGAGTGTGTGTGATAGAGTCCGTGACATTAACACTATAGTATCTATTCGTTTCATGCGGAGAAAAGGAGGGGATAAGCTGTTTGAGAGCGTTCAGACCTGCTTGAGTGACGTACACACTTCCAGGAAACTGAGGGAGACACGCTATACGAGAGGATTTGCTCATGACCTCAGGGAATATGACGTACTTGACTGCTGTAAACCCTCTCGACAGTGTAATATGTCTGCTCCCTGGAAAGTACAGAAAATAGACGTCGAAATTGTACCCCTCAAGGTGAAAAAGATTCATCATGAACAGGGACAATTACGGTGTTTGTATGGAAGCATGATATCTCTGTTACCAAGAGGCAACAGTTTACATGTATATTGCGACGGGTCGGTGGCGGAGGATGGCAGGGCCGGGTGTGGTGTCCTAATAAGGGATTATACGGAGTTTGGGACTGTGGACAGGATAATTGAACTCCGGCTTAGTAATTATATATCATCCACACAAGCTGAACTGCAGGCCATTCTGGCGTGTTTGGAGGAAGTACATCATGACGACAAAAATGTTTTTGTATTTGTCGATAGCCGAGGAGCACTGGAGTCCTTAAACAGTCGAAACCCAGTCTTCATGTCTATAGTGGAGGACTGTAAGAGAAGAATAACTGAGATACAGCTGAAAGGTTATAGTGTGAAATTCATGTGGATTCCATCTCATGTTGGAATAGTGCTCAACGAGGTGGCGGATGACTTGGCCAAACGTGCCACATCAAAACCACAAGTTGACATTGAATGTGAATTCACAATGAGACAAATAAGAAGCAAAATCAGAAATATTCAGGCACAGGCGGGAGTGGAGAGGAGAGAGATAATGTATGAGAGAAGTCAAACCATGCAACACTACATGTATGTGAGTCAAAACACCCATTTCACTTATGGTAAAAGGAGAAATGCTTGGAGTGACTCTGTGTACATGCGGCTCAGGCTTGGGTACAAATATTACTGGGAATATGGGATAGATGTTCATGATAATGACACGAAGTGTAAACTATGTGGTATGTTAAGGTCTCACACCCTTGCCCATTATATTCTTGATTGTCCGTTGATTAATGTATATAGAAACACTGAGATAAGGACTGTTCCTGAACAAATAGCCTGGATGTGTCACAACGGAAAGGTTGATGATATTCTTGAGAGATATAAGAATTTTGCACCAAGATTGTAATATTTTGTTGAATTATCTGCAGGTGTCTTGCAAATTGTCTATACAGTATACCTAGGTCATAAAAGTATTTGTGTGTACGTCTGATACCATACTACTTGTGAAGGAGGAAATGTATATGTTTACCTCTCAGAATGTTTGGTAATGTGTTTATTTGTGATGTGTGTCTATGTATATATTAACACGTATTGAATGGGGTGAGAATAGCTTGAGCTACCTCATCCCTTTGTGTGTATTTTACCTCAATAAACTTATTTCAATTTCAATTTCAATTTCAATTCACACAGCCAGACAAGTCATGCAGACGACGCCACCTCTGTCACCCTAATGGCTCCTCCCAACATAATCCTTTTGCTGTTATTACACTAATACACACATTATATATATAAGTATCTACATTTGTGTTCACCATAGAGAATCACTGACCTGGTATGGTGAATGCAGACAATAACAGGTGGCCACACAGGCAGTAAACGATGCCATCTCCCTCCGTCCCTCAGGATCACTCCTCCCACAGCGCTAATTATCACAACAATCCTGCTATTATCACAATCCTGGCCATTTTTATCACAGTCAGGAGTCATCTGTAATACTATCATCGTTAAATAATAGCAGTTATATATTTATTTTGACATTTTTCAGCAATGCTGTGGTCACAAGCTAAACAGCAATGCTGTTCGCTCATGCTGCGTGCGCCAGCCTTGGTTGCTCCAACAGTACTGTGGCTCTCACACCGGAGAACATTGCCCATGATTTTTTTTAAACATGGTGTCTAATTACACGAGCCCTGAGGAAGCTAATGTGAACCCCATGTAGCTGCGGGCCATTTGAATCGTGCCTGGCAATCTATGGCGTATATATACACCATGCACACCGTGGGACGTTATTCATGGCGTATATATACGCCATGCGCAGTTTAAGGGTTAAATACATGGATGGAGAAATACTGAAGAAATTGTTCATGACTTTTGTTAGACCAAAGCTGGAATATGCAGTGGTTGTATGGTGCCCATATCTTAAGAAGCACATCAACAAACTGGAAAAGGTGCAAAGACATGCCACTAAGTGGCTCCCAGAACTGAAGGACAAGAGCTACAAGGAGAGGTTAGAAGCATTAAATATGCAAAAATTAAAAGATAGAAGGAAAAGAGGCGATATGATCACTACATGCAAAATAGTAACAGGAATTGATAAAATTGATAGGGAAGAATTCACAAGACCCAGAACTTCAAGAACAAGAGGTCATAGATTTAAACTAACGAAACAAAGCTGCCGGAGAAATATAAGAAAATTCACTTTTGTAAACAGAGTGGTGGATGGTTGGAACATTTAGGTGAGTAGGTGGTGAAGGCCTAAACCAACAGTAATTTCAAAGCATTATTCGACAAAGAGTGCTGGGGAGACGGGTCACCACAAGCATACCTCTCATCCTGTAACACAAGAGTGCTGGGGAGACGGGACACCACAAGCATACCTCTCATCCTGTAACACAAAGAGTGCTGGGGAGACGGGACACCACAAGCATACCTCTCATCCTGTAACACAAAGAGTGCTGGGGAGACGGGACACCACAAACATAGCTCTCATCCTGTAACACAAAGAGTGCTGGGGAGACGGGACACCACAAGCATACCTCTCATCCTGTAACACAAAGAGTGCTGGGGAGACGGGACACCACAAGCATACCTCTCATCCTGTAACACAAAGAGTGCTGGGGAGACGGGACACCACAAGCATACCTCTCATCCTGTAACACAAAGAGTGCTGGGGAGACGGGACACCACAAGCATACCTCTCATCCTGTAACACAAAGAGTGCTGGGGAGACGGGACACCACAAGCATACCTCTCATCCTGTAACACAAAGAGTGCTGGGGAGACGGGACACCACAAGCATACCTCTCATCCTGTAACACAAAGAGTGCTGGGGAGACGGAACACCACAAACATACCTCTCATCCTGTAACTACACTTAGGTAATTACACAACCCACCTGCCTGCTCGCCCACCTGCCTGCTCACCCACCCACCTGTCTGTTCACCCACCTGCCTGCACAGACCTGCCAACCCACCCACCTGCCTGCTCGCCCACCTGCCTGCTCGCCCACCTGCCTGCTCACCCACCCACCTGTCTTCACCCACCTGCCTGCTCACCCACCTGCCTGCTCACCCACCCACCTGCCTGCTCACCCACCCACCTGCCTGCTCATCCACCCACCTGCCTGCTCACCCACCCACCTGTCTGTTCACCCACCTACCCACCTGCATGCTTGCCCACCTGCCTGATAGCCCACCTACCTGTTCACCCACCTGCCTGCTCACCCACCCACTTGCCTGCTTGAACTTGTTCACCCCATCTATCTGTTCACCCACCAAGCCCATCTGCCTGCCATCATCCCATCTAAAACCCTACCTGCCTGAACCCAACTATCCCTGCCTTCCTACCCACCCACCTGCCTGCTCACCCACCTGCCTGCTCACCCACCTGCCTGCTCACCCACCTGCCTGCTCACCCACCTGCCTACTCACCCACCTGTCTGTTCACCCACCAAGCCCATCTGCCTGCCATCATCCCATCTAAAACCCTACCTGCCTGAACCCAACTATCCCTGCCTGCCTGCTCACCCACCTGCCTGCTCACCCACCTGCCTGCTCACCCACCTGCCAGGCAGCTAACCACCCACCCAGCCCACACACTAATTAGTGTGTCAATTCAAATCATGATTGTGGTATAAAAATTGTTGGAAATGTTTCCTTTTGGACTCCGAGGTGAAAAAAGTACAGGTATGTTAATTAATTCGGAAAACGTGATAATCCGGTTAACGTGGTAACCTGGCTGGGGGGGTCTTTCCCGTATAATCCGGATTAGCGAGCTGATACAGTAGCAGGATTGTGGTAATATTTAGCTCTGTGCTCCATGGTGGGAGGAGTAATGCTGAGAGAGGGAGGGAGGGAGGTGGCGTCGTCTTCTGACTGTGTGTGGCCACCTTT
>NC_091194.1:32745560-32768386 GCF_040958095.1 Procambarus clarkii
CAGTGGCGCGGTCACCATGTTCTTAGTGTGTCACCAGCTCCAGGGGCGGTCACCAGTGTTCTTAGTGTGTCACCCAGCTCCAGTGGGCGGTCACCAGTGTTCTAGTGTGTCACTCAGTCTCCAAGTGGCGGTCCCAGTGTTCTGGATGTGTTCACCAGCTCAGTGGGCAGTCACCAGTGTTCTTAGTGTGTCACCAGCTCCAGTGGGCAGTCACCAGTGTTCTTAGTGTGTCACCAGCTCCAGTGGGCGGTCACCAGTGTTCTAGTGTGTCACCAGCTCCAGTGGGCAGTCAACAGTGTTTCTTAGTGTGTCACCAGCTCCAGTGGGCGGTCAACCAGTGTCTTAGTGTGTCACCAGCTCCAGTGGGCGTCACCAGTGTCGATTCATTGTGTCACCAGCTTCCAGTGGGCGGTCACCAGTGTTCTTAGTGTGTCACCAGCTCCAGTGGGCGGTCCACCAGTGTTGCTTAGTGTGTCACCAGCTCCAGTGGGCAGTCCACCAGTGTTCTTAGTGTGTCACCAGCTCCAGTGGGCGGTCACCAGTGTTCTTAGTGTGTCACCAGCTCCAGTGGGCGGTCACCAGTGTTCTTAGTGTGTCACCAGCTCCAGTGGGCGGTCACCAGTGTTCTTAGTGTGTCACCAGCTCCAGTGGGCGGTCACCAGTGTTCTTAGTGTGTCACCAGCTCCAGTGGGCGGTCACCAGTGTCTTAGTGTGTCACCAGCTCCAGTGGGCGGTCACCAGTGTCTTCATGTGTGTCACCAGCTCCAGTGGGCGGTCACCAGTGTTCTTAGTGTGTCACCAGCTCCAGTGGGCGGTCACCAGTGTTCTTAGTGTGTCACCAGCTCCAGTGGGCGGTCACCAGTGTTCTTAGTGTGTCACCAGCTCCAGTGGGCGGTCACCAGTGTCTTATGTGTCACCAGCTCCAGTGGGCGGTCACCAGTGTTCTTAGTGTGTCACCAGCTCCAGTGGGCGGTCACCAGTGTTCAGTGTGTCACCAGCTCCAGTGGGCGGTCACCAGTGTTCTTAGTGTGTCACCAGCTCCAGTGGGCGGTCACCAGTGTTCTTAGTGTGTCACCAGCTCCAGTGGGCGGTCACCAGTGTTCTTAGTGTGTCACCAGCTCCAGTGGGCGGTCACCAGTGTTCTTAGTGTGTCACCAGCTCCAGTGGGCGGTCACCAGTGTTCTTAGTGTGTCACCAGCTCCAGTGGGCGGTCACCAGTGTTCTTAGTGTGTCACCAGCTCCAGTGGGCGGTCACCAGTGTTCTTAGTGTGTCACCAGCTCCAGTGGGCGGTCACCAGTGTTCTTAGTGTGTCACCAGCTCCAGTGGGCGGTCACCAGTGTTCTTAGTGTGTCACCAGCTCCAGTGGGCGGTCACCAGTGTTCTTAGTGTGTCACCAGCTCCAGTGGGCAGTCACCAGTGTTCTTAGTGTGTCACCAGCTCCAGTGGGCGGTCACCAGTGCTTAGTGTGTCACCAGCTCCAGTGGGCGGTCACCAGTGTCTTAGTGTGTCACCAGCTCCAGTGGGCGGTCACCAGTGTTCTTAGTGTGTCACCAGCTCCAGTGGGCGGTCACCAGTGTTCTTAGTGTGTCACCAGCTCCAGTGGGCGGTCACCAGTGTTCTTAGTGTGTCACCAGCTCCAGTGGGCGGTCACCAGTGTGTTCAGTGTGTCACCAGCTCCAGTGGGCGGTCACCAGTGTTCTTAGTGTGTCACCAGCTCCAGTGGGCGGTCACCAGTGTTCTTAGTGTGTCACCAGCTCCAGTGGGCGGTCACCAGTGTGTTCTTAGTGTGTCACCAGCTCCAGTGGGCGGTCACCAGTGTTCTTAGTGTGTCACCAGCTCCAGTGGGCGGTCACCAGTGTTCTTAGTGTGTCACCAGCTCCAGTGGGCGGTCACCAGTGTTCTTAGTGTGTCACCAGCTCCAGTGGGCGGTCACCAGTGTTCTTAGTGTGTCACCAGCTCCAGTGGGCGGTCACCAGTGTCTTAGTGTGTCACCAGCTCCAGTGGGCGGTCACCAGTGTTCTTAGTGTGTCACCAGCTCCAGTGGGCGGTCACCAGTGTTCTTAGTGTGTCACCAGCTCCAGTGGGCGGTCACCAGTGTTCTTAGTGTGTCACCAGCTCCAGTGGGCGGTCACCAGTGTTCTTAGTGTGTCACCAGCTCCAGTGGGCGGTCACCAGTGTTCTTAGTGTGTCACCAGCTCCAGTGGGCGGTCACCAGTGTTCTTAGTGTGTCACCAGCTCCAGTGGGCGGTCACCAGTGTTCTTAGTGTGTCACCAGCTCCAGTGGGCGGTCACCAGTTCTTAGTGTGTCACCAGCTCCAGTGGGCGGTCACCAGTGTCTTATGTGTCACCAGCTCCATGGGCGGTCACCAGTGTTCTTAGTGTGTCACCAGCTCCAGTGGGCGGTCACCAGTGTGCTTCAGTGTCACCAGCTCCAGTGGGCGGTCACCAGTGTCTTCATGTGTCACCAGCTCCAGTGGGCGGTCACCAGTGTTCTTATGTGTCACCAGCTCAGTGGGTCGGTCAACAGTGTGCTTCATGTGTCACCAGCTCCGATATGGGCGGTCACCAGTGTTATGAGTGTGTCACAAGCTCCAGTGGGCAGTCACCAGTGTTCTTAGTGTGTCATCCCAGCAGCTCCAAGGGGCACGCATGCACAGTAGTTACTGTGTGTTAGTCACCAGCTCCAGTGGCAGGTCACCAGTGTTCTTAGTGTTTCACCATATCCAGTGCATGTCACCAGTAGTTCTTAGTGTGTCACCCATCTCCAGTGGGCGTTCACCAGTGTGCTTCATGTGGTCACCAGCCCAGTGGGCGGTCAACTAGTGAATTAGGTGTGTCAACCAGCTTCCAGTTGGCGGTCACCAGTGGTTGGTGTGCACCAGCTGCAGGGGGGCGGTCACCAGTGCTGCTTATTTTACATTGTGTCACCAGCTCCAGTGTGCGGTCACCAGGTTTCTTAATGTGGTGTCACCAGCTCACAGTGGGCGCGTCACCAGTGTTCATAGTGTGTCACCAGCTCCAGTGGGCAGTCACCAGTGGTCCTTCATTATGTCACCAGTCCAGTGGGCGGTCACCAGTGTTCTTAGTGTGTCACCAGCTCCAGTGGGCGGTCACCAGTGTTCTTAGTGTGTCACAGGCTCCAGTGGGCGGTCACCAGTGTTCTTAGTGTGTCACCAGCTCCAGTGGGCGGTCACCAGTGTTCTTAGTGTGTCACCAGCTCCAGTGGGCAGTCACCAGTGTTCTTAGTGTGTCACCAGCTCCAATGGGCGGTCACCAGTGTTCTTAGTGTGTCACCAGCTCCAGTGGGCGGTCACCAGTGTGCTTCATGTGTCACCAGCTACAGTGGGCGGTCACCAGTGTTCTTCATGTGTCACCAGCTCCAGTGGGCAGTCACCAGTGTGCTTCATGTGTCACCAGCTCCAGTGGGCTGTCACCAGTGTTCTTAGTGTGTCACCAGCTCCAGTGGGCGGTCACCAGTGTGCTTCATGTGTCACCAGCTCCAGTGGGCGGTCACCAGTGTTCTTAGTGTGTCACAGGCTCCAGTGGGCGGTCACCAGTGTTCTTAGTGTGTCACCAGCTCCAGTGGGCAGTCACCAGTGTGCTTCATGTGTCACCAGCTCCAGTGGGCGGTCACCAGTGTTCTTAGTGTGTCACCAGCTCCAGTGGGCAGTCACCAGTGTTCTTAGTGTGTCACCAGCTCCAGTGGGCGGTCACCAGTGTTCTTAGTGTGTCACCAGCTCCAGTGGGCAGTCACCAGTGTGCTTCATGTGTCACCAGCTTCAGTGGGCGATCACCAGGGTTCTTAGTGTGTCACCAGCTCCAGTGGGCGGTCACCAGTGTTCTTCATGTGTCACCAGCTCCAGTGGGCGGTCACCAGTGTTCTTAGTGTGTCACCAGCTCCAGTGGGCGGTCACCAGTGTGCTTCATGTGTCACCAGCTCCAGTGGGCGGTCACCAGTGTTCTTAGTGTGTCACCAGCTCCAGTGGGCAGTCACCAGTGTTCTTAGTGTGTCACCAGCTCCAGTGGGCAGTCACCAGTGTTCTTAGTGTGTCACCAGCTCCAGTGGGCAGTCACCAGTGTTTGTCGGAAAATCCGACACCATTTAATATATCATACAGATAATAGCTGTATTGTATACACAAGTTATCCATAGAAAACGTAACTTGTAGTGGAATTACCGTCTAAAGAAAACGGGATATCATCACCACATACTATTATATTCTCCACCTATTATGGTGGGAATTATTTTTAAATACATTAGTCTTTGGACTTTACCATCATAAAAACATCTTATATAAATTAACTTAATTATCAATATTAAAGTAGAGTAAATGTGACCCTTTTATCACTTTCCGTCATCTGGACAAAGTAAGCCAGGCGTCAGTGGAGGAAGGAGGGCAGCCATTGTTGTGTCACATCCGAAACGCGTGGAGCAAATTCGGCTCCTATCATATCTGGACAATGTCGGCCAGGCGTCAATAGTATGGAGTGTTAGATGCAGCCATTGTTGATACTAGACCAGAGGCTCACGGGAGCAAATTCGGCTCCTGTTAATTTTACTTGGACGAAGTGTTATGGAAACCAGTGGTGTACCATTATCACACGCTGTCAACAAATTCAAGTTAAGTGTTCTTTCCGAAACCCATGTATCTTCATTTATGGCCATTAATGTCATTATATAAGGTGATCCAGTTAGAGCACGACATAGCCTCAAACTAAAGGTAATTAAGCCAGGTCTTTATTGTTCCATGTTTAGTGTTTTCTCTGATATAACTTGTCATATATAGGATTCTGGCTTTACAGCTAGCGCCCTTTTGACAGGTCAAGACGAGGAAGCAAGGACTTTGTGCACCAGTTACTGGGTGATGGAAGCTACCTCAAAGAGGGTAATTTGGTGTCTACACCCTAGTTATACCTGGTGGACTAACCTGCTGTACTATAAGATAAGGAACCTCTTCAATGTATGTAGTCTATTACTGTAGTTTGATTGGCTGCATATAAATTAATTTAATAAACCCCCCTAATGTGTAGAGGATCGATTTGTGAGATTAAGAGATTATTGCAGAAATACAGTCCACTCATCATTATACAAATTGCTATCGAAGTATATAAATATAAATTCATATAAATTAAATAAATATAAATCTCACAGGTCGGTTCCCACAGTGTTCTTAGTGTGTCACCAGTTCCAGTTGGCGGTCACCAGTGTTCTTAGTGTGTCACCAGCTCCAGTGGGCAGTCACCAGTGTTCTTAGTGTGTCACCAGCTCCAGTGGGCAGTCACCAGTGTTCTTAGTGTGTCACCAGCTCAAGTGGGCGGTCACCAGTGTTTTTAGTTTGTCACCCGCTTCAGTGGGCGGTCACCAGTGTTCTTGGTGTGTCACCAGCTCCAGTGGGCGGTCACCAGTGTGCTTCATGTGTCACCAGCTCCAGTGGGCGGTCACCAGTGTTCTTAGTGTGTCACCAGCTCCAGTGGGCAGTCACCAGTGTTCTTAGTGTGTCACCAGCTCCAGTGGGCAGTCACCAGTGTTCTTAGTGTGTCACCAGCTCCAGTGGGCGGTCACCAGTGTTCTTAGTGTGTCACCAGCTCCAGTGGGCGGTCACCAGTGTTCTTAGTGTGTCACCAGCTCCAGTGGGCGGTCACCAGTGTGCTTCATGTGTCACCAGCTCCAGTGGGCGGTCACCAGTGTTCTTAGTGTGTCACCAGCTCCAGTGGGCGGTCACCAGTGTTCCTAGTGTGTCACCAGCTCCAGTGGGCAGTCACCAGTGTTCTTAGTGTGTCACCAGCTCCATTGGGCGGTCACAAGTGTTCTTAGTGTGTCACCAGCTCCAGTGAGCGGTCACCAGTGTTCTTAGTGTGTCACCAGCTCCAGTGGGCGGTCACCAGTGTGCTTCATGTGTCACCAGCTCCAGTGGGCAGTCACCAGTGTTCTTAGTGTGTCACCAGCTCCAGTGGGCGGTCACCAGTGTGCTTCATGTGTCACCAGCTCCAGTGGGCGGTCACCAGTGTTCTTAGTGTGTCACCAGCTCCAGTGGGCGGTCACCAGTGTGCTTCATGTGTCACCAGCTCCAGTGGGCGGTCACCAGTGTGCTTCATGTGTCACCAGCTCCAGTGGGCGGTCACCAGTGTGCTTCATGTGTCACCAGCTCCAGTGGGCGGTCACCAGTGTTCTTAGTGTGTCACCAGCTCCAGTGGGCAGTCACCAGTGTTCTTAGTGTGTCACCAGCTCCAGTGGGCAGTCACCAGTGTTCTTAGTGTGTCACCAGCTCCAGTGGGCAGTCACCAGTGTTCTTAGTGTGTCACCAGCTCCAGTGGGCGGTCACCAGTGTGCTTCATGTGTCACCAGCTCCAGTGGGCGGTCACCAGTGTTCTTAGTGTGTCACCAGCTCCAGTGGGCGGTCACCAGTGTTCTTAGTGTGTCACCAGCTCCAGTGGGCGGTCACCAGTGTTCTTAGTGTGTCACCAGCTCCAGTGGGCGATCACCAGTGTTCTTAGTGTGTCACCAGCTCCAGTGGGCGGTCACCAGTGTTCTTAGTGTGTCACCAGCTCCAGTGGGCGGTCACGAGTGTGCTTCATGTGTCACCAGCTCCAGTGGGCGGTCACCAGTGTGCTTCATGTGTCACCAGCTCCAGTGGGGAGTCACCACCCAGCAAACAATTTTAGGTTGCCACAACATATCTGGAAAGTATTTGAAAGTATTGGAAACGTTTGTTTTATCGTATCAGATACGATATTGTGTGTGGACTTAAATAGGTTTCCAAAACTTATAACCAAGACATATGTATCTAACACTAATTTGAGATGTTGTGGCAACTTTACACTCCTAACATGAGTCATTCATAATCCATTCATATACCAATATGAATCTCTTATGAAAGGTTTGAGCCAATAATCTGAACCCTTTTTACATCTTTGTGTTTAAAGTTAAATTTCTTGAAATTAAATTATATTTTATATTATATTATTTTTATTATATTTTATATTATATTATTATTTTCAATTTAAATATTAAAACCAATTTAAGGGTAAAAAAATCTAATAATTTATATTTCTTTTATTATTTACTAACAATTATAATTATTTACTAACGGAGAGAGGGGAGGCTGTACGGCAGAGAGTGGCGGCTGTGGCGGACAGTGGCGGCGGTGGCGGATAGTGGCGGCGGGCGGACAGTGGCGGCGGGCGGACAGTGGCGGCGGCGGGCGGACAGTGGCGGCGGGCGGACAGTAGCGGCGGTGGCGGACAGTGGCGGCGGGCGGACAGTGGCGGCGGTGGCGGACAGTGGCGGCGGTGGCGGACAGTGGCGGCGGGCGGACAGTGGCGGCGGGCGGACAGTGGCGGCGGGCGGACAGTGGCGGCGGGCGGACAGTGGCGGCGGGCGGACAGTGGCGTCGGGCAGACAGTGGCGGCGGTGGCGGATAGTGGCGGCGGGCGGACAGTGGCGGCGGGCGGACAGTGGCGTCGGGCGGACAGTGGCGGCGGTGGCGGATAGTGGCGGCGGGCGGACAGTGGCGGCGGGCGGACAGTGGCGGCGGTGGCGGATAGTGGCGGCGGGCGGACAGGGCGGCGGCGGGCGGACAGTGGCGGCGGGAGGACAGTGGCGGCGGGCGGACAGTGGCGGCTGTGGCGGACCGTGGCGGCGGTGGTGGACAGTGGCGGCGGTGGTGGACAGTGGCGGCGGCGGGCGGACAGTGGCGGCGGCGGGCGGACAGTGGTGGCGGCGGGCGGACAGTGGCGGCGGCGGGCGGACAGTGGCGGCGGCGGGCGGACAGTGGCGGCGGCGGGCGGACAGTGGCGGCGGCGGGCGGACAGTGGAGGCGGCGGGCGGACAGTGGAGGCGGCGGGCGGACAGTGGCGGCGGCGGGCGGACAGTGGCGGCGGCGGGCGGACAGTGGCGGCGGCGGGCGGACAGTGGCGGCGGCGGGCGGACAGTGGCGGCGGCGGGCGGACAGTGGAGGCGGCGGGCGGACAGTGGAGGCGGCGGGCGGACAGTGGAGGCGGCGGGCGGACAGTGGAGGCGGCGGGCGGACAGTGGAGGCGGCGGGCGGACAGTGGAGGCGGCGGGCGGACAGTGGAGGCGGCGGGCGGACAGTGGAGGCGGCGGGCGGACAGTGGAGGCGGCGGGCGGACAGTGGAGGCGGCGGGCGGACAGTGGAGGCGGCGGGCGGACAGTGGTGGCGGCGGGCGGACAGTGGTGGCGGCGGGCGGACAGTGGTGGCGGCGGGCGGACAGTGGTGGCGGCGGGCGGACAGTGGTGGCGGCGGGCGGACAGTGGTGGCGGTGGCGGACAGTGGCGGCGGTGGCGGACAGTGACGGCGGTGGCGGACAATGGCGGCGGTGGCGGACAGTGGCGGCGGTGGCGGACAGTGGCGGCGGTGGCGGACACTGGCGGCTGTGTCTGGCGGTGGTGGCGGGCGGTGGCGGGGTCTGTGATGAGTGGTGGCGGCTGGCGGTGGTGGGTGGTGGCGGCGGTGGTGGTGGGTGGTGGTGGCGGCGGCGGCTGGTGGTGGCGGCTGTGGTGGTGGGTGGTGGTGGTGGCGGCGGCGGCTGGTGGTGGTGGGTGGTGGCGGCGGTGGTGGTGGGTGGTGGTGGCGGCGGCGGCTGGTGGTGGTGGGTGGCGGCGGCGGGTGGTGGTGGTGGTTGGCGGCGGCGGGTGGTGGTGGTGGGTGGCGGCGGCGGGTGGTGGTGGGTGGTGGCGGCTGTGGTGGGTGGTGGCGGGCTGTGGCGGCTGTGGTGGGTGGTGGCGGGCGGTGGCGGGCGGCGGCGGCTGTGGTGGGTGGTGACGATCGGCGGTGGGGGGGGCTGGTGGCGGCTTGCGGTGGCGACTGTGGCAACGGGCGGTGACTGCTGATAGCGGGCGGTGGTGGCGGCTGGTGGCAGGTGGTGGTGGCGGTGGTGGCGGCTGGTGGTGGCGGCTGGTGGTGGTGGCAGCTGGTGGCGGTGATGGCGGCTGGTGGTGGTGGCAGCTGGTGGCGGTGATGGCGGCTGGTGGTGGTGGTGGTGGCGGCTGGTGGTGGTGGCAGCTGGTGGCGGTGATGGCGGCTGGTGGTGGTGGTGGTGGTGATGGCGGCTGGTGGCGGGCGGTGGCGGGCGGTGGCGGCTTGTGGCGGCTGGTGGTGGCGGCGGTGGTGGGTGGTGGTGGTGGGTGGTGGTGCCGGCTGTGGTGGGTGGTGGCGGTGGTGTCGGCGGCGGCTGTGGTGGGTGGTGGCGGCGGCGGCGGTGATGGGTGGTGGCGGCGGCGGTGGTGGTGGGTGGTGGTGGCGGCGGCGGTGATGGGTGGTGGCGGCGGTGGTGGTGGGTGGTGGTGGCGGCGGCGGCTGGTGGTGGTGGGTGGTGGTGGTGGGTGGTGGTGGTGGGTGGTGGCGGCGGGTGGCGGTGGTGGGTGGCGGGTGGCGGCTGGTGGTGGGTGGTGGCGGCGGGTGGTGAGTGGCGGTGGTGGGTGGCGGTGGCTGGTGGCGGGTGGTGGTGGGTGGCGGTGGCGGGTGGCGGTGGCTGGTGGCGGCTGGTGGTGGGTGGTGGCGGCTGGTGGTGGGTGGTGGCGGGTGGCGGGTGGCGGTGGTGGGTGGCGGTGGCTGGTGGCGGGTGGCGGGTGGCGGTGGTGGGTGGCGGTGGCTGGTGGCGGGTGGCGGCTGGTGGTGGGTGGTGGCGGGTGGCGGCTGGTGGTGGGTGGTGGCGGGTGGCGGCTGGTGGTGGCTGGTGGTGGGTGGTGGCAGGTGGCGGCTGGTGGTGGGTGGCGGCGGGTGGCGGGTGGTGGGTGGTGGCGGCTGGTGGTGGGTGGCGGCTGGTGGTGGGTGGCGGCTGGTGGTGGGTGGTGGCGGGTGGCGGCTGGTGGTGGGCGGCGGGTGGCGGCGGGTGGCGGCGGGTGGCGGCGGGTGGCGGCTGGTGGCGGCCAGCTGGGACACACCCTTCTCCACTGTAGGTCTGAGTACAACTAACCATATGTCTCTCTCACCCACCAGAACAGTGTTGCCAGCTTGCGCTCTCAAAATGTTTCCTTCAAAGATTGTATATTATCTTTGAACAACAAGTTTGATTATCAAGGAAATAATGCATATATTATTGTCACATTAATACTGTGCAATATCTTATTACATTCCTGCTAAATAATTATAATTTGAAACAGGACAAAAAATCCCACATATATATAAAAACCAACATGAGAGATCACGAGGCCTAGGCCTCGCCTGTGACCACACATCCTGCCTCCCTGGCCTGCTACACTCACACACCTCACACTCTTAACTCTCTCATAATCACTCTCACTCTCTTACTCTGTCACTCTTACTCTGTCACTCTTACTCTCTGTCACTCTTACTCTCTGTCACTCTTACTCTCTGTCACTCTTACTGTCACTCTTACACTCTGTCACTCCTACTCTCTGTCACTCTTACTCTGTCACTCTTACTCTGTCACTCTTACTCTCTGTCACTCTTACTCTCTGTCACTCTTACTCTCTGTCACTCTTACTCTGTCACTCTTACTCTGTCACTCTTACTCTCTGTCACTCTTACTCTCTGTCACTCTTACTCTCTGTCACTCTTACTCTCTGTCACTCTTACTCTGTCACTCTTACTCTGTCACTCTTACTCTCTGTCACTTACTCTCTGTCACTCTTACTCTCTGTCACTCTTACTCTGTCACTCTTACACTCTGTCACTCTTACTCTGTCACTCTTACTCTCTGTCACTCTTACTCTCTGTCACTCTTACTCTCTGTCACTCTTACTCTCTGTCACTCTTACTCTCTGTCACTCTTACTCTGTCACTCTTACTCTGTCACTCTTACTCTGTCACTCTTACTCTGTCACTCTTACTCTCTGTCACTCTTACTCTCTGTCACTCTTACTCTCTGTCACTCTTACTCTCTGTCACTCTTACTCTGTCACTCTTACTCTTTGTCACTCTTACTCTCTGTCACTCTTACTCTCTGTCACTCTTACTCTCTGTCACTCTTACTCTCTGTCACTCTTACTCTGTCACTCTTACTCTCTGTCACTCTTACTCTGTCACTCTTACTCTGTCACTCTTACTCTCTGTCACTCTTACTCTCTGTCACTCTTACTCTCTGTCACTCTTACTCTCTGTCACTCTTACTCTGTCACTCTTACTCTCTGTCACTCTTACTCTCTGTCACTCTTACTCTCTGTCACTCTTACTCTCTGTCACTCTTACTCTGTCATTCTTACTCTCAGTCACCCTTACCCATTCATACTCACTCTCTCACTCTTACTCTCATACTCTTACTCTCAATTACTCTTACTCTCAATCACTCTTACTCCCAATCACTCCTACTCCCAATCACTCCTACTCTCAATCACTCCTACTCTCATTCTTACTCTTACTCCCAATCACTCTTACTCTCAATCACTCTTATTCTCATTCTTACTCTCACTCTTACTCTTACTCCCAATCACTCTTACTCTCAATCACTCTTACTCTCAATCACTCTTACTCTCAATCACTCTTACTCTCAATCACTCTTACTCTCATTCTTACTCTTACTCACTCTTACTCTCAATCACTCTTATTCTCATTCTTACTCCTACTCTCACTCTAACTCCTACTCCCAATCACTCTTACTCCCAATCACTCTTACTCTCAATCACTCTTACTCCCAATCACTCTTACTCTCAATCACTCTTACTCTCAATCACTCTTACTCTCAATCACTCTTACTCTCAATCACTCTTACTCTCAATCACTCTTACTCTCAATCACTCTTACTCTCACTAACTCTCAATCACTCTTACTCTCACTCTAACTCTCAATCACTCTTACTCTCATACTCACCCTTATTCTCAATCACTTTACTCTCACTCATTCTGTCACTCTTACTCTCACTCTTACTCACTCTGTCACTCTTACTCACTCTCAGTCACTCTTACTTATACTCACTCTTACTCACACTTACACACTCTCTGGCACTCTCACTCACCTTCATTCACTCTTACTCACTCTTACCCACTCTCCCTCACTCTTACTCACTCTAGTTAATAAGAACACGCCAATATAAGACAACAAAACGTTTTCAGATTCGTTCTCACCACTTTCCAGCAACTTTTAAAATTTATATAAATTATCTTAGGGAATAATACATAAATTATATATTTAAACATGATATTAGTGTTTAGTGGAATGCATAAGGAGTCAAATTGTGTTAAAAAGAGCGATTTTTAGAAAATTTGGAAAACTACTTTTTTCTGTTCATATTAGAACTAAATGGATTTTAAAGGTTTCACTCAGCCAATATATATCATTCACAATTTATTAATGAATTTTACAAAAAAACACCATAAATTTTATATTTAAACATGTAAAAACTATTTGTTTTACATTTGGAAGAAAATAATTGTAGAAAAACAATTTATAATTAAACCTTTGTGTTTGGATTTTTTGAGTAAAAGTTTCTCAAAGGCTCTCCTGCACCATTCTCAATGCAAATCATTCCCACACCTATGGGAAGAGATAGGCGAACGTTGTGTAGATGATTTGTGTTTGCTGGGCAGTGTGCTTCATGTGTCACCAGCTCCAGTGGGCGGTCACAGGTGTTCTTAGTGTGTCACCAGCTCCAGTGGGCAGTCACCAGTGTTCTTAGTGTGTCACCAGCTCCAGTGGGCGGTCACCAGTGTGCTTCATGTGTCACCAGCTCCAGTGGGCGGTCACCAGTGTTCTTAGTGTGTCACCAGCTCCAGTGGGCGGTCACCAGTGTTCTTAGTGTGTCACCAGCTCCAGTGGGCAGTCACCAGAGTTCTTAGTGTGTCACCAGCTCCAGTGGGCGGTCACCAGTGTTCTTCATGTGTCACCAGCTCCAGTGGGCGGTCACCAGTGTTCTTAGTGTTTCACCAGCTCCAGTGGGCGGTCACCAGTGTTCTTAGTGTGTCACCAGCTCCAGTGGGCGGTCACCAGTGTTCTTAGTGTGTCACCAGCTCTAGTGGGCAGTCACCAGTGTTCTTAGTGTGTCACCAGCTCCAGTGGGCGGTCACCAGTGTTCTTAGTGTGTCACCAGCTCCAGTGGGCGGTCACCAGTGTTCTTAGTGTGTCACCAGCTCCAGTGGGCGGTCACCAGTGTTCTTGGTGTGTCACCAGTTCCAGTGGGCGGTCACCAGTGTGCTTCATGTGTCACCAGCTCCAGTGGGCGGTCACCAGTGTGCTTCATGTGTCACCAGCTCCAGTGGGCGGTCACCAGTGTGCTTCATGTGTCACCAGCTCCAGTGGGCGGTCACCAGTGTTCTTAGTGTGTCACCAGCTCCAGTGGGCGGTCACCAGTGTTCTTAGTGTGTCACCAGCTCCAGTGGGCAGTCATCAGTGTTCTTAGTGTGTCACCAGCTCCAGTGGGCAGTCACCAGTGTTCTTAGTGTGTCACCAGCTCCAGTGGGCGGTCACCAGTGTTCTTAGTGTGTCACCAGCTCCAGTGGGCAGTCACCAGTGTTCTTAGTGTGTCACCAGCTCCAGTGGGCAGTCACCAGTGTTCTTAGTGTGTCACCAGCTCCAGTGGGCAGTCACCAGTGTTCTTAGTGTGTCACCAGCTCCAGTGGGCGGTCAACAGTGTGCTTCATGTGTCACCAGCTCCAGTGGGCGGTCACCAGTGTTCTTAGTGTGTCACCAGCTCCAGTGGGCAGTCACCAGTGTTCTTAGTGTGTCACCAGCTCCAGTGGGCGGTCACCAGTGTTCTTGGTGTGTCACCAGTTCCAGTGGGCGGTCACCAGTGTTCTTAGTGTGTCACCAGCTCCAGTGGGCGGTCACCAGTGTTCTTAGTGTGTCACCAGCTCCAGTGGGCAGTCACTAGTGTTCTTAGTGTGTCACCAGCTCCAGTGGGCGGTCACCAGTGTTCTTAGTGTGTCACCAGCTCCAGTGGGCGGTCACCAGTGTTCTTAGTGTGTCACCAGCTCCAGTGGGCGGTCACCAGTGTTCTTAGTGTGTCACCAGCTCCAGTGGGCGGTCACCAGTGTTCTTAGTGTGTCACCAGCTCCAGTGGGCGGTCACCAGTGTTCTTGGTGTGTCACCAGTTCCAGTGGGCGGTCACCAGTGTTCTTAGTGTGTCACCAGCTCCAGTGGGCGGTCACCAGTGTTCTTAGTGTGTCACCAGCTCCAGTGGGCAGTCACCAGTGTTCTTAGTGTGTCACCAGCTCCAGTGGGCGGTCACCAGTGTTCTTAGTGTGTCACCAGCTCCAGTGGGCGGTCACCAGTGTTCTTAGTGTGTCACCAGCTCCAGTGGGCGGTCACCAGTGTGCTTCATGTGTCACCAGCTCCAATGGGCGGTCACCAGTGTTCTTAGTGTGTCACCAGCTCCAGTGGGCGGTCACCAGTGTGCTTCATGTGTCACCAGCTCCAGTGGGCGGTCACCAGTGTTCTTAGTGTGCCACCAGCTCCAGTGGGCGGTCACCAGTGTGCTTCATGTGTCACCAGCTGCAGTGGGCGGTCACCAGTGTGCTTCATGTGTCACCAGCTCTAGTGGGCAGTCACCAGTGTTCTTAGTGTGTCACCAGCTCCAGTGGGCGGTCACCAGTGTTCTTAGTGTGTCACCAGCTCCAGTGGGCAGTCACCAGTGTTCTTAGTGTATCACCAGCTCCAGTGGGCAGTCACCAGTGTTCTTAGTGTGTCACCAGCTCCAGTGGGCAGTCACCAGTGTTCTTAGTGTGTCACCAGCTCCAGTGGGCGGTCACCAGTGTGCTTCATGTGTCACCAGCTCCAGTGGGCGGTCACCAGTGTTCTTAGTGTGTCACCAGCTCCAGTGGGCGGTCACCAGTGTTCTTAGTGTGTCACCAGCTCCAGTGGGCGATCACCAGTGTTCTTAGTGTGTCACCAGCTCCAGTGGGCGGTCACCAGTGTTCTTAGTGTGTCACCAGCTCCAGTGGGCGGTCACGAGTGTGCTTCATGTGTCACCAGCTCCAGTGGGCGGTCACCAGTGTGCTTCATGTGTCACCAGCTCCAGTGGGGAGTCACCAGTGTGCTTCATGTGTCACCAGCTCCAGTGCGCGGTCACAAGTGTTCTTAGTGTGTCACCAGCTCCAGTGGGCAGTCACCAGTGTTCTTAGTGTGTCACCAGCTCCAGTGGGCAGTCACCAGTGTTCTTAGTGTGTCACCAGCTCCAGTGGGCGGTCACCAGTGTTCTTAGTGTGTCACCAGCTCCAGTGGGCGGTCACCAGTGTTCTTAGTGTGTCACCAGCTCCAGTGGGCGGTCACCAGTGTTCTTAGTGTGTCACCAGCTCCAGTGGGCAGTCATCAGTGTTCTTAGTGTGTCACCAGCTCCAGTGGGCAGTCACCAGTGTTCTTAGTGTGTCACCAGCTCCAGTGGGCGGTCACCAGTGTTCTTAGTGTGTCACCAGCTCCAGTGGGCAGTCACCAGTGTTCTTAGTGTGTCACCAGCTCCAGTGGGCAGTCACCAGTGTTCTTAGTGTGTCACCAGCTCCAGTGGGCAGTCACCAGTGTTCTTAGTGTGTCACCAGCTCCAGTGGGCGGTCAACAGTGTGCTTCATGTGTCACCAGCTCCAGTGGGCGGTCACCAGTGTTCTTAGTGTGTCACCAGCTCCAGTGGGCAGTCACCAGTGTTCTTAGTGTGTCACCAGCTCCAGTGGGCGGTCACCAGTGTTCTTGGTGTGTCACCAGTTCCAGTGGGCGGTCACCAGTGTTCTTAGTGTGTCACCAGCTCCAGTGGGCGGTCACCAGTGTTCTTAGTGTGTCACCAGCTCCAGTGGGCAGTCACCAGTGTTCTTAGTGTGTCACCAGCTCCAGTGGGCGGTCACCAGTGTTCTTAGTGTGTCACCAGCTCCAGTGGGCGGTCACCAGTGTTCTTAGTGTGTCACCAGCTCCAGTGGGCGGTCACCAGTGTGCTTCATGTGTCACCAGCTCCAATGGGCGGTCACCAGTGTTCTTAGTGTGTCACCAGCTCCAGTGGGCGGTCACCAGTGTGCTTCACGTGTCACCAGCTCCAGTGGGCGGTCACCAGTGTGCTTCATGTGTCACCAGCTCCAGTGGGCGGTCACCAGTGTGCTTCATGTGTCACCAGCTCCAGTGGGCGGTCACCAGTGTTCTTAGTGTGTCACCAGCTCCAGTGGGCAGTCACCAGTGTTCTTAGTGTGTCACCAGCTCCAGTGGGCAGTCACCAGTGTTCTTAGTGTGTCACCAGCTCCAGTGGGCAGTCACCAGTGTTCTTAGTGTGTCACCAGCTCCAGTGGGCAGTCACCAGTGTTCTTAGTGTGTCACCAGCTCCAGTGGGCGGTCACCAGTGTGCTTCATGTGTCACCAGCTCCAGTGGGCGGTCACCAGTGTTCTTAGTGTGTCACCAGCTCCAGTGGGCGGTCACCAGTGTTCTTGGTGTGTCACCAGCTCCAGTGGGCGGTCACCAGTGTGCTTCATGTGTCACCAGCTCCAGTGGGCGGTCACCAGTGTTCTTAGTGTGTCACCAGCTCCAGTGGGCGGTCACCAGTGTTCTTAGTGTGTCACCAGCTCCAGTGGGCAGTCACCAGTGTGCTTCATATGTCACCAGCTCCAGTGGGCGGTCACCAGTGTTCTTAGTGTGTCACCAGCTCCAGTGGGCGGTCACCAGTGTTCTTAGTGTGTCACAGGCTCCAGTGGGCGGTCACCAGTGTTCTTAGTGTGTCACCAGCTCCAGTGGGCGGTCACCAGTGTTCTTAGTGTGTCACCAGCTCCAGTGGGCAGTCACCAGTGTTCTTAGTGTGTCACCAGCTCCAATGGGCGGTCACCAGTGTTCTTAGTGTGTCACCAGCTCCAGTGGGCGGTCACCAGTGTGCTTCATGTGTCACCAGCTACAGTGGGCGGTCACCAGTGTTCTTCATGTGTCACCAGCTCCAGTGGGCAGTCACCAGTGTGCTTCATGTGTCACCAGCTCCAGTGGGCTGTCACCAGTGTTCTTAGTGTGTCACCAGCTCCAGTGGGCGGTCACCAGTGTGCTTCATGTGTCACCAGCTCCAGTGGGCGGTCACCAGTGTTCTTAGTGTGTCACAGGCTCCAGTGGGCGGTCACCAGTGTTCTTAGTGTGTCACCAGCTCCAGTGGGCAGTCACCAGTGTGCTTCATGTGTCACCAGCTCCAGTGGGCGGTCACCAGTGTTCTTAGTGTGTCACCAGCTCCAGTGGGCAGTCACCAGTGTTCTTAGTGTGTCACCAGCTCCAGTGGGCGGTCACCAGTGTTCTTAGTGTGTCACCAGCTCCAGTGGGCAGTCACCAGTGTGCTTCATGTGTCACCAGCTTCAGTGGGCGATCACCAGGGTTCTTAGTGTGTCACCAGCTCCAGTGGGCGGTCACCAGTGTTCTTCATGTGTCACCAGCTCCAGTGGGCGGTCACCAGTGTTCTTAGTGTGTCACCAGCTCCAGTGGGCGGTCACCAGTGTGCTTCATGTGTCACCAGCTCCAGTGGGCGGTCACCAGTGTTCTTAGTGTGTCACCAGCTCCAGTGGGCAGTCACCAGTGTTCTTAGTGTGTCACCAGCTCCAGTGGGCAGTCACCAGTGTTCTTAGTGTGTCACCAGCTCCAGTGGGCAGTCACCAGTGTTTGTCGGAAAATCCGACACCATTTAATATATCATACAGATAATAGCTGTATTGTATACACAAGTTATCCATAGAAAACGTAACTTGTAGTGGAATTACCGTCTAAAGAAAACGGGATATCATCACCACATACTATTATATTCTCCACCTATTATGGTGGGAATTATTTTTAAATACATTAGTCTTTGGACTTTACCATCATAAAAACATCTTATATAAATTAACTTAATTATCAATATTAAAGTAGAGTAAATGTGACCCTTTTATCACTTTCCGTCATCTGGACAAAGTAAGCCAGGCGTCAGTGGAGGAAGGAGGGCAGCCATTGTTGTGTCACATCCGAAACGCGTGGAGCAAATTCGGCTCCTATCATATCTGGACAATGTCGGCCAGGCGTCAATAGTATGGAGTGTTAGATGCAGCCATTGTTGATACTAGACCAGAGGCTCACGGGAGCAAATTCGGCTCCTGTTAATTTTACTTGGACGAAGTGTTATGGAAACCAGTGGTGTACCATTATCACACGCTGTCAACAAATTCAAGTTAAGTGTTCTTTCCGAAACCCATGTATCTTCATTTATGGCCATTAATGTCATTATATAAGGTGATCCAGTTAGAGCACGACATAGCCTCAAACTAAAGGTAATTAAGCCAGGTCTTTATTGTTCCATGTTTAGTGTTTTCTCTGATATAACTTGTCATATATAGGATTCTGGCTTTACAGCTAGCGCCCTTTTGACAGGTCAAGACGAGGAAGCAAGGACTTTGTGCACCAGTTACTGGGTGATGGAAGCTACCTCAAAGAGGGTAATTTGGTGTCTACACCCTAGTTATACCTGGTGGACTAACCTGCTGTACTATAAGATAAGGAACCTCTTCAATGTATGTAGTCTATTACTGTAGTTTGATTGGATGCATATAAATTAATTTAATAAACCCCCCTAATGTGTAGAGGATCGATTTGTGAGATTAAGAGATTATTGCAGAAATACAGTCCACTCATCATTATACAAATTGCTATCGAAGTATATAAATATAAATTCATATAAATTAAATAAATATAAATCTCACAGGTCGGTTCCCACAGTGTTCTTAGTGTGTCACCAGTTCCAGTGGGCGGTCACCAGTGTGCTTCATGTGTCACCAGCTCCAGTGGGCGGTCACCAGTGTGCTTCATGTGTCACCAGCTCCAGTTGGCGGTCACCAGTGTTCTTAGTGTGTCACCAGCTCCAGTGGGCAGTCACCAGTGTTCTTAGTGTGTCACCAGCTCCAGTGGGCAGTCACCAGTGTTCTTAGTGTGTCACCAGCTCAAGTGGGCGGTCACCAGTGTTTTTAGTTTGTCACCCGCTTCAGTGGGCGGTCACCAGTGTTCTTGGTGTGTCACCAGCTCCAGTGGGCGGTCACCAGTGTGCTTCATGTGTCACCAGCTCCAGTGGGCGGTCACCAGTGTTCTTAGTGTGTCACCAGCTCCAGTGGGCAGTCACCAGTGTTCTTAGTGTGTCACCAGCTCCAGTGGGCAGTCACCAGTGTTCTTAGTGTGTCACCAGCTCCAGTGGGCGGTCACCAGTGTTCTTAGTGTGTCACCAGCTCCAGTGGGCGGTCACCAGTGTTCTTAGTGTGTCACCAGCTCCAGTGGGCGGTCACCAGTGTGCTTCATGTGTCATCAGCTCCAGTGGGCGGTCACCAGTGTTCTTAGTGTGACACCAGCTCCAGTGGGCGGTCACCAGTGTTCCTAGTGTGTCACCAGCTCCAGTGGGCAGTCACCAGTGTTCTTAGTGTGTCACCAGCTCCATTGGGCGGTCACAAGTGTTCTTAGTGTGTCACCAGCTCCAGTGAGCGGTCACCAGTGTTCTTAGTGTGTCACCAGCTCCAGTGGGCGGTCACCAGTGTGCTTCATGTGTCACCAGCTCCAGTGGGCAGTCACCAGTGTTCTTAGTGTGTCACCAGCTCCAGTGGGCGGTCACCAGTGTGCTTCATGTGTCACCAGCTCCAGTGGGCGGTCACCAGTGTTCTTAGTGTGTCACCAGCTCCAGTGGGCGGTCACCAGTGTGCTTCATGTGTCACCAGCTCCAGTGGGCGGTCACCAGTGTGCTTCATGTGTCACCAGCTCCAGTGGGCGGTCACCAGTGTGCTTCATGTGTCACCAGCTCCAGTGGGCGGTCACCAGTGTTCTTAGTGTGTCACCAGCTCCAGTGGGCAGTCACCAGTGTTCTTAGTGTGTCACCAGCTCCAGTGGGCAGTCACCAGTGTTCTTAGTGTGTCACCAGCTCCAGTGGGCAGTCACCAGTGTTCTTAGTGTGTCATCAGCTCCAGTGGGCGGTCACCAGTGTGCTTCATGTGTCACCAGCTCCAGTGGGCGGTCACCAGTGTTCTTAGTGTGTCACCAGCTCCAGTGGGCGGTCACCAGTGTTCTTAGTGTGTCACCAGCTCCAGTGGGCGGTCACCAGTGTTCTTAGTGTGTCACCAGCTCCAGTGGGCGATCACCAGTGTTCTTAGTGTGTCACCAGCTCCAGTGGGCGGTCACCAGTGTTCTTAGTGTGTCACCAGCTCCAGTGGGCGGTCACGAGTGTGCTTCATGTGTCACCAGCTCCAGTGGGCGGTCACCAGTGTGCTTCATGTGTCACCAGCTCCAGTGGGGAGTCACCAGTGTGCTTCATGTGTCACCAGCTCCAGTGGGCGGTCACAAGTGTTCTTAGTGTGTCACCAGCTCCAGTGGGCAGTCACCAGTGTTCTTAGTGTGTCACCAGCTCCAGTGGGCGGTCACCAGTGTGCTTCATGTGTCACCAGCTCCAGTGGGCGGTCACCAGTGTTCTTAGTGTGTCACCAGCTCCAGTGGGCGGTCACCAGTGTTCTTAGTGTGTCACCAGCTCCAGTGGGCAGTCACCAGAGTTCTTAGTGTGTCACCAGCTCCAGTGGGCGGTCACCAGTGTTCTTCATGTGTCACCAGCTCCAGTGGGCGGTCACCAGTGTTCTTAGTGTTTCACCAGCTCCAGTGGGCGGTCACCAGTGTTCTTAGTGTGTCACCAGCTCCAGTGGGCGGTCACCAGTGTTCTTAGTGTGTCACCAGCTCTAGTGGGCAGTCACCAGTGTTCTTAGTGTGTCACCAGCTCCAGTGGGCGGTCACCAGTGTTCTTAGTGTGTCACCAGCTCCAGTGGGCGGTCACCAGTGTTCTTAGTGTGTCACCAGCTCCAGTGGGCGGTCACCAGTGTTCTTGGTGTGTCACCAGTTCCAGTGGGCGGTCACCAGTGTGCTTCATGTGTCACCAGCTCCAGTGGGCGGTCACCAGTGTGCTTCATGTGTCACCAGCTCCAGTGGGCGGTCACCAGTGTGCTTCATGTGTCACCAGCTCCAGTGGGCGGTCACCAGTGTTCTTAGTGTGTCACCAGCTCCAGTGGGCGGTCACCAGTGTTCTTAGTGTGTCACCAGCTCCAGTGGGCAGTCACCAGTGTTCTTAGTGTGTCACCAGCTCCAGTGGGCAGTCACCAGTGTTCTTAGTGTGTCACCAGCTCCAGTGGGCAGTCACCAGTGTTCTTAGTGTGTCACCAGCTCCAGTGGGCGGTCAACAGTGTGCTTCATGTGTCACCAGCTCCAGTGGGCGGTCACCAGTGTTCTTAGTGTGTCACCAGCTCCAGTGGGCAGTCACCAGTGTTCTTAGTGTGTCACCAGCTCCAGTGGGCGGTCACCAGTGTTCTTGGTGTGTCACCAGTTCCAGTGGGCGGTCACCAGTGTTCTTAGTGTGTCACCAGCTCCAGTGGGCGGTCACCAGTGTTCTTAGTGTGTCACCAGCTCCAGTGGGCAGTCACTAGTGTTCTTAGTGTGTCACCAGCTCCAGTGGGCGGTCACCATTGTTCTTAGTGTGTCACCAGCTCCAGTGGGCGGTCACCAGTGTTCTTAGTGTGTCACCAGCTCCAGTGGGCGGTCACCAGTGTTCTTAGTGTGTCACCAGCTCCAGTGGGCGGTCACCAGTGTTCTTGGTGTGTCACCAGTTCCAGTGGGCGGTCACCAGTGTTCTTAGTGTGTCACCAGCTCCAGTGGGCGGTCACCAGTGTTCTTAGTGTGTCACCAGCTCCAGTGGGCAGTCACCAGTGTTCTTAGTGTGTCACCAGCTCCAGTGGGCGGTCACCAGTGTTCTTAGTGTGTCACCAGCTCCAGTGGGCGGTCACCAGTGTTCTTAGTGTGTCACCAGCTCCAGTGGGCGGTCACCAGTGTGCTTCATGTGTCACCAGCTCCAATGGGCGGTCACCATTGTTCTTAGTGTGTCACCAGCTCCAGTGGGCGGTCACCAGTGTGCTTCATGTGTCACCAGCTCCAGTGGGCGGTCACCAGTGTTCTTAGTGTGTCACCAGCTCCAGTGGGCGATCACCAGTGTGCTTCATGTGTCACCAGCTGCAGTGGGCGGTCACCAGTGTGCTTCATGTGTCACCAGCTCTAGTGGGCAGTCACCAGTGTTCTTAGTGTGTCACCAGCTCCAGTGGGCGGTCACCAGTGTTCTTAGTGTGTCACCAGCTCCAGTGGGCAGTCACCAGTGTTCTTAGTGTATCACCAGCTCCAGTGGGCAGTCACCAGTGTTCTTAGTGTGTCACCAGCTCCAGTGGGCAGTCACCAGTGTTCTTAGTGTGTCACCAGCTCCAGTGGGCGGTCACCAGTGTGCTTCATGTGTCACCAGCTCCAGTGGGCGGTCACCAGTGTTCTTAGTGTGTCACCAGCTCCAGAGGGCGGTCACCAGTGTTCTTAAGTGTGTCACCAGCTCCAGTGGGCGATCACCAGTGTTCTTAGTGTGTCACCAGCTCCAGTGGGCGAGTCACCAGTGTTCTTAGTGTGTCACCAGCCTCCAGTGGGCGGTCACCGAGTGTGCTTATGTGTCACCAGCTCCAGTGGGCGGTCACCAGTGTTCTTAGTGTGTCACCAGCTCCAGTGGGCGGTCACCAGTGTTCTTCAGTGTGTCACCAGCTCCAGTGGGCGGTCACAAGTGTTCTTAGTGTGTCACCAGCTCCAGTGGGCAGTCACCAGTGTTCTTAGTGTGTCACCAGCTCCAGTGGGCAGTCACCAGTGTTCTTAGTGTGTCACCAGCTCCAGTGGGCGGTCACCAGTGTTCTTAGTGTTTCACCAGCTCCAGTGGGGCGTGTCAGCCAGTGTTCTTAGTGTGTCACCAGCTCCAGTGGGCGGTCACCAGTGTTCTTAGTGTGTCACCAGCTCCAGTGGGCAGTCACCAGTGTTCTTAGTGTGTCACCAGCTTCCAGTGGGCAGTCACCAGTGTTCTTAGTGTGTCACCAGCTCCAGTGGGCGGTCACCAGTGTTCTTAGTGTGTCACCAGCTC
>NC_091194.1:32768886-32813694 GCF_040958095.1 Procambarus clarkii
GGCGGTCACCAGTGCTTTCATGTGTCACCAGCTCCAGTGGGCGGTCACCAGTGTTCTTAGTGTGTCACCAGCTCCAGTGGGCGGTCACCAGTGTTCTTAGTGTGTCACCAGCTCCAGTGGGCAGTCACCAGTGTTCTTAGTGTGTCACCAGCTCAGGGCAGTCACCAGTGTTTTAGTGTGTCACCAGCTCCAGTGGGCGGTCACCAGTGTTCTTAGTGTGTCACCAGCTCCAGTGGGCGGTCACCAGTGTTCTTAGTGTGTCACCAGCTCCAGTGGGCAGTCACCAGTGTTCTTAGTGTGTCACCAGCTCCAGTGGGCAGTCACCAGTGTTCTTAGTGTGTCACCAGCTCCAGTGGGCAGTCACCAGTGTTCTTAGTGTGTCACCAGCTCCAGTGGGCGGTCACCAGTGTTCTTAGTGTGTCACCAGCTCCAGTGGGCGGTCACCAGTGTTCTTAGTGTGTCACCAGCTCCAGTGGGCGGTCACCAGTGTTCAGTGTGTCACCAGCTCCAGTGGGCGGTCACCAGTGTTCTTAGTGTGTCACCAGCTCCAGTGGGCGGTCACCAGTGTTCTAGTGTGTCACCAGCTCCAGTGGGCGGTCACCAGTGTTCTTAGTGTGTCACCAGCTCCAGTGGGCGGTCACCAGTGTTCTTAGTGTGTCACCAGCTCCAGTGGGCGTCACCAGTGTTCTTAGTGTGTCACCAGCTCCAGTGGGCGGTCACCAGTGCTTCATGTGTCACCAGCTCCAGTGGGCGGTCACCAGTGTTCTTAGTGTGTCACCAGCTCCAGTGGGCGGTCACCAGTGTCTTAGTGTGTCACCAGCTCCAGTGGGCGGTCACCAGTGTTCTTAGTGTGTCACCAGCTCCAGTGGGCAGTCACCAGTGTTCTTAGTGTGTCACCAGCTCCAGTGGGCGGTCACCAGTGTCTTAGTGTGTCACCAGCTCCAGTGGGCGGTCACCAGTTTCTTAGTGTGTCACCAGCTCCAGTGGGCGGTCACCAGTGTTCTTAGTGTGTCACCAGCTCCAGTGGGCGGTCACCAGTGTTCTTAGTGTGTCACCAGCTCCAGTGGGCGGTCACCAGTGTTCTTAGTGTGTCACCAGCTCCAGTGGGCGGTCACCAGTGTTCTTAGTGTGTCACCAGCTCCAGTGGGCAGTCACCAGTGTTCAGTGTGTCACCAGCTCCAGTGGGCGGTCACCAGTGTTCTTAGTGTGTCACCAGCTCCAGTGGGCGGTCACCAGTGTTCTTAGTGTGTCACCAGCTCCAGTGGGCGGTCACCAGTGTTCTTAGTGTGTCACCAGCTCCAGTGGGCGGTCACCAGTGTTCTTAGTGTGTCACCAGCTCCAGTGGGCGGTCACCAGTGTTCTTAGTGTGTCACCAGCTCCAGTGGGCGGTCACCAGTGTTCTTAGTGTGTCACCAGCTCCAGTGGGCGGTCACCAGTGTTCTTAGTGTGTCACCAGCTCCAGTGGGGGTCACCAGTGTCTTAGTGTGTCACCAGCTCCAGTGGGCGGTCACCAGTGTTCTTAGTGTGTCACCAGCTCCAGTGGGCGGTCACCAGTGTTCTTAGTGTGTCACCAGCTCCAGTGGGCGGTCACCAGTGGTTCAGTGTGTCACCAGCTCCAGTGGGGTCACCAGTGTTCTTAGTGTGTCACCAGCTCCAGTGGGCGGTCACCAGTGTTCTTAGTGTGTCACCAGCTCCAGTGGGCGGTCACCAGTGTTCTTAGTGTGTCACCAGCTCCAGTGGGCGGTCACCAGTGTTCTTAGTGTGTCACCAGCTCCAGTGGGCGGTCACCAGTGTTCTTAGTGTGTCACCAGCTCCAGTGGGCGGTCACCAGTGTTCTTAGTGTGTCACCAGCTCCAGTGGGCGGTCACCAGTGTCTTAGTGTGTCACCAGCTCCAGTGGGCGTCACCAGTGTTCTTAGTGTGTCACCAGCTCCAGTGGGCGGTCACCAGTGTTCTTAGTGTGTCACCAGCTCCAGTGGGCGGTCACCAGTGTTCTTAGTGTGTCACCAGCTCCAGTGGGCGGTCACCAGTGTTCTTAGTGTGTCACCAGCTCCAGTGGGCGGTCACCAGTGTTCTTGTGATGTACCAGCTCAAGTGGGGCGGTCCACCGAGTGGTTTCATGTTGTCACCCGCTTCCAGTGGGCGGTCACCAGTGTTCTTAGTGTGTCACCAGCTCCAGTGGGGGCAGTCACCAGTGTGCTTCATGTGTCACCAGCTCCAGTGGGCGGTCACCAGTGTTCTTAGTGTGTCACCAGCTCAGTGGGCAGTCACCAGTGTTCTTAGTGTGTCACCAGCTCCAGTGGGCGGTCACCAGTGTGCTTCATGTTGTCACCAGCTCCAGTGGGCGGTCACCAGTGTTCTTAGTGTGTCACCAGCTCCAGTGGGCGTCACCAGTGTTCTTAGTGTGTCACCAGCTCCGTGGGCAGTCACCAGTGTTCTTAGTGTGTCACCAGCTCCAGTGGGCGGTCACCAGTGTTCTTAGTGTGTCACCAGCTCCAGTGGGCGGTCACCAGTGTTCTAGTGTGTCACCAGCTCAGTGGGCGAGTCACCAGTGTTCTTAGTGTGTCATCCAGCTCCAGTGGGCGGTCACAAGTGTTCTTAGTGTGTCACCAGCTCCAGTGGGCCGTCACCAGTGTTCTTAGTGTGTCACCAGCTCCAGTGGGCGGTCACCAGTGTTCTTAGTGTGTCACCAGCTCCAGTGGGCGGTCACCAGTGTTCTTAGTGTGTCACCAGCTCCAGTGGGCGGTCACCAGTGTTCTTAGTGTGTCACCAGCTCCAGTGGGCGGTCACCAGTGTTCTTAGTGTGTCACCAGCTCCAGTGGGCGGTCACCAGTGTGCTTCAGTGTGTCACCAGCTCCAGTGGGCGGTCACCAGTGTGCTTAGTGTGTCACCAGCTCCAGTGGGCGGTCACCAGTGTTCTTAGTGTGTCACCAGCTCCAGTGGCGTCACCAGTGTTCTTAGTGTGTCACCAGCTCCAGTGGGCAGGTCACCAGTGTTCTTAGTGTGTCACCAGCTCCAGTGGGCAGTCACCAGTGTTCTTAGTGTGTCACCAGCTCCAGTGGGCAGGTCACCAGTGTTCTTAGTGTGTCACCAGCTCCAGTGGGCGGTCACCAGTGTCTTATGTGTCACCAGCTCCAGTGGGCGGTCACCAGTGTTCTTAGTGTGTCACCAGCTCCAGTGGGCGGTCACCAGTGTGCTTCATGTGTCACCAGCTCCAGTGGGCGGTCACCAGTGTCTTAGTGTGTCACCAGCTCCAGTGGGCGGTCACCAGTGTCTTAGTGTGTCACCAGCTCCAGTGGGCGGTCACCAGTGTTCTTATGTGTCACCAGCTCCAGTGGGCGGTCACCAGTGTTCTTAGTGTGTCACCAGCTCCAGTGGGCGGTCACCAGTGTTCTTAGTGTGTCACCAGCTCCAGTGGGCGGTCACCAGTGTTCTTAGTGTGTCACCAGCTCCAGTGGGCGGTCACCAGTGTTCTTAGTGTGTCACCAGCTCCAGTGGGCGGTCACCAGTGTTCTTAGTGTGTCACCAGCTCCAGTGGGCGGTCACCAGTGTTCTTAGTGTGTCACCAGCTCCAGTGGGCGGTCACCAGTGTTCTTAAGTGTGTCACCAGCTCCAGTGGGCGGTCACCAGTGTTCTTAGTGTGTCACCAGCTCCAGTGGGCGGTCCCAGTGTTCTTAGTGTGTCACCAGCTCCAGTGGGGCGGTCACCAGTGTTCTTAGTGTGTCACCAGCTCCAGTGGGCAGTCACCAGTGTGCTTAGATGTGTCACCAGCTCCAGTGGGCGGTCACCAGTGTTCTTCAGTGTGTCACCAGCTCCAGTGGGGCGTCACCAGTGTTCTTAGTGTGTCACCAGATCCAGTGGGCGGTCACCAGTGTTCTTAGTGTGTCACCAGCTCCAGTGTGGCGGTCACCAGTGTTCTTATGTGTCACCAGCTCAGTGGGGCAGTCACCAGATGTTCTTAGTGGGTCACCCAGCTCCAGTGGGCGTCACCAGTGTTCTTAGTGGTCACCAGCTCCAGTGGGCGTCACCAGTGTTCTTAGTGTGTCACCAGCTTCCAGTGGGCGGTCACCAGTGTTCTTAGTGTGTCCACCAGCTTCCAGTGGGCGGTCACCAGTGTTCTTAGTGTGTCACCAGCTCCAGTGGGCAGTCACCAGTGTTCTTAGTGTGTCACCAGCTCCAGTGGGCAGTCACCAGTGTTCTTAGTGTGTCACCAGCAGCGTGCAGTGGGCAGGTCACCAGTGGTTCTTAGTTGTGTCACCAGCTCCAGTGGGCGGTCACCAGTGGGCTTCAGTGGTGTCACCAGCTCCAGTGGGCATGTCACCAGTGTTCTTAGTGTGTCACCAGCTCCAGTGGGCAGTCACCAGTGTTCGTTAGTGTGTCAACCAGCTCAAGGGGCAGTCACCAGTGTCTTGGTGTGTCGAGGCCAGTGTCCATGTGGGCGGTCAACAGTGTGCTTCAGTGTGTCCACCAGCTCAGTGGGCGGTCACCGAGTGTTCTTAGTGTGTCACCAGCTCCAGTGGGCAGTCACCTAGGGTTCTTAGTGTGTCACCAGCTCATTGGTGGGGTGGGCGGTCACCAGTGTGTCTTAGGTGTGTCACCAGTTCCAGTGGGCGTCACCAGTGTTCCTTAGTGTGTCCACCAGCTCCAGTGGGCGGTCACCCAGTGTTCTTAGTGTGTCACCAGCCTCCAGTGGGTGGGCAGGTCAACTAGTGTTCTGTAGTGTGTGGGGGTGTCACCATTCCAGTGGGTGGGCGGTCACCAGTGTTCTTAGTGTGTCACCAGCTCCAGTGGGCGGTCACCAGTGTTCTTAGTGTGTCACCAGCTCCAGTGGGCGGTCACCAGTGTTCTTAGTGTGTCACCAGCTCCAGTGGGCGGTCACCAGTGTTCTTAGTGTGTCACCAGCTCCAGTGGGCAGGTCACCAGTGTTCTTAGTGTGTCACCAGCTCCAGTGGGCGGTCACCAGTGTTCTTAGTGTGTCACCAGCTCCAGTGGGCGGTCACCAGTGTGCTTCAGTGTGTCACCAGCTCCAGTGGGCGGTCACCAGTGTGCTTCATGTGTCACCAGCTCCAGTGGGGCGAGTCACCAGTGTTCTTAGTGTGTCACCAGCTCCAGTGGGCGGTCACCAGTGTGCTTCATGTGTCACCAGCTCCAGTGGGCAGGTCACCAGTGTTCTTAGTGTGTCACCAGCTCCAGTGGGCGATCACCAGTGTGCTTCATGTGTCACCAGCTCCAGTGGGCGGTCACCAGTGTTCTTAGTGTGTCACCAGCTCCAGTGGGCGGTCACCAGTGTGCTTCATGTGTCACCAGCTCCAGTGGGCGGTCCACCAGTGTTCTTAGTGTGTCACCAGCTCCAGTGGCGGTCATCCAGTGTTCTTAGGTGTGTCACCAGCTTCCAGTGGGCGTCACCAGTGTGCTTCAGTGTGTCACCAGCTCCAGTGGGCGGTCACCAGTGTTCTTAGTGTGTCACCAGCTCCAGTGGGCAGGTCACCAGTGTTCTAGTGTGTCACCAGCTCCAGTGGGCAGTCACCAGTGTTCTTCAGTCGTGTCACCAGCTCCAGTGGGCAGTCACCAGTGTTCTTAGTGTGTCACCAGCTCCAGTGGGCGGTCACCAGTGTTCTTAGTGTGTCACAGCTCCAGTGGGCGGTCACCAGTGTTCTTAGTGTGTCACCAGCTCCAGTGGGCAGTCACCAGTGTTCTTAGTGTGTCACCAGCTCAGTGGGCGGTCCACCAGTGTTCTTAGGTGTGTCACCAGCTCCAGTGGGCGGTCACTAGTGTTCTTAGTGTGTCACCAGCTTCAGTGGGCGGTCACCAGTGTGCTTCATGTGTCACCAAGCTCACAGTGGGAGGTCACCAGTGGTGCTTCAGGTGTCACTAAAGCCCCTCCAGTGCGCAGGTCACAAGTGTTCTTAGTGTGTCACCAGCCTCCAGTGGGCAGTCACCAGGTGGTTCTTAGTGTGTCACCAAGCTCCAGTGGTGCAGGTCACCAGTGTTCTTAGTGGTGTCACCAGCTCCAGTGGGTGGTCACCAGTGTGCTTCAGTGTGTCACCAGCTCCAAGTGGGCGGTCACCAGTGTTCTTAGTGTGTCACCAGCTCCAGTGGGCGGTCATAAGGTGCTTCTTAGTGTTCACCAGCTCCAGTGGGCAGGTCATCAGTGTTGCTTAGTGTGTCACCAGCGTCCAGTGGGGCAGGTCACCAGTGGTTCTTCAGTGTGTCACCAGCTCCAGTGGGCGTCACCGTGTTCTTAGTGTGTCACCCAGCTCCAGTGGGCAGTCACCAGTGTTCTTAGTGTGTCACCAGCTCCAGTGGGCAGTCAGCCAGTGTTCTTAGTGTGTCACCAGCTCAGTGGGCGAGTCACCAGTGTTCTTAGTGTGTCACCAGCTCCAGTGGGCGGTCACCAGTGTGCTTCATGTGTCACCAGCTCCAGTGGGCGGTCACCAGTGTTCTTAGTGTGTCACCAGCTCCAGTGGGCAGTCACCAGTGTTCTTAGTGTGTCACCAGCTCCAGTGGGCGGTCACCAGTGTTCTTGGTGTGTCACCAGTTCCAGTGGGCGGTCACCAGTGTTCTTAGTGTGTCACCAGCTCCAGTGGGCGGTCACCAGTGTTCTTAGTGTGTCACCAGCTCCAGTGGGCAGTCACCAGTGTTCTTAGTGTGTCACCAGCTCCAGTGGGCGGTCACCAGTGTTCTTAGTGTGTCACCAGCTCCAGTGGGCGGTCACCAGTGTTCTTAGTGTGTCACCAGCTCCAGTGGGCGGTCACCAGTGTGCTTCATGTGTCACCAGCTCCAATGGGCGGTCACCAGTGTTCTTAGTGTGTCACCAGCTCCAGTGGGGCGGTCACCAGTGTGCTTCACGTGTCACCAGCTCCAGTGGGCGGTCACCAGTGTGCTTCATGTGTCACCAGCTCCAGTGGGCGGTCACCAGTGTGCTTCATGTGTCACCAGCTCCAGTGGGCGGTCACCAGTGTTCTTAGTGTGTCACCAGCTCCAGTGGGCAGTCACCAGTGTTCTTAGTGTGTCACCAGCTCCAGTGGGCAGTCACCAGTGTTCTTAGTGTGTCACCAGCTCCAGTGGGCAGTCACCAGTGTTCTTAGTGTGTCACCAGCTCCAGTGGGCAGTCACCAGTGTTCTTAGTGTGTCACCAGCTCCAGTGGGCGGTCACCAGTGTGCTTCATGTGTCACCAGCTCCAGTGGGCGGTCACCAGTGTTCTTAGTGTGTCACCAGCTCCAGTGGGCGGTCACCAGTGTTCTTGGTGTGTCACCAGCTCCAGTGGGCGGTCACCAGTGTGCTTCATGTGTCACCAGCTCCAGTGGGCGGTCACCAGTGTTCTTAGTGTGTCACCAGCTCCAGGGGGCGGTCACCAGTGTTCTTAGTGTGTCACCAGCTCCAGTGGGCAGTCACCAGTGTGCTTCATATGTCACCAGCTCCAGTGGGCGGTCACCAGTGTTCTTAGTGTGTCACCAGCTCCAGTGGGCGGTCACCAGTGTTCTTAGTGTGTCACAGGCTCCAGTGGGCGGTCACCAGTGTTCTTAGTGTGTCACCAGCTCCAGTGGGCGGTCACCAGTGTTCTTAGTGTGTCACCAGCTCCAGTGGGCAGTCACCAGTGTTCTTAGTGTGTCACCAGCTCCAATGGGCGGTCACCAGTGTTCTTAGTGTGTCACCAGCTCCAGTGGGCGGTCACCAGTGTGCTTCATGTGTCACCAGCTACAGTGGGCGGTCACCAGTGTTCTTCATGTGTCACCAGCTCCAGTGGGCAGTCACCAGTGTGCTTCATGTGTCACCAGCTCCAGTGGGCTGTCACCAGTGTTCTTAGTGTGTCACCAGCTCCAGTGGGCGGTCACCAGTGTGCTTCATGTGTCACCAGCTCCAGTGGGCGGTCACCAGTGTTCTTAGTGTGTCACAGGCTCCAGTGGGCGGTCACCAGTGTTCTTAGTGTGTCACCAGCTCCAGTGGGCAGTCACCAGTGTGCTTCATGTGTCACCAGCTCCAGTGGGCGGTCACCAGTGTTCTTAGTGTGTCACCAGCTCCAGTGGGCAGTCACCAGTGTTCTTAGTGTGTCACCAGCTCCAGTGGGCGGTCACCAGTGTTCTTAGTGTGTCACCAGCTCCAGTGGGCAGTCACCAGTGTGCTTCATGTGTCACCAGCTTCAGTGGGCGATCACCAGGGTTCTTAGTGTGTCACCAGCTCCAGTGGGCGGTCACCAGTGTTCTTCATGTGTCACCAGCTCCAGTGGGCGGTCACCAGTGTTCTTAGTGTGTCACCAGCTCCAGTGGGCGGTCACCAGTGTGCTTCATGTGTCACCAGCTCCAGTGGGCGGTCACCAGTGTTCTTAGTGTGTCACCAGCTCCAGTGGGCAGTCACCAGTGTTCTTAGTGTGTCACCAGCTCCAGTGGGCAGTCACCAGTGTTCTTAGTGTGTCACCAGCTCCAGTGGGCAGTCACCAGTGTTTGTCGGAAAATCCGACACCATTTAATATATCATACAGATAATAGCTGTATTGTATACACAAGTTATCCATAGAAAACGTAACTTGTAGTGGAATTACCGTCTAAAGAAAACGGGATATCATCACCACATACTATTATATTCTCCACCTATTATGGTGGGAATTATTTTTAAATACATTAGTCTTTGGACTTTACCATCATAAAAACATCTTATATAAATTAACTTAATTATCAATATTAAAGTAGAGTAAATGTGACCCTTTTATCACTTTCCGTCATCTGGACAAAGTAAGCCAGGCGTCAGTGGAGGAAGGAGGGCAGCCATTGTTGTGTCACATCCGAAACGCGTGGAGCAAATTCGGCTCCTATCATATCTGGACAATGTCGGCCAGGCGTCAATAGTATGGAGTGTTAGATGCAGCCATTGTTGATACTAGACCAGAGGCTCACGGGAGCAAATTCGGCTCCTGTTAATTTTATTTGGACGAAGTGTTATGGAAACCAGTGGTGTACCATTATCACACGCTGTCAACAAATTCAAGTTAAGTGTTCTTTCCGAAACCCATGTATCTTCATTTATGGCCATTAATGTCATTATATAAGGTGATCCAGTTAGAGCACGACATAGCCTCAAACTAAAGGTAATTAAGCCAGGTCTTTATTGTTCCATGTATAGTGTTTTCTGTGATATAACTTGTCATATATAGGATTCTGGCTTTACAGCTAGCGCCCTTTTGACAGGTCAAGACGAGGAAGCAAGGACTTTGTGCACCAGTTACTGGGTGATGGAAGCTACCTCAAAGAGGATAATTTGGTGTCTACACCCTAGTTATACCTGGTGGACTAACCTGCTGTACTATAAGATAAGGAACCTCTTCAATGTATGTAGTCTATTACAGTAGTTTGATTGGCTGCATATAAATTAATTTAATAAACCCCCCTAATGTGTAGAGGATCGATTTGTGAGATTAAGAGATTATTGCAGAAATACAGTCCACTCATCATTATACAAATTGCTATCGAAGTATATAAATTAACATAAATATAAATTCATATAAATTAAATAAATATAAATCTCACAGGTCGGTTCCCACAGTGTTCTTAGTGTGTCACCAGTTCCAGTGGGCAGTCACCAGTGTGCTTCATGTGTCACCAGCTCCAGTGGGCGGTCACCAGTGTGCTTCATGTGTCACCAGCTCCAGTTGGCGGTCACCAGTGTTCTTAGTGTGTCACCAGCTCCAGTGGGCAGTCACCAGTGTTCTTAGTGTGTCACCAGCTCCAGTGGGCAGTCACCAGTGTTCTTAGTGTGTCACCAGCTCAAGTGGGCGGTCACCAGTGTTTTTAGTTTGTCACCCGCTTCAGTGGGCGGTCACCAGTGTTCTTGGTGTGTCACCAGCTCCAGTGGGCGGTCACCAGTGTGCTTCATGTGTCACCAGCTCCAGTGGGCGGTCACCAGTGTTCTTAGTGTGTCACCAGCTCCAGTGGGCAGTCACCAGTGTTCTTAGTGTGTCACCAGCTCCAGTGGGCAGTCACCAGTGTTCTTAGTGTGTCACCAGCTCCAGTGGGCGGTCACCAGTGTTCTTAGTGTGTCACCAGCTCCAGTGGGCGGTCACCAGTGTTCTTAGTGTGTCACCAGCTCCAGTGGGCGGTCACCAGTGTGCTTCATGTGTCACCAGCTCCAGTGGGCGGTCACCAGTGTTCTTAGTGTGTCACCAGCTCCAGTGGGCGGTCACCAGTGTTCCTAGTGTGTCACCAGCTCCAGTGGGCAGTCACCAGTGTTCTTAGTGTGTCACCAGCTCCATTGGGCGGTCACAAGTGTTCTTAGTGTGTCACCAGCTCCAGTGAGCGGTCACCAGTGTTCTTAGTGTGTCACCAGCTCCAGTGGGCGGTCACCAGTGTGCTTCATGTGTCACCAGCTCCAGTGGGCAGTCACCAGTGTTCTTAGTGTGTCACCAGCTCCAGTGGGCGGTCACCAGTGTGCTTCATGTGTCACCAGCTCCAGTGGGCGGTCACCAGTGTTCTTAGTGTGTCACCAGCTCCAGTGGGCGGTCACCAGTGTGCTTCATGTGTCACCAGCTCCAGTGGGCGGTCACCAGTGTGCTTCATGTGTCACCAGCTCCAGTGGGCGGTCACCAGTGTGCTTCATGTGTCACCAGCTCCAGTGGGCGGTCACCAGTGTTCTTAGTGTGTCACCAGCTCCAGTGGGCAGTCACCAGTGTTCTTAGTGTGTCACCAGCTCCAGTGGGCAGTCACCAGTGTTCTTAGTGTGTCACCAGCTCCAGTGGGCAGTCACCAGTGTTCTTAGTGTGTCACCAGCTCCAGTGGGCGGTCACCAGTGTGCTTCATGTGTCACCAGCTCCAGTGGGCGGTCACCAGTGTTCTTAGTGTGTCACCAGCTCCAGTGGGCGGTCACCAGTGTTCTTAGTGTGTCACCAGCTCCAGTGGGCGGTCACCAGTGTTCTTAGTGTGTCACCAGCTCCAGTGGGCGATCACCAGTGTTCTTAGTGTGTCACCAGCTCCAGTGGGCGGTCACCAGTGTTCTTAGTGTGTCACCAGCTCCAGTGGGCGGTCACGAGTGTGCTTCATGTGTCACCAGCTCCAGTGGGCGGTCACCAGTGTGCTTCATGTGTCACCAGCTCCAGTGGGGAGTCACCAGTGTGCTTCATGTGTCACCAGCTCCAGTGGGCGGTCACAAGTGTTCTTAGTGTGTCGCCAGCTCCAGTGGGCAGTCACCAGTGTTCTTAGTGTGTCACCAGCTCCAGTGGGCGGTCACCAGTGTGCTTCATGTGTCACCAGCTCCAGTGGGCGGTCACCAGTGTTCTTAGTGTGTCACCAGCTCCAGTGGGCGGTCACCAGTGTTCTTAGTGTGTCACCAGCTCCAGTGGGCAGTCACCAGAGTTCTTAGTGTGTCACCAGCTCCAGTGGGCGGTCACCAGTGTTCTTCATGTGTCACCAGCTCCAGTGGGCGGTCACCAGTGTTCTTAGTGTTTCACCAGCTCCAGTGGGCGGTCACCAGTGTTCTTAGTGTGTCACCAGCTCCAGTGGGCGGTCACCAGTGTTCTTAGTGTGTCACCAGCTCTAGTGGGCAGTCACCAGTGTTCTTAGTGTGTCACCAGCTCCAGTGGGCGGTCACCAGTGTTCTTAGGTGTGTCACCAGCTCCAGTGGGCGGTCACCAGTGTTCTTAGTGTGTCACCAGCTCCAGTGGGCGGTCACCAGTGTTCTTGGTGTGTCACCAGTTCCAGTGGGCGGTCACCAGTGTGCTTCATGTGTCACCAGCTCCAGTGGGCGGTCACCAGTGTGCTTCATGTGTCACCAGCTCCAGTGGGCGGTCACCAGTGTGCTTCATGTGTCACCAGCTCCAGTGGGCGGTCACCAGTGTTCTTAGTGTGTCACCAGCTCCAGTGGGCGGTCACCAGTGTTCTTAGTGTGTCACCAGCTCCAGTGGGCAGTCATCAGTGTTCTTAGTGTGTCACCAGCTCCAGTGGGCAGCCACCAGTGTTCTTAGTGTGTCACCAGCTCCAGTGGGCGGTCACCAGTGTTCTTAGTGTGTCACCAGCTCCAGTGGGCAGTCACCGGTGTTCTTAGTGTGTCACCAGCTCCAGTGGGCAGTCACCAGTGTTCTTAGTGTGTCACCAGCTCCAGTGGGCAGTCACCAGTGTTCTTAGTGTGTCACCAGCTCCAGTGGGCGGTCAACAGTGTGCTTCATGTGTCACCAGCTCCAGTGGGCGGTCACCAGTGTTCTTAGTGTGTCACCAGCTCCAGTGGGCAGTCACCAGTGTTCTTATTGTGTCACCAGCTCCAGTGGGCGGTCACCAGTGTTCTTGGTGTGTCACCAGTTCCAGTGGGCGGTCACCAGTGTTCTTAGTGTGTCACCAGCTCCAGTGGGCGGTCACCAGTGTTCTTAGTGTGTCACCAGCTCCAGTGGGCAGTCACTAGTGTTCTTAGTGTGTCACCAGCTCCAGTGGGCGGTCACCAGTGTTCTTAGTGTGTCACCAGCTCCAGTGGGCGGTCACCAGTGTTCTTAGTGTGTCACCAGCTCCAGTGGGCGGTCACCAGTGTTCTTAGTGTGTCACCAGCTCCAGTGGGCGGTCACCAGTGTTCTTAGTGTGTCACCAGCTCCAGTGGGCGGTCACCAGTGTTCTTGGTGTGTCACCAGTTCCAGTGGGCGGTCACCAGTGTTCTTAGTGTGTCACCAGCTCCAGTGGGGCGGTCACCAGTGTTCTTAGTGTGTCACCAGCTCCAGTGGGCAGTCACCAGTGTTCTTAGTGTGTCACCAGCTCCAGTGGGCGGTCACCAGTGTTCTTAGTGTGTCACCAGCTCCAGTGGGCGGTCACCAGTGTTCTTAGTGTGTCACCAGCTCCAGTGGGCGGTCACCAGTGTGCTTCATGTGTCACCAGCTCCAATGGGCGGTCACCAGTGTTCTTAGTGTGTCACCAGCTCCAGTGGGCGGTCACCAGTGTGCTTCATGTGTCACCAGCTCCAGTGGGCGGTCACCAGTGTTCTTAGTGTGTCACCAGCTCCAGTGGGCGGTCACCAGTGTGCTTGATGTGTCACCAGCTGCAGTGGGCGGTCACCAGTGTGCTTCATGTGTCACCAGCTCTAGTGGGCAGTCACCAGTGTTCTTAGTGTGTCACCAGCTCCAGTGGGCGGTCACCAGTGTTCTTAGTGTGTCACCAGCTCCAGTGGGCAGTCACCAGTGTTCTTAGTGTATCACCAGCTCCAGTGGGCAGTCACCAGTGTTCTTAGTGTGTCACCAGCTCCAGTGGGCAGTCACCAGTGTTCTTAGTGTGTCACCAGCTCCAGTGGGCGGTCACCAGTGTGCTTCATGTGTCACCAGCTCCAGTGGGCGGTCACCAGTGTTCTTAGTGTGTCACCAGCTCCAGTGGGCGGTCACCAGTGTTCTTAGTGTGTCACCAGCTCCAGTGGGCGATCACCAGTGTTCTTAGTGTGTCACCAGCTCCAGTGGGCGGTCACCAGTGTTCTTAGTGTGTCACCAGCTCCAGTGGGCGGTCACGAGTGTGCTTCATGTGTCACCAGCTCCAGTGGGCGGTCACCAGTGTGCTTCATGTGTCACCAGCTCCAGTGGGGAGTCACCAGTGTGCTTCATGTGTCACCAGCTCCAGTGGGCGGTCACAAGTGTTCTTAGTGTGTCACCAGCTCCAGTGGGCAGTCACCAGTGTTCTTAGTGTGTCACCAGCTCCAGTGGGCAGTCACCAGTGTTCTTAGTGTGTCACCAGCTCCAGTGTGCGGTCACCAGTGTTCTTAGTGTTTCACCAGCTCCAGTGGGCGGTCACCAGTGTTCTTAGTGTGTCACCAGCTCCAGTGGGCGGTCACCAGTGTTCTTAGTGTGTCACCAGCTCCAGTGGGCAGTCATCAGTGTTCTTAGTGTGTCACCAGCTCCAGTGGGCAGTCACCAGTGTTCTTAGTGTGTCACCAGCTCCAGTGGGCGGTCACCAGTGTTCTTAGTGTGTCACCAGCTCCAGTGGGCTGTCACCAGTGTTCTTAGTGTGTCACCAGCTCCAGTGGGCAGTCACCAGTGTTCTTAGTGTGTCACCAGCTCCAGTGGGCAGTCACCAGTGTTCTTAGTGTGTCACCAGCTCCAGTGGGCGGTCAACAGTGTGCTTCATGTGTCACCAGCTCCAGTGGGCGGTCACCAGTGTTCTTAGTGTGTCACCAGCTCCAGTGGGCAGTCACCAGTGTTCTTAGTGTGTCACCAGCTCCAGTGGGCGCTCACCAGTGTTCTTGGTGTGTCACCAGTTCCAGTGGGCGGTCACCAGTGTTCTTAGTGTGTCACCAGCTCCAGTGGGCGGTCACCAGTGTTCTTAGTGTGTCACCAGCTCCAGTGGGCAGTCACCAGTGTTCTTAGTGTGTCACCAGCTCCAGTGGGCGGTCACCAGTGTTCTTAGTGTGTCACCAGCTCCAGTGGGCGGTCACCAGTGTTCTTAGTGTGTCACCAGCTCCAGTGGGCGGTCACCAGTGTGCTTCATGTGTCACCAGCTCCAATGGGCGGTCACCAGTGTTCTTAGTGTGTCACCAGCTCCAGTGGGCGGTCACCAGTGTGCTTCATGTGTCACCAGCTCCAGTGGGCGGTCACCAGTGTTCTTAGTGTGTCACCAGCTCCAGTGGGCGGTCACCAGTGTGCTTCATGTGTCACCAGCTCCAGTGGGCGGTCACCAGTGTTCTTAGTGTGTCACCAGCTCCAGTGGGCGGTCACCAGTGTGCTTCATGTGTCACCAGCTCCAGTGGGCGGTCACCAGTGTGCTTCATGTGTCACCAGCTCTAGTGGGCAGTCACCAGTGTTCTTAGTGTGTCACCAGCTCCAGTGGGCGGTCACCAGTGTTCTTAGTGTGTCACCAGCTCCAGTGGGCAGTCACCAGTGTTCTTAGTGTATCACCAGCTCCAGTGGGCAGTCACCAGTGTTCTTAGTGTGTCACCAGCTCCAGTGGGCAGTCACCAGTGTTCTTAGTGTGTCACCAGCTCCAGTGGGCGGTCACCAGTGTGCTTCATGTGTCACCAGCTCCAGTGGGCGGTCACCAGTGTTCTTAGTGTGTCACCAGCTCCAGTGGGCGGTCACCAGTGTTCTTAGTGTGTCACCAGCTCCAGTGGGCGATCACCAGTGTTCTTAGTGTGTCACCAGCTCCAGTGGGCGGTCACCAGTGTTCTTAGTGTGTCACCAGCTCCAGTGGGCGGTCACGAGTGTGCTTCATGTGTCACCAGCTCCAGTGGGCGGTCACCAGTGTGCTTCATGTGTCACCAGCTCCAGTGGGGAGTCACCAGTGTGCTTCATGTGTCACCAGCTCCAGTGGGCGGTCACAAGTGTTCTTAGTGTGTCACCAGCTCCAGTGGGCAGTCACCAGTGTTCTTAGTGTGTCACCAGCTCCAGTGGGCAGTCACCAGTGTTCTTAGTGTGTCACCAGCTCCAGTGGGCGGTCACCAGTGTTCTTAGTGTTTCACCAGCTCCAGTGGGCGGTCACCAGTGTTCTTAGTGTGTCACCAGCTCCAGTGGGCGGTCACCAGTGTTCTTAGTGTGTCACCAGCTCCAGTGGGCAGTCATCAGTGTTCTTAGTGTGTCACCAGCTCCAGTGGGCAGTCACCAGTGTTCTTAGTGTGTCACCAGCTCCAGTGGGCGGTCACCAGTGTTCTTAGTGTGTCACCAGCTCCAGTGGGCAGTCACCAGTGTTCTTAGTGTGTCACCAGCTCCAGTGGGCAGTCACCAGTGTTCTTAGTGTGTCACCAGCTCCAGTGGGCAGTCACCAGTGTTCTTAGTGTGTCACCAGCTCCAGTGGGCGGTCAACAGTGTGCTTCATGTGTCACCAGCTCCAGTGGGCGGTCACCAGTGTTCTTAGTGTGTCACCAGCTCCAGTGGGCAGTCACCAGTGTTCTTAGTGTGTCACCAGCTCCAGTGGGCGGTCACCAGTGTTCTTGTTGTGTCACCAGTTCCAGTGGGCGGTCACCAGTGTTCTTAGTGTGTCACCAGCTCCAGTGGGCGGTCACCAGTGTTCTTAGTGTGTCACCAGCTCCAGTGGGCAGTCACCAGTGTTCTTAGTGTGTCACCAGCTCCAGTGGGCGGTCACCAGTGTTCTTAGTGTGTCACCAGCTCCAGTGGGCGGTCACCAGTGTTCTTAGTGTGTCACCAGCTCCAGTGGGCGGTCACCAGTGTGCTTCATGTGTCACCAGCTCCAGTGGGCGGTCACCAGTGTTCTTAGTGTGTCACCAGCTCCAGTGGGCGGTCACCAGTGTGCTTCATGTGTCACCAGCTCCAGTGGGCGGTCACCAGTGTTCTTAGTGTGTCACCAGCTCCAGTGGGCGGTCACCAGTGTGCTTCATGTGTCACCAGCTCCAGTGGGCGGTCACCAGTGTTCTTAGTGTGTCACCAGCTCCAGTGGGCGGTCACCAGTGTGCTTCATGTGTCACCAGCTCCAGTGGGCGGTCACCAGTGTGCTTCATGTGTCACCAGCTCCAGTGGGCGGTCACCAGTGTTCTTAGTGTGTCACCAGCTCCAGTGGGCGGTCACCAGTGTTCTTAGTGTGTCACCAGCTCCAGTGGGCAGTCACCAGTAATCTTAGGGTGTCACCAGCTCCAGTGGGCAGTCACCAGTGTTCTTAGTGTGTCACCAGCTCCAGTGGGCAGTCACCAGTGTTCTTAGTGTGTCACCAGCTCCAGTGGGCGGTCACCAGTGTGCTTCATGTGTCACCAGCTCCAGTGGGCGGTCACCAGTGTTCTTAGTGTGTCACCAGCTCCAGTGGGCGGTCACCAGTGTTCTTAGTGTGTCACCAGCTCCAGTGGGCGATCACCAGTGTTCTTAGTGTGTCACCAGCTCCAGTGGGCGGTCACCAGTGTTCTTAGTGTGTCACCAGCTCCAGTGGGCGGTCACGAGTGTGCTTCATGTGTCACCAGCTCCAGTGGGCGGTCACCAGTGTGCTTCATGTGTCACCAGCTCCAGTGGGGAGTCACCAGTGTGCTTCATGTGTCACCAGCTCCAGTGGGCGGTCACAAGTGTTCTTAGTGTGTCACCAGCTCCAGTGGGCAGTCACCAGTGTTCTTAGTGTGTCACCAGCTCCAGTGGGCAGTCACCAGTGTTCTTAGTGTGTCACCAGCTCCAGTGGGCGGTCACCAGTGTTCTTAGTGTTTCACCAGCTCCAGTGGGCGGTCACCAGTGTTCTTAGTGTGTCACCAGCTCCAGTGGGCGGTCACCAGTGTTCTTAGTGTGTCACCAGCTCTAGTGGGCAGTCACCAGTGTTCTTAGTGTGTCACCAGCTCCAGTGGGCGGTCACCAGTGTTCTTAGTGTGTCACCAGCTCCAGTGGGCGGTCACCAGTGTTCTTAGTGTGTCACCAGCTCCAGTGGGCGGTCACCAGTGTTCTTGGTGTGTCACCAGTTCCAGTGGGCGGTCACCAGTGTGCTTCATGTGTCACCAGCTCCAGTGGGCGGTCACCAGTGTGCTTCATGTGTCACCAGCTCCAGTGGGCGGTCACCAGTGTTCTTAGTGTGTCACCAGCTCCAGTGGGCAGTCACCAGTTTTCTTAGTGTGTCACCAGCTCCAGTGGGCAGTCACCAGTGTTCTTAGTGTGTCACCAGCTCCAGTGGGCAGTCACCAGTGTGCTTCATGTGTCACCAGCTCTAGTGGGCGGTCACCAGTGTTCTTAGTGTGTCACCAGCTCCACTGGGCGGTCACCAGTGTTCTTAGTGTGTCACCAGCTCCAGTGGGCGATCACCAGTGTTCTTAGTGTGTCACCAGCTCCAGTGGGCGGTCACCTGTGTTCTTAGTGTGTCACCAGCTCCAGTGGGCTGTCACGAGTGTGCTTCATGTGTCACCAGCTCCAGTGGGCGGTCACCAGTGTGCTTCATGTGTCACCAGCTCCAGTGGGGAGTCACCAGTGTGCTTCATGTGTCACCAGCTCCAGTGGGCGGTCACAAGTGTTCTTAGTGTGTCACCAGCTCCAGTGGGCAGTCACCAGTGTTCTTAGTGTGTCACCAGCTCCAGTGGGCAGTCACCAGTGTTCTTAGTGTGTCACCAGCTCCAGTGGGCGGTCACCAGTGTTCTTAGTGTTTCACCAGCTCCAGTGGGCGGTCACCAGTGTTCTTAGTGTGTCACCAGCTCCAGTGGGCGGTCACCAGTGTTCTTAGTGTGTCACCAGCTCCAGTGGGCAGTCACCATTGTTCTTAGTGTGTCACCAGCTCCAGTGGGCGGTCACCAGTGTGCTTCATGTGTCACCAGCTCCAGTGGGCGGTCACCAGTGTTCTTAGTGTGTCACCAGCTCCAGTGGGCGGTCACCAGTGTTCTTAGTGTGTCACCAGCTCCAGTGGGCGATCACCAGTGTTCTTAGTGTGTCACCAGCTCCAGTGGGCGGTCACCAGTGTTCTTAGTGTGTCACCAGCTCCAGTGGGCGGTCACGAGTGTGCTTCATGTGTCACCAGCTCCAGTGGGCGGTCACCAGTGTGCTTCATGTGTCACCAGCTCCAGTGGGGAGTCACCAGTGTGCTTCATGTGTCACCAGCTCCAGTGGGCGGTCACAAGTGTTCTTAGTGTGTCACCAGCTCCAGTGGGCAGTCACCAGTGTTCTTAGTGTGTCACCAGCTCCAGTGGGCAGTCACCAGTGTTCTTAGTGTGTCACCAGCTCCAGTGGGCGGTCACCAGTGTTCTTAGTGTTTCACCAGCTCCAGTGGGCGGTCACCAGTGTTCTTAGTGTGTCACCAGCTCCAGTGGGCGGTCACCAGTGTTCTTAGTGTGTCACCAGCTCTAGTGGGCAGTCACCAGTGTTCTTAGTGTGTCACCAGCTCCAGTGGGCGGTCACCAGTGTTCTTAGTGTGTCACCAGCTCCAGTGGGCGGTCACCAGTGTTCTTAGTGTGTCACCAGCTCCAGTGGGCGGTCACCAGTGTTCTTGGTGTGTCACCAGTTCCAGTGGGCGGTCACCAGTGTGCTTCATGTGTCACCAGCTCCAGTGGGCGGTCACCAGTGTGCTTCATGTGTCACCAGCTCCAGTGGGCGGTCACCAGTGTTCTTAGTGTGTCACCAGCTCCAGTGGGCAGTCACCAGTTTTCTTAGTGTGTCACCAGCTCCAGTGGGCAGTCACCAGTGTTCTTAGTGTGTCACCAGCTCCAGTGGGCAGTCACCAGTGTGCTTCATGTGTCACCAGCTCTAGTGGGCGGTCACCAGTGTTCTTAGTGTGTCACCAGCTCCAGTGGGCGGTCACCAGTGTTCTTAGTGTGTCACCAGCTCCAGTGGGCGATCACCAGTGTTCTTAGTGTGTCACCAGCTCCAGTGGGCGGTCACCTGTGTTCTTAGTGTGTCACCAGCTCCAGTGGGCGGTCACGAGTGTGCTTCATGTGTCACCAGCTCCAGTGGGCGGTCACCAGTGTGCTTCATGTGTCACCAGCTCCAGTGGGGAGTCACCAGTGTGCTTCATGTGTCACCAGCTCCAGTGGGCGGTCACAAGTGTTCTTAGTGTGTCACCAGCTCCAGTGGGCAGTCACCAGTGTTCTTAGTGTGTCACCAGCTCCAGTGGGCAGTCACCAGTGTTCTTAGTGTGTCACCAGCTCCAGTGGGCGGTCACCAGTGTTCTTAGTGTTTCACCAGCTCCAGTGGGCGGTCACCAGTGTTCTTAGTGTGTCACCAGCTCCAGTGGGCGGTCACCAGTGTTCTTAGTGTGTCACCAGCTCTAGTGGGCAGTCACCAGTGTTCTAAGTGTGTCACCAGCTCCAGTGGGCGGTCACCAGTGTTCTTAGTGTGTCACCAGCTCCAGTGGGCAGTCACCAGTGTTCTTAGTGTGTCACCAGCTCCAGTGGGCGGTCACCAGTGTTCTTGGTGTGTCACCAGTTCCAGTGGGCGGTCACCAGTGTGCTTCATGTGTCACCAGCTCCAGTGGGCGGTCACCAGTGTGCTTCATGTGTCACCAGCTCCAGTGGGCGGTCACCAGTGTGCTTCATGTGTCACCAGCTCCAGTGGGCGGTCACCAGTGTTCTTAGTGTGTCACCAGCTCAAGTGGGCGGTCACCAGTGTTCTTAGTGTGTCACCAGCTCCAGTGGGCAGTCATCAGTGTTCTTAGTGTGTCACCAGCTCCAGTGGGCAGTCACCAGTGTTCTTAGTGTGTCACCAGCTCAAGTGGGCGGTCACCAGTGTTCTTAGTGTGTCACCAGCTCCAGTGGGCAGTCATCAGTGTTCTTAGTGTGTCACCAGCTCCAGTGGGCAGTCACCAGTGTTCTTAGTGTGTCACCAGCTCCAGTGGGCGGTCACCAGTGTTCTTAGTGTGTCACCAGCTCCAGTGGGCGGTCACCAGTGTTCTTGGTGTGTCACCAGCTCCAGTGGGCGGTCACCAGTGTTCTTAGTGTGTCACCAGCTCCAGTGGGCAGTCACCAGTGTTCTTAGTGTGTCACCAGCTCCAGTGGGCGGTCACCAGTGTTCTTGGTGTGTCACCAGCTCCAGTGGGCGGTCACCAGTGTTCTTAGTGTGTCACCAGCTCCAGTGGGCAGTCACCAGTTTTTTATGTGCACCAACTTGGCTTCTCTCTGACATCCAAACTATAACATCTCATTACTGTTCTGCAACATCCAACTGGCCATTGTCAGCAAAGAGGAGGCAACATCCAACTGGCCATTGTCAGCAAAGAGGAGGCAACATCCAACTGGCCATTGTCAGCAAAGAGGAGGCAACATCCAACTGGCCATTGTCAGCAAAGAGGAGGCAACATCCAGCTGGCCATTGTCAGCAAGGAGGAGGCAACATCCAGCTGGCCATTGTCAGCAAGGAGGAGGCAACATCCAGCTGGCCATTGTCAGCAAGGAGGAGGCAACATCCAGCTGGCCATTGTCAGCAAGGAGGAGGCAACATCCAGCTGGCCATTATCAGCAAGGACGAGGCAACATCCAGCTGGCCATTGTCAACAAGGACGAGGCAACATCCAGCTGGCTATTGTCAGCAAGGAGGAGGCAACATCCAGCTGGCCATTGTCAGCAAGGAGGAGGCAACATCCAGCTGGCCATTGTCAGCAAGGAGGAGGCAACATCCAGCTGGCCATTGTCAGCAAGGACGAGGCAACATCCAGCTGGCCATTGTCAGGAAGGAGGAGGCAACATCCAGCTGGCCATTGTCAGCAAGGACGAGGCAACATCCAGCTGGCCATTGTCAGCAAGGAGGAGGCAACATCCAGCTGGCCATTGTCAGCAAGGAGGAGGCAATATCCAGCTGGCCATTGTCAGCAAGGACGAGGCAACATCCAGCTGGCCATTGTTAGCAAGGACGGGGCAACATCCAGCTGGCCATTGTTAGCAAGGACGGGGCAACATCCAGCTGGCCATTGTCAGCAAGGAGGAGGCAGGTTCCTGGGAGCTCATTACAGTAAAACATAGAAACATATAAATAAAAGAATCTGCAGAAGGTCTGTTGGTCTGAGAGGCAGCTCTTGTTTATACCTAACTAAAGTAATTTATATATACAAGTCTATTCTTCATTTGAAACATTTTGGTCAGAAATCAATAATCCAGTTCACACACCAGTTGTTAACCAAGTCTATGGTGAATTATTGGTTATCCAAATAATATCATGGTGTTCGTTCACGAGGACAGTTGAATGGGTGGAAAAGTTCCCAGACTATTGATGGTGCACGGATATGCAGAAGTAGTCGGCGGCGCATTATGCCCAGTATCAGGGAAGGGGTCCAGTGTGTCTGTCTGTAGTTAGACATCTGGAGGAGACTATGGCTTCTTATTTATACAGTTACACATCAAGGCTCACACGGAGTCGTATATTGTTTACATAAGTGACCAGAGACATGGCTTATCTTAACAGTGACCGGAGACATGCCTCACCTTAACAGTGACCAGAGACATGGCTCACCTTAACAGTGACCAGTGTTACAGTGCCCTCTCCTATTTCTTTCGTTTGCCTGCTTTAAGAGTCATATCAGCCCTCCCTACTGATTCTCTGAGATACAGGGAGTCTGTTGGTATATGTGGCGATCAGACCGGCCGCCAGATAAGGGAGAAATTTACATTATAAGTTGTAGGTATGGGGAAGGTGGCGCCCTGATATAAATGAAAGAGTACCCTCTACCTGCAGATCTGTGGGATATCTGGGGCTTGACTCAATTATTTACTTATTTAATTTAATAACGAAGGACCACCCACTTTTGAGAAAAGAGGGAAACTAATAAAAAGTGATCATTAGAAACCACACTGAAGAACCAGTGTCTATGGATAAGTATTAGAAAGAATAATCAATTAAATAAAGAATGGACTGTATGATTAATTAACTAAAGTCAGAGCCTCAAACACCTACATTGGGGGGGGGGGGTATTACTAGAACTTCATATACGTCTAGGAACTAGTGTGGTTCGTCACCAGTTCATTGTTGAGTAAATAATATTATGATCTAAAATGTTATAGAGTCAATATGTAAACTCAAATAGTGAATATTAATGATTATTAAATTAAGAAGCAATCATCTAAGTAAACACATAAATTTCCAATAATAGGATATGGTAAGAATATTCAATATGATAATCTTGCAAATTTGTATAATAATAAAATGGAAGAATTAAATGTGTACAAAAAAAGTCTTAGCTTTAAGACGATTTCTATGACATCGTTCGTGATTCGTCCTCGTGATCTCAGGATCTCCACTTAGAAGAAATTAGAGGGGATTAACACAAATGCTGTTAACGACTCGTTGACTCCTCACATACGAGCTGTAATTTAAAAGATATTAAGTAGCATTGAACTAGGCTACTTTGATCTCGATATTCATGAAAATAGAAAATAAACATTAATGCGGTACTAACGTTGGATTTGGGGTCGTCTCACTATATAACGACAGACTACTCACGAAATATACAATCTTAAATGATGCGTCAAGAAAGAAACTATACTTAACATGAGTGCAGTAACTACTGAAGTCTGCCGATATCGCGTCTGCCAGTCCCAGACTTTCACGGCGTTGTACACGTGTTTGCGGGTTTTTGCGTTATTGATTGGCCGAGCACTATGGAGCACGTGGAAGAATAATTATTCGGTATTAGTTGGGTATCAGTGTAACTCTTGCTGATAACTCCCCAACGCCACGTGTCTCGCCGCTCTTGACGCCAAGACCTGCCGCTGTCTAAGCACGCTGGCTGCACAATGGCGTCTCCGCCTTCCCCAACCCGCGTCGTCTCGCATTCACCACAGAAATTATTAATCACGAATAATACTATTTCGCGCAATTGTGGTTGAAATACTTTAATGAGGACTGGGTTGCTATTATAGGGATTTAAATATTATCGCTTTCTCGTCTTATGGTGTTAAACGAGAAATGGAGAAGATTTTAGTTTTCTCCGTGGCATTCACGCGTGACAGAAAAACTATTACTTGATAACAATTGTAACTAAAAACTCTCGATTTAGAATTATTGGGAGTTGTGTTATCCGTAAGTAATTATTACACGGAATACTGATGATTTTAGAGAACCACATTCAATTCTCTAACATATTGGTAACAAATGTGTTTAATTAGACATTATATGACGCAATATTGCAACTCTATTTCATGAGAATTTCAGCATTAATACGCAGATGCAATGGTTAGTTTATGTTGACACTACTGTTAGTAAATTTAGTGACTACTGTGAGGGAATCTAGATTCCCTCAGCTAGTTTTCCTAGTTTCTAGATTAGGCTAGTCACTCTAGGGACTCTAGAAACTGAAGCTTTCAAACTAACATATACTTGTGGGGTGTTGAATGAAAGCTTATGTTAAGGACTGTCGGTTGGGACTGGTTAGAGGTCTGTGATTACTCTGTAGAGAGAATTACATAGATTTTACTGTTTCTGTGAAATAGGATGAGGTGAGAGTGAAGTGGTATGTCAGGTACTTGACTCTAACCGTTAGAGGTGGGGGGGGAGAGTGGGGTGAACGTTGCCCCCCCCCCCACCATGTGAGACATTGCGCCTTGTCTTTAGGCCTTCCCTCCTTGTGACGTCACAGGACGCCTGAGGGAGAGTGAGGCCTGTGATAGGGGTAGGCATGTCTGGTCTGAGCTGTGTTTTGGCGCGAACGGCTGTGATTGGAAGCGGCACGAGGTAGCAGTGCCGGCTTCGTGCTGATTGGTCAAGACAAAGTAGGGGAGGAGGTATGGGCATTTGAGTTTCCCTGCCCACCAGAGAGTCAGTTTGAATTGGGGGGCAAGCGGAGGAAGAAGTGACTGGTGGAGGTGGCAGGCCTGCCACCTCCACCCCTGTTAATTGCTTCTGCCATCAGGGGTTGTGTCGAGGCCCAATTGGCATGAATTGGGGCCAAGGATTTACGGAAGGAACAGTAAAAAGCTAAATAGACAGTTGACAGTGTTCACCCAAGAGGCAGCTGGCAGAGCCTCATGGTGTAACAGGTGGTTTAAATAACCTGTCTAGTGTTGATGGACAATTGGTAGAATCGGGCTAGTGTAATTGTGGTGAGATTACAGGCCCATGTTGGACTTTGAATTCCGCCAGGCGGCGTCAGTGTGGGGACGCCGCCGGTCATTGTCACCCGAGTGTAGAGCAAGGCAGGCTCTGGTTTGCTGGAGTTGTTGGTGATTCCCCATCCACGTGTGTATGCCCGGGGGCCACCCCCAGGCCACCCCGGCCACCCGCCACATGGACCGGCCGCTCGGCACGGCTCGGCCAACCCGCCTGCCCATGTGCCGGCTACCCCACCCGCCAGCCCGTGCGCCGGCTACCACCCCCCCTCTCAGCTCGGGAGGGGCGCTGTGGGCCACGTGGTGGCAACATGCCTTGGCCACCCCCTTGGGCCACTTGGCCACTTTCCCGGGACAGCCTAGGGCCACATCTTGTTGACACATGAGGAGCAAGCTAAGTGTTGACAGCTAGAGTGGTAGTGACCTGGGAAATGAGTGAAATAAGGAGAGGAAAACGTGAGTACAATAGTCAGTGTAACAGTGTCTCAGTATTAGTGGAAATTCACGGTAAAGCTGTGTTGTCCCATAGCCCTGCCAGGCTAGGGAAGCAGCTGAGAGACAGCTGTCAGTGGCACGTCCAGGTGACTGGTAGGGCGGTACCTGGAGATAGATGTTGTACACGACCACACTGTAGTTATATATATATATATGTGTGTAGACTGACTCGAGTATGTAACCGGTCAGTGTAGAGATTTACCATATAAGTGAACCAGCCTGTCGATTCTATATAATCGTTCAGACTTGATTAATGCCATAGTGTACCGCATATAAATTGTATCATTAGAGGTAGGCAGGCCAGGTTGCAGGGATGTCAGTCGGTACCCTGAGGTCTGTGTGGTTAGTTTCATTTACCTGATGATATAATTTTCATTGATTGTGTGAATGCCATTTCTATGTGTTCATTTGCATGTTTTATGTACTGTGTGGTGAGTCAGTAGATGTGATTGCTGACTGATTGCCTAATGATGTCATTAGCATGTGGGGTATGCTGACGGCATCATTATGTTGCAGGTTATTGCAGTGTTGTTATCAGTTTATCAGTTTATACGACATTATTGCTGCCCTGGGAGCTGTGTTGAGGGTTTAAGGGACCTCTAGGATTATTCAGGGGAATTCACAGTACTTAATGAGAGCAGGCAATTGATTTATTAATTGCCTTGCTGAGGTAAGTGTGTGTTCACAGTTGTCCTTTGCAACGGTTGCAAGAAAAGGGGGGCAGTAATATTGGTATACTCTTGTGTGTTGCACAACCGTGTGTCATTATTGTGTGGGCACAGTAATTAACGAGTTGCAGTAGCCGCAACCGTATGTGGGCAGTGCATTTGTGTTGTTGCATGCCAATGTAGTGTGACCTATGTAACACTGGGGTTACTTTGTTTCTTTAAGTTGTGTTGAGGACTTAAGGATTCAGTGAGTTAATAATTGGGGAATTAACTGGATAAGGGGTGCACACTTACTGTGGAGTGAGTGAGGGCTGTTATGAGAGAGAACAGCGTTGAGCTTGAGTGAGATACGTCTCGGGAGCAATTAATTGTCCGTGTGACAACTAATTGACCACTCTAGCTAATTATGTAATTAGCCTTCTCATCATGAATTCACGTAGTGGGAGAGGATCTGTCAGTATTTGTGTTAACGTAATTTGCTCGAGACTAATTACCTTTCTGGGGTATAGCAATTAGTAACTCATGTTAATTAGTGGAGTAATTAACGTCTGAGGGCTCAGATGACTCGGTAAAGCGAGGTCATGGAGCTAGCGTAAATCGTTGTATTAATCATATCCTGTCTGAGGACAGTGGATTAACGGCACTTAATTAGTTAATTCGGGGTAATTAACTCCTTTCCCGTGAATTCACAGTGTTTGATGAGACCTGCTTAGGCAGTGAGGAGTGAGACGTATTTATGGATGATTAATTATCGGTCCTGGTGACAGTTAATTAATTGCTCGGAGTTAATTAGGGTAATTAACACTCACTAGTAATTTTTTGACACAGACTGTTGAGAAGCTACCAAGTTAGGGTAGACTAAGTTAATGTAACTCAATGGGGATGTAATTAGTGGTCCGTTTGACCTTAATTAAGAATTACTCACTGAATACTTGCTAGGAGTCAAGTGTGATGTAATATAAGTTTGAGTTATTGTTAACAAGAGAGACAAGTGTTAATGATTAACGTAGAGTATCATCATGATGTTGTCTAGTGTGAGACAATTGTTTGTGATTACCGTAGTACTTTGTTGCTGACTGCTGCGATCAGTCAATTAACGTAATTAATCACTTAAGGCAATTTCTTTAGGTTGTCGTCTGGTGACGAGAGTAGAGTAATCTAGGGATTTGTGGAGCTGTGTCCCAGAATCCCACCTTGCCTGTCTTTGTTACAATTTACAGTGCAACTTCTTGTAGGGAGTTGCAAAGAGTGTTCACACTGGGTTGTGATAGGGGGAGTCACTGTTGGACTACCCGCCTAGTTACGTGGGTCTCTCCTGGGGGCCTGGAGGACCCCTAAGCTTGTGATTATAGTAGCTGTCAGGGAAACCGAGACACTATTGATTGCATGCTTGTGTCTTCAGTGGATATCCTTCATTTGTTCTGTTAGTTCATGTTGTCAGCCCGAAGTGTCAGCAAGATGGAGCCTGCTGTCACTTCTCGAGGGGCTGTTGAATAGCTGTGTTGCAAATGCCACTTGATGAACAATAACGTAACCATTCGCTGTGGTGTAACTTAGTCTGTGACATTTTTCTTTGATTTGCAATATTGTGTCATCAGTGGGCACACCTGTGTTCAGGTTAGTTCAGTATGCAGCCTCACAGCAAGGGTTGCTATTTAGCTGTTTGTTATCGTGCCACTGGATGGACATTAACGTAACGTAAACTCGGTAATGTAGTAGTTAGTCTCTTGTTATTAATAAATTGTTATGTTATAGAAAACGGTCTTTGTTATCAACCCTTCAACCATATTATTCTACCATATTTCTGCATATTATGATTAAATGTTGATGTGATCTTGATATGACGGCTGTTCTTGGGAATTCGAACTCCAATTCATAGCGTCACATCAAATATAAATATTTGATTGTGAGAACCCGTCGGTTACCCTTTATTAGTTTTAACATCCTGTTTAACTAGGAGGAGCCAGCAGCCAATTGTGGACAGGTTTTCACCCCTGGTGGTGAAGGCCTGGCGGTTTGCACCCGCTTTTCCATTTTCTATTGGACTCATGCTTAACTGCCGTGAGCAGCCTTTAAACATGTAGTCCACCTCCTAAGGGAGGTAGGCGTAGAAAAAAATCTCACAACTACTGTAGTTAGTATATAATAATAATGATTTATTATAATACAGTAGTAGTTCATTAGTGTTGGAAATTTCCAACAAGACCTGCCATTTTGTAGAAAACGCTAGCCGATTGCGAACTGGCCGACTTAGGTCATGGACGACCAATCAGAGCCTGCTGTGACGTCACCGAGTGCCCCGGGCGGCGCGAACGTCAGCGTTGACCTGACTGTGGAGGTGAGAGGACGTGCCTCGGTCAGCTCTCAAGGATTTGAGGCTTTACAAGCCTTTCTCAGTGGATGAGAGCTAGCCATCGCAGCCCACCAGAGTTATTGGAGACCCTGCGCTTCTGGGAAGCAAAAAGGAAGCCAAGTTCATTGAGCGGAGGAGTGCCAAACTTGGAAAATTGGTCGGCGACGACGCTGGGCGGCGCCGCTCGACGCTGTGGGTTTGGAAGGTGTGACGTGCAGGCTTAGTTGTGACCGGGTCACATTCACTGAGGGTTTTGGAGGGACGAAACCGTTCCTAGGACAAGGAGCAACGCCTTGTGGAAGGGATGAGTGCGTGCATTAGTGACTAGCTCAGTGCCCACTGGCGAACCAGGATTGGGAATGCTGAATCTCTGGGATTGGATCGGCGATGACGCGAAGGCTTCATGACACCTGAGGACCTGTGGAACGTTCCTGGATCGTCATTGACCGAATCAGGAAGCGTGGGAACCTCACACCATCAAGGGACAGGCGTCATGAGCCAGGAATGTAAAGGTAGATCAAATTTCCCTCCCATTACCCCTTGTTTGAGTAGGCTAGATAGGCCACGATATTTGCATATGTATGTTGCAGTATAGCATAAATACTTTAGTAGTAGGATAGGCTGCAGGGCAGCTTGTGTCCAGGACTGTTGGAGAGGACAGTGTGCGTGAACGGCAGGACAATTGAAGAGGTGGTGGCGAAGAGGCTCTTCTGTGAGAGAGTGTGTGACTCCTGTCTAATATGCCCAGTTGAAGGAGTGGTTGGAGGTCGTGAAAGAAGAGTTGCTGACGATCTCCAGATTTATTATCCTTATTTTCCTTTTCATTTATTGCTTGTGATTGTATGTGTGATCATGTAATTGTGTCAGTAAATTCACACATTTTATCATTGTGTTTAAGTGTGCCTCCATTATAATATTTCTCTATGAGCATACACGAGGGTTATCATAGTACCACCTAGGGAACTTCACGTTCTCTATAGAAGTTCTTATCGCCTGGAGAGTGGTAAAGCAGCACAGACTTATATAAAAGTGTACCCTAGGCCATCCGACTAGTATCAGAGCCTGACTGGTGGTAACAGGTAACGTAGTGGCTGGAGAGAGGTAAAGCCACACAGACTTTTATGGGAGAGTACCCTGGGCTGACAGTCCAGTAGCAGATCTACGGGAGTAGCAACACTCTGGCAACAAACAGTATAGAATACACCCCCTGAACTGCATCGCTGGGGTGCAGATATACTAACCCAGCTGGCGACCTTGTTAAGAAGAAGATAGAGAAGACAGGCGGGAAAGGAGTTCCTGCAACCTTTTTGTCTGGCAGGCAAGACTCAGGGAGGTTAATGCTATAAGGTAAGCCTGAGTCTTCCTTCACTTCTCCATGGGTCTAAGTCGGAACTGTTAACAGCAGTTTCCCCGTGGTTGACTGAAGGGCTCCTAGGGTGAATCAGTGGCACCCCCCCTTTAGTGTTGGGAGCAAAGACCTGCGGTGGTGGGCATTGCTGGTCCTCTCCTGTGGGACCAAGGAGACTCCGGTGAATCCCGGGAGTCGGAGGTTCTGAGTATTCTGCCTTCTGAGCCCCTAGCAGCCAAGTGCTAGCAAAGCCCCAGCCCACCCCTCGTGACAAGAACTGGCGACTTCGCCAGGATTTGAACCACGGTAGCCAAGAACTGGCAACTTCGCCAAGAAGCGTGGATCAGGCTACAGTGTTGCCATGGTATTGTAATCAAGCTACAGTGTTGCCCAAAATTCAAGACAGTGTTGCCAGGGTACTAATGCAGTGTTGCCAGTGAATTCAGTGGTACTGTTATCCAACCAGCTATGGGACTGAAACGATGAAATTGGTACCTACTAACTTGTCTGTGCTGCCGTGTATACTCAATGATATAGAGATGGAGGAGGATAAAGTAAAGAAATGTATTAAGACAAGAGATGAGAGAATTTTGGAAGAGTGTACTAAGGACCAGCTCCAGCAAGTGGCAAACCACTTTGGGATCAGGTTGAGGACGACTAAGGTAGCGGAGCGAATATAGAGATCAAGGCACAGCTCACGGCTCGAGAGGAGGCGACGGGAGAGGAGCCATCTCAAGAGGAGCCGTCTCAGGGAGAGAAGCCATCCCAAGAAGAGCCGTCCCAAGGTGAACCGTCCCAACTAGAGCCATTCCAAGTGCCTACCAGTGTGGGGAGAACTCACAGTGACCGTAAGAGCAGTGCAAGGTCCAGCTGTAGTAAGAGGAGCCTGCAACTGGAAATAATGAAGATGCAACTGGAAGCCCAGCTGCGACGAGAGGAAAGTAAAGCACAAATGCAGCGAGAGGAACGTGAAGCTCGGCTGCGGCGAGAAGAAGGAGAGAGACAACTGCGACTGGAGGAGATAAAGGCAAAGAAAGAAGTCGAATCGCGTCGCGTTGATCGTGGGCTACCCTCACTACCTGCACGGCGGGATGATCTCAAGGTAAGGGAACGTGACTTACCTACGTTCGAACCTCAAGAAGCTGAGGCATTCTTCGAACACTTCGAATGGATAGCGACTCTGAAGGATGGGCCGGAAGATGATTGGGCTGCTCTAGTCCAGGGCAGGTTGACTGATGAGGCCCGGGAAGCCTAGAACATGCTGGACTAGAGGAGTGTGCTAGTTACAACGTGATTAAGAATGCGGTGCTCCACTCAATCCGACTGACTCCGGAGATGTACCAGAAGCGGTTCAGAGAGTGTACAAGAGCGTCGGGGAAGTCTTACGCCGAGATTGCCAGGGATATGGAACGGAAATTCCTACGATGGTTGAAGGCGGAGGAAGCGGAATCGGCGGATGAGATCAAACGACTGATAGTGATGGAGAAGTTTATGTCAGTGCTCCATCCTGAGTTGCGAGTAAGGGTGAGAGAAGCAGGTAATAAGGACCTGAAGGCTGCAGCGGACCGAGCCGACATGCTGGAGGAGGCACTACATCTCAGGAGGGAGGGGCCGCCCAGACACTCGCCTTACACCAGGTCGGGAGGGAACTTCAGGAGTTCAGGAGGAGCGAGGATGGGTGGGGACTCTCCCAAGAGTAGTGTACCCAATGAGGTAACCCAGTTCAAGAGCTCAAGGGACGCGAGGAGGACGCCCCAAGCTGTGAGCAGTGGACCTAGCTTGGGAGCGAGTGCTGCTGCCCGGGAACCGACGACAGGGAGTCCTAGGAGGACCCAGGGAACCTCTACCATTGGTGCTACCAGGGTGACTGGTAAAGGGTCGCCCAGGAGAGGCGGTCGGTGTTACAACTGTGGGGTACGAGGACACTTTGCAAGGGAGTGCGGTCGCCCCAGGCACGGTGGAAACGTGGCTTTCGCGAGGATAGGAAGCGAAGAAGCCAACGATAACTCAGGTGATATGCCGGTGATGAGGGAGACGAAGATTCACCCCTTTGTGTATGAGGGGACGGTGAAGATAAGAGGAGCTGATCATGTGCCAGCGAGGATGCTGAGGGACACTGGATCCGACTTCACCCTTGTTAGTGAATCCCTCTTCCCAGAGGACTACAGAAGTTCCAGTACAGGGGAAGCCCTGATGAGGACGTTGGAGGGACAAGTGAGGATGCCCCTTCATAAGGTGACTCTTAATTCAGACTATGGTTGTCAGACTCTCGAGGTAGGGGTCTGTGCTTTACTGCCGAGGATGGAAGCTCAGGTGATCCAAGGGAATGACTCCTGTGAGGGATGTGTTCTCCCGAATTTGATTAAAGGTGAGGAGTGTATAGAGCCCTATCGACAGAGCAGCAGGACGGGGCACCAGCAGTGGCGAAATGGAAATTGCGAGAGTGGCATTTCCGGTATGCGCGGTGACGTCGGGACGAGGCGTCAAGGAAGATGATGTGAGCGGATTTAGTCATGCCGAAGAGAACATGCCAGGTGACCTGGGGCTCGATCGTTTGTTCCGGGAAGAGGCCAGAGGACAAGCGACAGGTGAGGAAGGGTCGGATAGGAGTGTCCAAGTTACTGTCACCAGTCCTCTAGGTATTGACCGCACCCGTCTAGGTGAGCTGCAAAATGAAGAGTTTCCTGAGTTGGTACGGGAGGCGGAAGGAGATCTCGCAGGACCCGAGTCACCGACTCACTTCTTCATGGTAAAGGGAGTGCTTATGAGGTAGTGGAGACCGGTTAGGGAATAAACGGGTGATGATATGCTGAGAGTGATGCGTCAGGTGGTGTTGCCAGCGCAGTACAGAGGCGCGGTGCTAAAGCTTGCACACTCAGTTGATCCCGTGGGTCACTTAGGAGTAACCAAGACCTTAAGCCGGCTTCGAGAACATTTTTATTGGCCGGGCATGGACGCGGATGTAAGAAGAATCTGCAAGACGTGTTTCCCGTGCCAGAGGGCGGGGAAGAACGTCCCTGCCATCCCGAAAGACCTTTGGTTCCAGTTCCTGCGTTTGGCCAGGCGTTTGAACGCCTAATAATCGACGTTGTGGGACCACTACCTAGGACAAGAAAGGCAAATAATTACTTATTGACCATCATGTGTGCTTCGACGAGATTTCCAGAGGCTGTCCCAGTGCGGAAGGTGACATCGAGATGCGACATGGGACACCTTCAGTGGTTCTTTGCTTGGGTAGGTGTGCACCCAAGAAGATCCAGTCCGACTGTGGAAGTGTTTTCCAGTCGAGGTGGTTTAGGCAGGCTATTCCAAGCTGGGGAATAGCCCAACTACGATCGTCACCTTATAGACCTCAATCGCAGGGAGCGATTGAGAGGTTCCACTCCACTCTGAAGACCATCTTAAGAGTGTATTGTGCAGAACTGGGAGCAGTATGGGATGAGGCTGTCTGTCCAGCCTTGTTTGCGATCCGAGATGTTATAGTTGAGTCTCTGGGATTCTCTCCATTCCAGCTAGTGTTTGGGCACGAAGTAAGGAGCCCGTTATTGATGCTGAAGGAGCAGTTGACGGCGGAGAAGACATTAGTGACAGTGGAAGAGTATGTGCAGAAATTCCATGAACGATTGGAAACGGCAAAGGAATTGGCTGTTGATCACTTGAAGACAGCTCAAGAGAAGATGTTGATCTGGTACGACAAAAAGGCTGTCCCAAGGGAGTTCGAGGCAGGAGCCAGAGGGATGATGTTGCTACCTGGGAGAGGTAGAGTGACGGAATCACGCTTTGGTGGTCCATACTCGGTTGTTCGGCGTGTGGGTCCTGTAAGTTATGAGATCAGCAAGCCGAATCACCCCAACAAGACACAGGTATGTCACATCAACCGTTTAAAGCCATACTTCCCTGAGGAGCAAGAGGGCGCGAGAGTGAAGGGAGCAACACAGTCGCAAAAAGGGAAATTGGCTCTGTGTATGGAGATGAGCCAAGTGTTGCCAGCAGAGGAAAGAAAGTGGGCCCGTGCCGATGGTACGCGCCTGTTTAATACAGAAAGTTTGGTACATCTAGAAGAGAGGCTGCATCATCTGGATCAAGGGAAAAGGAAAGATCTAGTGACCCTGATAAGAAGGAACAAGTCGCTCTTCACAGATGTGCCACGACGGCACAAGAGTGTGGTGCACGAGGAAGATGTGCGCGGAGGAAATCCAATCAAGCAGAGCGCTTATCGGGTGAGTTCTGAGAAGAGGAAGATCATGCACAGGTGGTGGAATATCTGCTAGCGAATGATCTCGCTGAGCCCAGCAATGGTGAGTGGAGCTCGCCCTGTGTGCTGGTCAAGAAGAGTGACGGATCATATCGTTTTTGCACCGACTATCGCAAAGTGAATTCCATAACCGTGTCGGACTCTCACCCGATGCCCCGAATAAGTGATTACATCGACCAAGTGGGAAACGCAAGGTTTGTCACCAAGGTCGATCTGCTGAAAGGATATTATCAAATCCCTTTGTCTCCGAGTGCGAGAAAGATCTCAGCGTTTGCGACTCCAGACGGATTGTACCAGTACAAAGTGCTTCCGTTTGGTATGAAGAACAGCGGAAGTTGTTTTCAGAGGATGATGAACGAAGTGCTAAGAGGGATGGAAGGCTGCACCGTGTACATAGATGATATTTTGGTGTACGCCGATAGCTGGAAACAACACATGAATCGACTGACGGAGTTGTTCCAACGATTGGAAGAAGCGAACCTGACAGTTAATCTGGCCAAGAGCGAATTCGGAAAGGCCCGATTAGAATACTTAGGTTTCGTCGTGGGTCAAGGGGAAGTGGGTCCAGTAGACCAGAAAGTGATAACAATCAAAGAATATCCGAATCCCAGGACGAGAAAAGAATTGTCGCGATATCTAGGGATGATTGGATACTATAGAGGATTTTGCAAGAACTTCTCGACAGTGGCACACCTTCTGACTGAGTTACTATCTAAGAACGTTAGATGGAAGTGGAGGGAAGCTTGCCAGGAGCTTTTCGAGAAGACTAAGTATTTGTTGACTGAAGCGCCAGTCAACAAATTTTGACTGGCAGTCAAAAATCAGTTGACTGAAATCAGTCAACTGATTTCGCCTGACTTTGAGTTAAAACTTTATCTTGTACATCGACGCTAGCAACGTGGGGATTGGAGCCATGTTAGCTCAACAGAAGGACGGAGTCCACCGTCCAGTGGCATTCTACTCGAAGAAAATCGAAAAGTACCAGAGGGCTTATAGTACAGTGGAAAAGGAAGCCTTAGCCCTGATCCTGGCACTGAAGCATTTGACGCCTATGTGGGGTGGAGGTACTAAACCGGTGCGAGTGTTCACCGAATATAACCCCTTGACGTTCGTGCACAGGATGAAGAACTCGAACCAGAGGTGAACAAGATGGGCCCTACTGTTGCAAGATTACTGGCTGGAAATCAGGCACATTAAAGGAAGGGAGAATGTGGTAGCAGATGCCCTCTCCCGGATTTACTAACCGAAATGACTCTTATTTTAAGGGAGGGGTATGTTACTGTGCCTTCTCCTATTTCTTTCGTTTGCCTGCTTTAAGAGTCATATCAGCTCTCCCTACTGATTCTCTGAGATACAGGGAGTCTGTTGGTATTTGTGGCGACCAGACCGGCTGCCAGATAAGGGAGAAATTTACATTATAAGTTGTAGGTAAGGGGAAGGTGGCGCCCTGATATAAATGAAAGAGTACCCCCTACCTGCAGATCCGCCATTTTGTAGAAAACGCTAGCCGATTGCGGATTGGCCGACTTTAGGTCACGGGCGACCAATCAGAGCCCGCCGTGACGTCACCGAGTGCCCTGGGCGGCGCCAACGTCAGAGTTGACCTGACTGTGGAGGTGAGAGGACGTGCCTCGGTCAGCTCTCAAAGATTTGAGACTTTACAAGCCTTTCTCATTGGATGAGAGCTAGCCATCGCAGCCCACCACCGTTATTGGAGACCTTGTGCTTCTGGGAAGCAAAAAGGAAGCCAAGTTCATTGAGCGGAGGAGTGCCAAACTTGGAAAATTGATCAGCGACGACGCTGGGCGGCGCCGCTCGACGCTGAGGATCTGGAAGGTGCGGCATGCAGGCTTAGTTGTGACCGGGTCACATTCACTGAGGGCTTGGAGGGACGACTCCGTTCCTAGGACCAAGGAGCAACGCCTTGTGGAAGGGACGAGTGCGTGCATTAGTGACTAGCTCAGTGCCCACTGGCGAACCAGGATTGGGATAGCTGAATCTCTGGGATTGGATCGGCGATGACGCGAAGGCTTCATGACACTGAGGACCTGTGGAACGTTCCTGGATCGTCAAGGACCGACTCAGGAAGCGTGGGAACCTCACACCATCAAGGGACAGGCGTCATGAGCCAGGAATGTAAAGGTAGATCAAAATTTCCCTCCCATTACCCCTTGTTTGAATAGGCTAGATAGGCCACGATATTTGCATATGTATGTTGCAGTATAGCATAAATACTTTAGTAGTAGGATAGGCTGCAGGGCAGCTTGTGTCCAGGACTGTTGGAGAGGACAGTGTGCGTGAACGGCAGGACAGTTGAAGAGGTGGTGGCGAAGAGGCTCTTCTGTGAGAGAGTGTGTGACTCCTGTCTAATATGCCCAGTTGAAGGAGTGTTGGAGGTCGTGAAAGAAGAGTTGCTGACGATCTCCAGATTTATTATCCTTATTTTCCTTTTCATGTATTGCTTGTGATTGTATGTGTGATCATGTAATTTGTGTCAGTAAATTCACACATTTTATCATTGTGTTTAAGTGTGCCTCCATTATAATATTTCTCGTATGAGCATACACGAGGGTTATCATAGTCCCACCTAGGGAACTTCACGTTCTCTATAGAAGTTCTTATCGCCTGGAGAGTGGTAAAGCAGCACAGACTTATATAAAAGTGTACCCTAGGCCATCCGACTAGTTTCAGAGCCTGACTGGTGGTAACAGGCAATGTAGTGGCTGGAGAGAGGTAAAGCCACACAGACTTTTATGGGAGAGTACCCTGGGCTGACAGTCCAGTAGCAGATCTACGGGAGTAGCAATACTCTGGCAACAAACAGTATAGAATACACCCCCTGAACTGCATCGCTGGAAGCAGATATACTAACCCAGCTGGCGACCTTGTTAAGAAGAAGATAGGGAAGGCAGGCGGGAAAGGAGTTCCTGCAACCTTTTTGTCTGGCAGGCAAGACTCAGGGAGGTTATTGTTATAAGGTAAGCCTGAGTCTTCCTTCACTTCTCCACGGGTCTAGGCCGGAATTGTTAACAGCAGTTTCCCCGTGTTTGACTGAAGGGCTCCCAGAGTGAATCAGTGGCACCCCCCCTTTAGTGTTGGGAGAAAAGACCTGCGGTGGTGGGCATTGCTGGTCCTCTCCTGTGGGACCAAGGAGACTCCGGTGAATCCCGGGAGTCGGAGGTTCTGAGTATTCTGCCTTCTGAGCCCCTAGCAGCCAAGTGCTAGCAAAGCCCCAGCCCACCCCTCGTGACAAGAACTGGCGACCTCGCCAGGATTTGAACCACGGTAGCCAAGAACTGGCAACTTCGCCAAGAAGCGTGGATCAGGCTACAGTGTTGCCATGGTATGGTAATCAAGCTACAGTGTTGCCCAAAATTCAAGACAGTGTTGCCAGGGTACTAATGCAGTGTTGCCAGTGAATTCAGTGGTACTGTTATCCAACCAGCTAAGGGACTGAAACGATGAAATTAGTACCTACTAACTTGTCTGTGCTGCCGTGTATACTCAATGATATAGAGATGGAGGAGGATAAAGTAAAGAAATTATTAAGACAAGAGATGAGAGAATTTTGGAAGAGTGTACTAAGGACCAGCTCCAGCAAGTGGCAAACCACTTTGGGATCAGGTTGAGGACGACTAAGGTAGCGGAGCGAATATAGAGATCAAGGCACAGCTCACGGCTCGAGAGGAGGCGACGGGAGAGGAGCCATCTCAAGAGGAGCCGTCTCAGGGAGAGAAGCCATCCCAAGAAGAGCCGTCCCAAGGTGAACCGTCCCAACTAGAGCCATTCCAAGTGCCTACCAGTGTGGGGAGAACTCACAGTGACCGTAAGAGCAGTGCAAGGTCCAGCTGTAGTAAGAGGAGCCTGCAACTGGAAATAATGAAGATGCAACTGGAAGCCCAGCTGCGACGAGAGGAAAGTGAAGCACAAATGCAGCGAGAGGAACGTGAAGCTCGGCTGCGGCGAGAAGAAGGAGAGAGACAACTGCGACTGGAGGAGATAAAGGCAAAGAAAGAAGTCGAATCGCGTCGCGTTGATCGTGGGCTACCCTCACTACCTGCACGGCGGGATGATCTCAAGGTAAGGGAACGTGACTTACCTACGTTCGAACCTCAAGAAGCTGAGGCATTCTTCGAACACTTCGAATGGATAGCGACTCTGAAGGATGGGCCGGAAGATGATTGGGCTGCTCTAGTCCAGGGCAGGTTGACTGATGAGGCCCGGGAAGCCTACAACATGCTGGACTAGAGGAGTGTGCTAGTTACAACGTGATTAAGAATGCGGTGCTCCACTCAATCCGGCTGACTCCGGAGATGTACCAGAAGCGGTTCAGAGAGTGTACAAGAGCGTCGGGGAAGTCTTACGCCGAGATTGCCAGGGATATGGAACGGAAATTCCTACGATGGTTGAAGGCAGGAAGCGGAATCGGCGGATGAGATCAAACGACTGATAGTGATGGAGAAGTTTATGTCAGTGCTCCATCCTGAGTTGCGAGTAAGGGTGAGAGAAGCAGGTATTAAGGACCTGAAGGCTGCAGCGGACCGAGCCGACATGCTGGAGGAGGCACTACATCTCAGGAGGGAGGGGCCGCCCAGACACTCGCCTTACCCCAGGTCGGGAGGGAACTTCAGGAGTTCAGGAGGAGCGAGGATGGGTGGGGACTCTCCCAAGAGTAGTGTACCCAATGAGGTAACCCAGTTCAAGAGCTCAAGGGACGCGAGGAGGACGCCCCAAGCTGTGAGCAGTGGACCTAGCTTGGGAGCGAGTGCTGCTGCCCGGGAACCGACGACAGGGAGTCCTAGGAGGACCCAGGGAACCTCTACCATTGGTGCTACCAGGGTGACTGGTAAAGGGTCGCCCAGGAGAGGCGGTCGGTGTTACAACTGTGGGGTACGAGGACACTTTGCAAGGGAGTGCGGTCGCCCCAGGCACGGTGGAAACGTGGCTTTCGCGAGGATAGGAAGCGAAGAAGCCAACGATAACTCAGGTGATATGCCGGTGATGAGGGAGACGAAGATTCACCCCTTTGTGTATGAGGGGACGGTGAAGATAAGAGGAGCTGATCATGTGCCAGCGAGGATGCTGAGGGACACTGGATCCGACTTCACCCTTGTTAGTGAATCCCTCTTCCCAGAGGACTACAGAAGTTCCAGTACAGGGGAAGCCCTGATGAGGACGTTGGAGGGACAAGTGAGGATGCCCCTTCATAAGGTGACTCTTAATTCAGACTATGGTTGTCAGACTCTCGAGGTAGGGGTCTGTGCTTTACTGCCGAGGATGGAAGCTCAGGTGATCCTAGGGAATGACTCCTGTGAGGGATGTGTTCTCCCGAATTTGATTAAAGGTGAGGAGTGTATAGAGCCCTATCGACAGAGCAGCAGGACGGGCACCAGCAGTGGCGAAATGGAAATTGCGAGAGTGGCATTTCCGGTATGCGCGGTGACGTCGGGACGAGGCGTCAAGGAAGATGATGTGAGCGGATTTAGTCATGCCGAAGAGAACATGCCAGGTGACCTGGGGCTCGATCGTTTGTTCCGGGAAGAGGCCAGAGGACAAGCGACAGGTGAGGAAGGGTCGGATAGGAGTGTCCAAGTTACTGTCACCAGTCCTCTAGGTATTGACCGCACCCGTCTAGGTGAGCTGCAAAATGAAGAGTTTCCTGAGTTGGTACGGGAGGCGGAAGGAGATCTCGCAGGACCCGAGTCACCGACTCACTTCTTCATGGTAAAGGGAGTGCTTATGAGGTAGTGGAGACCGGTTAGGGAATAAACGGGTGATGATATGCTGAGAGTGATGCGTCAGGTGGTGTTGCCAGCGCAGTACAGAGGCGCGGTGCTAAAGCTTGCACACTCAGTTGATCCCGTGGGTCACTTAGGAGTAACCAAGACCTTAAGCCGGCTTCGAGAACATTTTATTGGCCGGGCATGGACGCGGATGTAAGAAGAATCTGCAAGACGTGTTTCCCGTGCCAGAGGGCGGGGAAGAACGTCCCTGCCATCCCGAAAGACCTTTGGTTCCAGTTCCTGCGTTTGGCCAGGCGTTTGAACGCCTAATAATCGACGTTGTGGGACCACTACCTAGGACAAGAAAGGCAAATAATTACTTATTGACCATCATGTGTGCTTCGACGAGATTTCCAGAGGCTGTCCCAGTGCGGAAGGTGACATCGAGATGCGACATGGGACACCTTCAGTGGTTCTTTGCTTGGGTAGGTGTGCACCCAAGAAGATCCAGTCCGACTGTGGAAGTGTTTTCCAGTCGAGGTGGTTTAGGCAGGCTATTGCAAGCTGGGGAATAGCCCAACTACGATCGTCACCTTATAGACCTCAATCGCAGGGAGCGATTGAGAGGTTCCACTCCACTCTGAAGACCATCTTAAGAGTGTATTGTGCAGAACTGGGAGCAGTATGGGATGAGGCTGTCTGTCCAGCCCTGTTTGCGATCCGAGATGTTATAGTTGAGTCTCTGGGATTCTCTCCATTCCAGCTAGTGTTTGGGCACGAAGTAAGGAGCCCGTTATTGATGCTGAAGGAGCAGTTGACGGCGGAGAAGACATTAGTGACAGTGGAAGAGTATGTGCAGAAATTCCATGAACGATTGGAAACGGCAAAGGAATTGGCTGTTGATCACTTGAAGACAGCTCAAGAGAAGATGTCGATCTGGTACGACAAAAAGGCTGTCCCAAGGGAGTTCGAGGCAGGAGCCAGAGGGATGATGTTGCTACCTGGGAGAGGTAGAGTGACGGAATCACGCTTTGGTGGTCCATACTCGGTTGTTCGGCGTGTGGGTCCTGTAAGTTATGAGATCAGCAAGCCGAATCGCCCCAACAAGACACAGGTATGTCACATCAACCGTTTAAAGCCATACTTCCCTGAGGAGCAAGAGGGCGCGAGAGTGAAGGGAGCAACACAGTCGCAAAAAGGGAAATTGGCTCTGTGTATGGAGATGAGCCAAGTGTTGCCAGCAGAGGAAAGAAAGTGGGCCCGTGCCGATGGTACGCGCCTGTTTAATACAGAAAGTTTGGTACATCTAGAAGAGAGGCTGCATCATCTGGATCAAGGGAAAAGGAAAGATCTAGTGACCCTGATAAGAAGGAACAAGTCGCTCTTCACAGATGTGCCATGACGGCACAAGAGTGTGGTGCACGAGGAAGATGTGCGCGGAGGAAATCCAATCAAGCAGAGCGCTTATCGGGTGAGTTCTGAGAAGAGGAAGATCATGCACAGGTGGTGGAATATCTGCTAGCGAATGATCTCGCTGAGCCCAGCAATGGTGAGTGGAGCTCGCCCTGTGTGCTGGTCAAGAAGAGTGACGGATCATATCGTTTTTGCACCGACTATCGCAAAGTGAATTCCATAACCGTGTCGGACTCTCACCCGATGCCCCGAATAAGTGATTACATCGACCAAGTGGGAAACGCAAGGTTTGTCACCAAGGTCGATCTGCTGAAAGGATATTATCAAATCCCTTTGTCTCCGAGTGCGAGAAAGATCTCAGCGTTTGCTACTCCAGACGGATTGTACCAGTACAAAGTGCTTCCGTTTGGTATGAAGAACAGCGGAAGTTGTTTTCAGAGGATGATGAACGAAGTGCTAAGAGGGATGGAAGGCTGCACCGTGTACATAGATGATATTGTGGTGTACGCCGATAGCTGGAAACAACACATGAATCGACTGACGGAGTTGTTCCAACGATTGGAAGAAGCGAACCTGACAGTTAATCTGGCCAAGAGCGAATTCGGAAAGGCCCGATTAGAATACTTAGGTTTCGTCGTGGGTCAAGGGGAAGTGGGTCCAGTAGACCAGAAAGTGATAACAATCAAAGAATATCCGAATCCCAGGACGAGAAAAGAATTGTCGCGATATCTAGGGATGATTGGATACTATAGAGGATTTTGCAAGAACTTCTCGACAGTGGCACACCTTCTGACTGAGTTACTATCTAAGAACGTTAGATGGAAGTGGAGGGAAGCTTGCCAGGAGCTTTTCGAGAAGACTAAGAATTTGTTGACTGAAGCGCCAGTCAACAAATTTTGACTGGCAGTCAAAAATCAGTTGACTGAAATCAGTCAACTGATTTCGCCTGACTTTGAGTTAAACTTTATCTTGTACATCGACGCTAGCAACGTGGGGATTGGAGCCATGTTAGCTCAACAGAAGGACGGAGTCCACCATCCAGTGGCATTCTACTCGAAGAAAATCGAAAAGTACCAGAGGGCTTATAGTACAGTGGAAAAGGAAGCCTTAGCCCTGATCCTGGCACTGAAGCATTTCGACGCCTATGTGGGGTGGAGGTACTAAACCGGTGCGAGTGTTCACCGAATATAACCCCTTGACGTTCGTGCACAGGATGAAGAACTCGAACCAGAGGTGAACAAGATGGGCCCTACTGTTGCAAGATTACTGGCTGGAAATCAGGCACATTAAAGGAAGGGAGAATGTGGTAGCAGATGCCCTCTCCCGGATTTACTAACCGAAATGACTCTTATTTTAAGGGGAGGGGTATGTTACTGTGCCTTCTCCTATTTCTTTCGTTTGCCTGCTTTAAGAGTCATATCAGCTCTCCCTACTGATTCTCTGAGATACAGGGAGTCTGTTGGTATTTGTGGCGACCAGACCGGCTGCCAGATAAGGGAGAAATTTACATTATAAGTTGTAGGTAAGGGGAAGGTGGCGCCCTGATATAAATGAAAGAGTACCCCCTACCTGCAGATCCGCCATTTTGTAGAAAACGCTAGCCGATTGCGGATTGGCCGACTTAGGTCACGGGCGACCAATCAGAGCCCGCCGTGACGTCACCGAGTGCCCTGGGCGGCGCCAACGTCAGAGTTGACCTGACTGTGGAGGTGAGAGGACGTGCCTCGGTCAGCTCTCAAAGATTTGAGACTTTACAAGCCTTTCTCATTGGATGAGAGCTAGCCATCGCAGCCCACCATCGTTATTGGAGACCTTGTGCTTCTGGGAAGCAAAAAGGAAGCCAAGTTCATTGAGCGGAGGAGTGCCAAACTTGGAAAATTGATCAGCGACGACGCTGGGCGGCGCCGCTCGACGCTGAGGATCTGGAAGGTGCGGCGTGCAGGCTTAGTTGTGACCGGGTCACATTCACTGAGGGCTTTGGAGGGACGACACCGTTCCTAGGACAAGGAGCAACGCCTTGTGGAAGGGACGAGTGCGTGCATTAGTGACTAGCTCAGTGCCCACTGGCGAACCAGGATTGGGATAGCTGAATCTCTGGGATTGGATCGGCGATGACGCGAAGGCTTCATGACACCTGAGGACCTGTGGAACGTTCCTGGATCGTCAAGGACCGACTCAGGAAGCGTGGGAACCTCACACCATCAAGGGACAGGCGTCATGAGCCAGGAATGTAAAGGTAGATCAAATTTCCCTCCCATTACCCCTTGTTTGAATAGGCTAGATAGGCCACGATATTTGCATATGTATGTTGCAGTATAGCATAAATACTTTAGTAGTAGGATAGGCTGCAGGGCAGCTTGTGTCCAGGACTGTTGGAGAGGACAGTGTGCGTGAACGGCAGGACAGTTGAAGAGGTGGTGGCGAAGAGGCTCTTCTGTGAGAGAGTGTGTGACTCCTGTCTAATATGCCCAGTTGAAGGAGTGTTGGAGGTCGTGAAAGAAGAGTTGCTGACGATCTCCAGATTTATTATCCTTATTTTCCTTTTCATGTATTGCTTGTGATTGTATGTGTGATCATGTAATTTGTGTCAGTAAATTCACACATTTTATCATTGTGTTTAAGTGTGCCTCCATTATAATATTTCTCGTATGAGCATACACGAGGGTTATCATAGTACCACCTAGGGAACATCACGTTCTTTATAGAAGTTCTTATCGCCTGGAGAGTGGTAAAGTGGCACAGACTTATATAAAAGTGTACCCTAGGCCATCCGACTAGTTTCAGAGCCTGACTGGTGGTAACAGGCAATGTAGTGGCTGGAGAGAGGTAAAGCCACACAGACTTTTATGGGAGAGTACCCTGGGCTGACAGTCCAGTAGCAGATCTACGGGAGTAGCAATACTCTGGCAACAAACAGTATAGAATACACCCCCTGAACTGCATCGCTGGGAAGCAGATATACTAACCCAGCTGGCGACCTTGTTAAGAAGAAGATAGGGAAGGCAGGCGGGAAAGGAGTTCCTGCAACCTTTTTGTCTGGCAGGCAAGACTCAGGGAGGTTATTGTTATAAGGTCAGCCTGAGTCTTCCTTCACTTCTCCACGGGTCTAGGCCGGAATTGTTAACAGCAGTTTCCCCGTGTTTGACTGAAGGGCTCCCAGAGTGAATCAGTGGCACCCCCCCCTTTAGTGTTGGGAGAAAAGACCTGCGGTGGTGGGCATTGCTGGTCCTCTCCTGTGGGACCAAGGAGACGCCGGTGAATCCCGGGAGTCGGAGGAGCTGAGTATTCTGCCTTCTGAGCCCCTAGCAGCCGAGTGCTAGCAAAGCCCCAGCCCACCCCCCGTGACACCCGAGACATGGCTCACCTTAACAGTGACCAGAGACATGGCTCACCTTAACTATGACCAGAGACATGGCTCACCTTAACAGTGACCAGAGACATGGCTCACCTTAACAGCGAGGAAATTTGGTGTTGGAGTATGTGTGATATACGGGTCGTTGGTGTGCCTGTGAAAGACATAGTAGAGGAAGGCAATCATGGAGGCTCTTCAGTTCTCTGCAGGTAATGAAACAAGTAATGGTTCTCTAAGGAACGTGTTTCAGTTAGGTAGGCCAAGGAAATCACTATAGTTTGCTATACAAGTGATTTCATCTCTTTATAGAAAAATGAGGAGAAATCAAAGTTTCTTAATTTGTTATAAGTTGTGAGATAACAGTGTAGGAGACCCGTTAATGCAGATGTACTCACCTAGTTGTACTCACCTAGTTGTGCTTGCATGGGTTGAGCTTTGGCTATTTGGTCCCGCCTCTCAACTCTCTATCAACTGATGTACAGGTTCCTGAGCCTACAGGGGTCTATCATATCTACAATTGAAACTTTGTATGGAGTCAGTCTCCACCACCTCAATTCCAAATGTATTCCATTTTTTAACTACTCTGACACTGAAAAAGTTCTTTCTCATATCTCTGTGGCTCATTTGGGCACTCAATTTCTACCTGTGTCCCCTTGTTTTAAATAGCCCGTCTTTATCTACCCTATCAATTCCTTTGAGACTCTTTTATGTGGAGATCATGTTCCCCCAACTCTTCTGTCTTCCAGCGACGTGAGGTTTAATTCCCGTAGTCTCTCCTTGTAGCTCATACCTCTCAGCTCGGGTACTAGTCTGGTGGCAAACCGTTGAACCTTTT
>NC_091194.1:32814194-32854194 GCF_040958095.1 Procambarus clarkii
TTCCCTGGATCTGAGTGAGCAATGAATTTGTCTTACAACCCCTGATTTTGTTTACTGCTCTCCATGTCTTTAAGGTTCTTAGTATTACCAATGGACTGAGCAAAGTCTTGCCAGTATCTGTCCCGCGCCTCCTTCCTCACCTGACTGCATTCTCTAGCCACTTCCTACATTGTATTTTTCTCTTCATCCCTCATTCCATTTTTTAACCATTCTTTATGTGCACTCCGTAGCATTCTCTCCCACCCCTTAACTTGCTGATCATTGGAATACTTAAATTTCTTAGGTCCATGCGTCTTGCTACCACTGTCCCCGTTATTTTCCCTCTGTACTAATTTTTCCATGTTCTCGACCATGTCCTCGTAAAAACTATCAACGCAGAGCGGCGTGTATTGTTGATACCAATCTCCCATATTTTGAATAAAATAATTTGTCATATCTTTATTAATATTTAACCTTTTCTTTGAAAGTGGACTTTTTTTCCCCCAGTGGTAATTCAATGTTCAAGGCAAAGTGGTCACTAAGTAGTTTCCGAACAACCCGAGCCTCCCCCATAATCCCCTGAGAGTTTAACATGCAGGCATAGTCAAGCCGTCCTCCCCTGATGTGAGTTGGTTCATAGTTTTCCAAGAGACGGGTATCTGTATGATCTTGTAGAAACTGTAACCACTTGACCCCATTAGCGTTAATACTACCCACTGACCCAAGGCTTGTGTGCCAAGCATTAAGGTCCCCAATGACCAGTGAACGATTAGTATAAATGCATTCAGGTAGATAGTGAGGGTCGAAGCAGTTCCTGGTGGGTTTCGTACAGTTCAATAAACTGCAGTCCAACCAGTCTTCTCTTTCTTGCCTAATCTTAGTCACCTGATCGAAGAATTCTATTAAGCCAGTAAGGCAAGATTTACCCTCCCAGAACCCATGTTGATGGATTATAAAGATGTCCCTTCTCTCCAGATGTGTTACTAGGTTTTTTCTCACGATTTTCTCCATTACCTTGCATGGAATACAAGTTATGGACACTGGTCTGTAGTTCAGTGCCTCTTGTCTGTTACTCTTTTTGTATATTGGGACTACTTTAGCCATCTTCCATATTTCTGGTAGGTCTCCAGTGACCTACTATACACTATGGAGAGTGGCAAGCAAAGTGCCTCTGCATACTCTTTCAATACCCATGGTGAGATTCTATCCAGACCAACAGCCTTTATCACATCCAGATCCAACAGGTGTCTCTTGACCTTATCTCTTGTAATTTCCAACACTTCCAAGGGCGCCTGGTTTACTGCCCTCTCCTAGCGCAGTGACCTTACCTCCTTCTGCTGTGAAGACCTCCTGGAACCTCTTTTTCAGTTCTTCACACACCTCTTTGTCTTTCTCTGTATACCTGTCCTCAACCATTCTAAATTTCAACACCTGTTCTTTCACTGCTGTTTTCCTCCTGATGTGACTGTAGAGTAACTTTGGTTCGGTCTTGGCTTTGTAAGCTATATCATTTTCAAAATTTTTCTCGATTTCTCTTCTCACATTAACATACTCATTTCTGGTTCTCTGGTATCTCTCTCTGTTTTCTTCTGTTCTGTTATTTCGGAATTTCCTCCACACCATTTTGTTCAGTTCCTTTGCTTCTATACATGCCCTATTAAACCAAGGATTCTTCTTTTGCTTCTCAGATTTTTCCTTTTGGGCCGGGATAAACCTGTTTACTGGTTGATACCTGGTTGATGGGGTTCTGGGAGTTCTTCTACTCCCCAAGCCTGGCCCGGGGCCAGGCTTGACTTGTGAGAGTTTGGTCCACTAGTCTGTTGCTTGGAGCGGCCCGCAGGCCCACAAACCCACCACAACCCGGTTAGTCCGGCACTCCTTGGAGGAATAAATCTAGTTTCCTCTTGAAAATGTCCACGGTTGTTCCGGCAATATTTCTTATGCTTTCTGGGAGGACGTTGAACAACCGCGGACCTCTGATGTTTATACAGTGTTCTCTGATTGTGCCTATGGCACCTCTGCTCTTCACTGGTTCTATTCTACATTTTCTTCCATATCGTTCACTACAGTACGTTGTTATTTTACTGTGTAGATTTGGTACTGCCTCCTGACACTTTTGGGTGATATAGTCCATCATGTCTTGTACAGACTTAGCCCAGAGTTCTGTGTCCTATGGAATATCCCTTAGGAAACTTCTAATCTCCTCATAATTTCCCTTGCGGTACGCCAGCCTTTTGTGTACTCACCTAGTTGTGCTTGCGGGGAATGAGCTCTTGCTCTTAGGTCCCCCCTCTCAACCATCTATCCACTGATGTACAGATTCCTAAGCCTACTGGGCTCTATCATATCTGCATATGGAACTGTGTATGGAGTCAGCCTCCACCACATCACTCCCTAACGCATTCCACCTGTTAACTACTGACACTGAAAATAGTTCTTTCTAACGTCCCTGTGCCTCATCTGGGTACTTAGTCTCCACCTGTGTCCCCTTGTTCGTGTACCACCCGTGTTATACAGTTTATCCTTATCAACCAGGTCAATTCTTCTGATAATTTTGAAGGTAATGATCATGTCTCCCCTTACTCTTTTGTCTTCCAGTGTCGTTAGGTGCATTTCTCGCAGCCATTCCTCGTAACTCACGCCTCTTAGTTCTGGGAGTAGTCTAGTGCAATACTTCTGAACGTATTCCAGCTTTGCCCTTTGCTTGACTAGATGTGAGTTCCATGCTGGCCTGCAAACTCTAGGATAGGTCTTACCTATATGGTTTGCAAGGTTCTAAATAATTCCTTATGCAAGTTTCTAAAGACAGTTCTGATGTTAGCGAGCCTCACATACGCCGCTGAGAATATTCTTTTGATGTGGGCTTCAGGAGACAGGTTGGGCGTGATATCAACTCTTAGATCTTTCTCTCTGTCTATTTCGAGGAGGATATCGTCTCCCGGTATTCAGTGTCTGGCCTATTGCTTCTGCCACCTAATTCCATTGCCTTACATTCACTTGCGTTGAACATCAATAGCTATCTGTTGGACCATTCCTTCAGTTTGTGTAAGTCATCTTGTAGCCTCTTTTGCTATCATCCTCGGTCATAATCCTTCTCGTAATATTTGCATCATTAGTAACCATTGCGAGAAACGAGTCTGTACCCTCTGTGATATTATTTACATATATCTGAAACAGGATAGGTCCAAGTACTCATCCCTGTGGGACACTACTGGTGACATCTTTTCAATCTGAGACCTCACTCCCTCACAGTGACTCACGGTCTTCTGTTGCTTAAGTACTCCTTTATCCAATAAAGTACCTTCCCTTTTACTCCTGCCTGCAATGATAGCTTATGGGGAACTATGGCAATGTGGGAACCGACCTGTGAGATTTATATTTATTTAATTTATATGAATTTATATTTACGTTAATTTATATACTTCGATAGCAATTTGTATAATGATAAGTGGACTGTATTTCTGCAATAATCTCATAATCTCACAAATCGATCCTCTACACATTAGGGGGGTTTATATTTATATGTATGCAGCCAATCAAACTACAGAATTAACTACATACATTGAAGAGGTTCCTTATCTTATAGTACAGCAGGCTAGTCCACCAGGTATAACTAGGGTGTAGACACCAAATTATCCTCTTTGAGGTAGCTTCCATCACCCAGGTAACTGGTGCACAAACTCTTCCTCGTCTTGACCTGTCAAAAGTGCGCTAGCTGTGAAGCCAGAATCCTATATATGACAAGCTATATCAGAGAAAACACTATACAGTACATGGAACAATAAAGACCTGGCTTAATTACCTTTAGTATGAGGCGATTTCGCGTTCTAACCGGCTAACCCTACCCAATGACATTAATGGCCACTAATGATAGATAATGGGTTTCGGAAAGAACACTTAACTTGAATTTGTAGACAGCGTGTTGATAATGGTACACTTTTAGTTTCCATAACACTACGTCCAAGTAAATTTAACAGGAGCCGAATTTGCTCCCGTGTGAGCCTCTGGTCTAGTCTCAACAATGGCTGCATCTAACACTCCATACTATTGACGCCTGGCCGACATTGTCCAGATATGATAGGAGCCAAATTTGCTCCACACGTCTCGGAGGTGACACAACAATGGCTCCCTCCTCCCTCACTCTGATGCCTGGCTTACATTGTCCACATGACAGAAAGTGATAGAAGGGTCACATTTACTCTACTTTAATATTGATAATTAAGTTAATTTATATAAGATGTTTTTATGATGGTAAAGTCCAAAGACTAATGTATTTAAGAATAATTCCCAGCAGAATAGCTGGTGAATTTATAATGGTATGTGGTGATGATATCCCGTTTTCTTTAGACGGTAATTCCACTACAAGTTACGTTTTCTATGGGTAACTTGTTTATACAATACAGCTATTATTTGTATGATTATTAAATGGTGTCGGATTTTCCGACATAATTCCCCAGGGGCTGCTCACGGGTCGAAGTCCTCTTTAGAACAGACGAACACCGATACTCCTCCTTCGAATTATTAGATTAATTTGATGTTAGTAGTTAGTAATCACACATTTGTGTGTCTGTTCGTACAGGACGGATGTCCCGTACTAGAGTTGCAGGGGTTAGAAGTCTAATGCGATTTCATTTCCCTGTCAACTCTTGAAAGGCTAATATTCAAGCCTAATTACATATTATTTAACCCAGAAGACTGAATGTGATCAAGTACTACAGTCAAGTATGATTCAGGGACTGCAGTGAGATCAGTGACATTAGATATAACTTGAAGTTTCTTCAGGTAACTAGTCACTGATATATAAACACTGAGGCCCATGGAATACATCTTGATTAAATAATAAATGTATCAAATCAGTCATCCGATTTATTGGGGTTTAATTTAGTTAATTGATTCAGAAGATTGAATAGCTCATCATTAAAGTAAAGTATGGTTCTGAGACTGCAGTGGGTTCAGTGACATTGGTCGCAGTGACTTGTAGCTGTTTTAGGCTACTGTTCACTGATTTGCCACTGAGGCCTCATGAACTCATCTTCAGCTTTAAATGATGATACTAACATCAACCTCTGTTACTATAGTCAGCTGTAATCTCCTTAGTATAATGCTACTGGAGAAATATAATCAGCTGACAAATTTAGATTTCTACTGGTATTGTTTATCTGCAGGCATAGGTCTCCTCAGGCTTGATACTGGGCCTGAGAGTAATTTACCTCCTGCAGAGTTTAACATGGTTATACCCTGATATTTAGTAGGGCTACCAATGAATTGATGGTAGTAGTCTGTCCCTACAAGGAGATCGAAGTCGGTGAGGTGATCAGACTTAATATTATCTGCCAATTTTATTCCTCTATTTCTCAGGAATTTGGCTGTTGCTCTCAGACCTTGAACTTGTAGGTCTACTGGTATTTTGTCCACCACAATGGCTTGTACTCGACAGACGTACCTGCCTAAGCGTACTGATGGTTGTACCACCTGGTAGACTTGAGGTCCTGCATCTGTTACAAACCCTGAGATGTTGAATGACGTCTGGGCTACAGGCCTTAATTGTAATTCATCTGCCAGCTTTTTAGTAATATATGTTCTCTGGGATCCTTGGTCAAACAACCCACGGGTATGGACCTTGGCCCTCTTATTCAGGATGGTAATTTGGGCAGTAGGCAAAGTCGTATTACCTTTAGACTTTGCCGATTGGACACTCTTTGTTGATTGCACCTTGCAGTACTGTACTGTGGTGGGAATGCTATCTTCCACCTTGGGGTTTGGAGACGTTGTTTTGGTGTCTCTGCACAATGCTGCATGGTGTTGACCTTTGTTACACCTATTACAGGTGTGTAATTGGGTATCACAGTCCTTGATGTTATGTTTCCTGAGGCACCTCGTGCAATGTTGCAAATCTTTGAGTCGCTCAACACGGGCGTCACTATCAGGAAAATTAGGGCAGTGGTACATTGAATGTTTCTCATTGCAGAACAAACATGTTCCATAGCTTCCAGTACCCTTTGGTGTCACGTTCTTGGATGACACAGTAACTATAGGCTTGGAGGGTCCCACTGCATATACGCCCACACTGCCACTGTTCCACTTTGGTGTTGAATTATATTGTCTAGATTGATTTGGAGTACCTTTGGTACTCTGTGGTTTACTATTATTGGTTTCTGAGGGTTTACTTGGTGGTTTTAATTTGTCATGTGTTCGTAATTGATGAACTACTGACTTTAAACCTTCAGATATTTCATTCATGGATAAGATACTTTTATTGTAATGAGCACTCATTTGTCTCAATATGTCCCTAGGTATTTTCTCCTGGACAATTATTTTTAAGACCCACTCAGCCCCGTTTGTATCTGCTGTCAGGCTGAGGGCATTGATCAATGATTCTACCTCCAGCTTGAAGACTTGGAGTGAATCAGCTGAAGCCTCCGGTGGGGGTAAATGCAACAGCTCATGAACTAAATGTGATGTTCTTACTTATGGATCAGCATAATTATCCTTGAGGAGTTTTACTGCCAGATCATAGCCGTCATTAGTTAATCTCAGATGGGATACTACTGTTTTAGCCTCACCTGATAATTGGCCTTGCAAATAAGAGAATTTACTGCTCTTTGGTAAAGATTGTTTTGAGTCTACAAGGTCAACGAATTTGTTCCAAAATTCGTCCCAATCTTCCTCATCTTTTCCTGAGAAAGTGGGTAAATTAATTGGAGGGAGTCGAGCTTCTGCTTGACTCGTATTAGATGCAACTGTTGTTGTTGTTGCTGTTGCCTTGTTCTGGGCAATTAATTTGACATAAGGCTGTAACGTGGCCTGAGTGTGATCTTCATAATTCGCAAGATCAACCAAAATGTCGTCTATTTCTGTTTCTGATAAATTGGTGTTAGCAAGTTCAGCCACATATGTTGCTATTTGACATTTGATTTGCTCAAATTTACCTGCAGCTGCTTGATAATAGCTTTCCAGGTCAGCATAATCAACTGGAGATTGTTGTGACAAATCTTCACATTTCTTGATCTGTCTTGTTAAGTGGCCTTTAAGACCTGCAAGGGTTCTTTTCATTCTCCCTGCATTATCCATACTGGCTCGTTGGTGAAGCCTTGTGGGACTTGTACTTGGGCTGCTCATAATACTGAACAAGCTCTAATGGTAGCCTAGGGTAAATTCTGCACTCACTAGGCAATAATCCTACCTCTACTAGAGGTTAGCACTTAAAATTAATACACATTATATATATACAATCATACACACTAATGATTTGAGTGATAAACCAGTGTCATGGAAGTACCTTTAGGTTAGCTCTTCTATATCACCCTAGGATCGTAGAGACACTAATTAATCACTCAAAGGTGTAATGATCATAAGTAAATTATTATATATACAACTCAACTCGAGTTGATAAAAATTACACCCAAAATAGGGTCTGGACCATTCATTAATGGTGTTAGGTTGTTGAATATAGTACAACTGACTATGGTAATAATGGGACTAGGATGAACGATAATAGTTCAACTAGTCATATCCTACCCTGTTGTGGGTTGGCAATTAGTAAATATTATACTGTGATCACTAGTGCAATATATATTAAATAATTCTCTATTTTGGAGAAATAATATAAACAATTATTGATAATAGCCTCTTAATTAGCCTCTATGAAACCTCTAATATTATCTAGAAGTATTAAATATTATTAGTGACCTCGCGAAATAAACTCCACAAAATTCGTAGATAATCTCTCGCGAAATTTAACACCACAAAATCTGTGAACAATCTTGCGAGGACACAGCCACTAATTTGGCTGGCTTCAATATTAGCGCTGTCATTTCACGAAATAACATGCCACCAAATATCTGTGGGTGTGCATGAAACCGCTGACGAAGCTGAACTCAGTTGAGGGGGGGCTCCTGAGCTCCCACGAGGCTTCGCCGCTGTCTTTGACTGGGTGGCCTTTGTTTAAATCACACTGCACTAGTATATTTAATGAATCCACTGGTTAACTGGTTCATCCGGTACTAAGATGACCAAATGTGGGTTCAAAGGACCGAATAATCCGGTTCCGAAGGTCCAAATAATGTGGGAACCGACCTGTGAGATTTATATTTATTTAATTTATATGAATTTATATTTACGTTAATTTATATACTTCGATAGCAATTTGTATAATGATAAGTGGACTGTATTTCTGCAATAATCTCATAATCTCACAAATCGATCCTCTACACATTAGGGGGGTTTATATTTATATGTATGCAGCCAATCAAACTACAGAATTAACTACATACATTGAAGAGGTTCCTTATCTTATAGTACAGCAGGCTAGTCCACCAGGTATAACTAGGGTGTAGACACCAAATTATCCTCTTTGAGGTAGCTTCCATCACCCAGGTAACTGGTGCACAAACTCTTCCTCGTCTTGACCTGTCAAAAGTGCGCTAGCTGTGAAGCCAGAATCCTATATATGACAAGCTATATCAGAGAAAACACTATACAGTACATGGAACAATAAAGACCTGGCTTAATTACCTTTAGTATGAGGCGATTTCGCGTTCTAACCGGCTAACCCTACCCAATGACATTAATGGCCACTAATGATAGATAATGGGTTTCGGAAAGAACACTTAACTTGAATTTGTAGACAGCGTGTTGATAATGGTACACTTTTAGTTTCCATAACACTACGTCCAAGTAAATTTAACAGGAGCCGAATTTGCTCCCGTGTGAGCCTCTGGTCTAGTCTCAACAATGGCTGCATCTAACACTCCATACTATTGACGCCTGGCCGACATTGTCCAGATATGATAGGAGCCAAATTTGCTCCACACGTCTCGGAGGTGACACAACAATGGCTCCCTCCTCCCTCACTCTGATGCCTGGCTTACATTGTCCACATGACAGAAAGTGATAGAAGGGTCACATTTACTCTACTTTAATATTGATAATTAAGTTAATTTATATAAGATGTTTTTATGATGGTAAAGTCCAAAGACTAATGTATTTAAGAATAATTCCCAGCAGAATAGCTGGTGAATTTATAATGGTATGTGGTGATGATATCCCGTTTTCTTTAGACGGTAATTCCACTACAAGTTACGTTTTCTATGGGTAACTTGTTTATACAATACAGCTATTATCTGTATGATTATTAAATGGTGTCGGATTTTCCGACAGGCAAAGGCTTTCAGCAAGTCTATAAATGTGCATTCTGCCACCCTTCTATTTATTGCCTGACTTTTGTCGGTTGATCGTAGAATTAAATTAATCCTGTGAGGAAAGATTTGCTAACCCTGAACCCCCATGTTGATGATGATGTGTTACAAAGTTCTTTCGCTCCAGATGTTCTACTTGATTTTTTCGCACAACCTTCTCCATAACCTTGCATGGTATGCAAGTTAGGAACACTGGCCTGTAGTTCAGTGCCTCCTGTCTGTCACCCGTATTGTAAATCGAAACTACATTAGCCTTCTTCCAATTTTTTGGCAGTTCTCCCATTACCAGTGATTTGTTATATACCAATGAGAGTGGTAGGCACAGTACTTCTGCTTCTTCTTTTAGTATCCATAGTGAGATTCCGTCTGGGCCTATAGCCTTTATCACACTCAATTCAAGAAAATGCTTCCTTACCTCCCCACTGGTAATCTCAAACTCCTCCAGTGGTGCCTGGTTAGAAATTATCTCTCTCATCTCAGGAACTTCTCTTTATTCTAATGTGAAGACCTGCAATTGTTTATTCAGCTCCTTGCACGCTTCTCTAGTCATTTGTAGTGAACCTGTCTGCCCCTATCCTCCGTTTTATTATCTGTTCCTTCACTGTTGCTTTCCTTCTGGTGTGGCTGTGCAGCAAATTAGGTTGAGTCCTTGCCTTAGTTGTTATGCCATTTTCGTAGTCTTTTTGCCTCTCTTCTCACCCTCATGAATTTATTCCTGGTTATCTGTGTCCTGTTAATTCTAAAGTTTCTCCGTGACCTTGTACTTTATTGCTTTGCAAGCTTGCAGTCCTGATTAACCATGGGTTACTCATTAAATTTTAGCTTTTCCTTGGGACAAAGTTGTTTGCTGCGCCCGTACACTTCTATGTGATGTAGTCCATCATGTCTTGTGTGTACTCATCTATTTGTGCCTGGAAGATCGAGCGTTGGCTCCTGGATCCAGCCTTTCTAACCACCGGTTGTTTAAATCAATGGCTTCTGTCCTCTGTCATACCTAGTTTTAAAGATATGAGTAGAGTTTGCTTCCTTTAGTTCATTCCATTTCACCACTACTCTCACGCCAAATGAAAATTTTCTGATATCTCGATGACTAATCTGAGTTTCCAGCTTCCATCGATGTCTCCTTGTTCTGTTGAAATTCCTTGTGGATATTTCGTCTATTTCCACTCTGTCAATCCCCTTAAGTATTTTGAATGCTGCTATCATATCGTCCCACTCCATTCGTTTTACTAATGTCGTCCGGTTCAGTTCCTTTAGTTGCTGTTCATATCCCATCTCATGCAACTCCGGGACTAGCCACGTCGCAAATTTCTCACCCTTTTCCAGTTTCCTAATGTGTTTCCTAACAACGACTTCTCCAATGGTTTCGTTGAAGGCATCATAAGAAGGAAGGTGAAACGCCATGCAACCTCTGAAGAGACAACCTAAACACAACACCTATACCCCCTATTAGACTATTTTACAGGAACTTCTTTTCCACAGCTCACAAAAACGGAGGAAAGGGTCCTGAAAGATATTGTTAATAGAAACGCTATCCCTACAGACAAAAATCAGAAGATACAACTGACGATTTACTATAAAACCAAAAAAAACGGCCAGCCTACTCATGAGAAACTCTCCAGGACACAAAGCAGAACGCTTTAAAAGAGACCAACGTCGTCTATGCCTTCAAATGCCCACTTGGGGACTGTAAGCCTCAAAGAACTCAGTATATAGGCAAGACAACAACATCTCTTTCCAGGCGATTAACGATGCATAAGCAACAGGGCTCCATTAACGAACATAAAATCTCTTCCCACAACCAGACCAACACCATAGAAATCTTAGCAAACAACACAGAAATCATCGATAGATACAGCGATAGCAACGGCTTGACATCTGCGAGGCACTACACATCAAGATGTCACACCAGCAATCAACAGCCAATTAATGCACAACTATATTCTACCCACTTCAAGACTCCGCTCCAATATAGAAGACATCAAGAAATATGGTCCAATAGGCCCTCTGCAGTTACTTCCATTCTTACCTTCAATTAATACCCATTGTTTCGTGTTCTATCCTGTGTTGAAAGTTTTGTTCACCTCATCCAAAACTGTTGTAACATTATCACCTCACCCAAAATGGCGGGTATAAAATAATATGAAAGTTGTTTAAATTATAGCATAAGTAAGAACTCTGTTTAGTGTTTGCAGGTTATAGTTGTGTGTGTGTAACTAAAAGTCTTTGAAAATGTAATAAGATATTACGAAACGTGTTCAAGTGTCGTGTCAGACTAGAAATAAAAAAATGAATTTTGGAGAATTGATTTTCAATTACCATCAACAGAGAAAAGAAACATAAGAAATATTGATAAAATTCGTGTTAGAATTATTAATCTTACTTTTTCGGTCATATTTAATAATATATATATATATATATATATATATATATATATATATATATATATATATATATATATATATATATATATATATATATATATATATATATATATATATATAAATATAAATATATATATATATATATATATATATTAATATATATATATATATATATATATATATATATATATATATATATATATATATTAATTATCATGTTTGAAGGCATCATAAGAAGGAAGGTGAAACGCCATGCAACCTCTGAAGAGTCAAATAACACAACACCTATACCCCCTATTATACTATTTCACAGGAACTTCTTTTCCACAGTTCATAAAACGGAGGAAAGGGTCCTGAAAGATATTGTTTATAGGAACGTTATCACTACAGACAAAAATCAGAATATAAAATTGACGATTTACTATAAAACCAAAAAAACGGCCAACCTACTCATGAAAAACTCTCCAGACACAAATCAGAACGATTAAAGGAGACCAACGTCGTCTATGCCTTCAAAGGCCCACTTGCAGACTGTAAGCCCCAACGAACTCAGTATATAGGCAAGACAAACAACATCTCTTTCCAGGTGATTAACAATGCATAAGCAACAGGGCTCCATTAAGGAACATATAATCTTTCCCACAACCAGACCATCACCAGAGAAGTCTCAAGGAATCAACACAGAAATCATCGATAGATACAGCGATAGCAGGCGGCTTGACATCTGCGAGGCACTACACACCAAAAAGTCAACACCAGCAATCAACAGCCAACTAATGCACAACTATATTCTACCCACTTCAAGACTCCGTACCAATATAGAAGCATCAAGAGGAAGTATGGGCCAATAGGCCCTTTGCAGTTACTTCCATTCTTCCCTCTCATTTATCCAATTTATACCCATTGCTCCGTGTTCTGTCTTGTGTTGGTCAAAAGTTTGTTCACCTCATCCAAAACTGTTGGAACATATCACCTCACCCAAATGCGAGTATATAAGACAAGATGTTCAGTGTTTGCATTAGTAAAACTCTGTTTAGTGTTTCAGGTTACAGTTGTGTGTGTGTAAACTAGAGTCTTTGAAAATGTAATAAGTTATTAAGAAACGCGTTCAAGGCGTCGTCCAGACTAGAAATAAAAATGAATTTTGAAGAATTGATTTTTCAAATACAATCGATAGTAAAAAGAAACATAAGAAATATTGAGAAAATTCGTGTCAGAATTATTAATCTAACTTTTTTCGGTCATATTTAACAATATATGTTTACAAGAAAGACTGCTACCAAAATATACTTTGACAGTAATCTCTTTCAAGAGAGATTTAGCCTGCTCCTTCCTACATCGCCTTACTTCTATACTTCTGCAACATCATGATACCACATTCAGAATAGTATATAAGTGGAATAACAGACGTCTCTACAAGGGGTACACTACCCTACTCTCACTTTCCTCACCCCCCTCCCTCACTGTCGGCGCATCACCTCGTTTGATCACCAAACTACCACTTCAAACCAACACTCTCCCCATTAGTGATTCAGCGACTTCACGCGATTCCAGCGCCATCTGCATCGTCTATATATAGTCTCGCACGAGCTGTTGGCCTCAGAATATTTTTGTACTCTCGAGCTGACCCTTTTATCTAAACATACGTCTTGTATATTAGTAGAGGTTTCAGTCAGCCCACTATTCTCAGCACCTTTAACTAATTTTTGTCATGCTTATTGTAGAGTAACGTAATCATTATATTATTTTATATTGTGTTTTGTCTTTGTATATATTTTGATCCACACTGTACATAGCCAAGGGATTATCTTTATTTTGTTTATATTTGTATAAAGTTAATTAAAGTTCATTATTTATAAGCTTTGTTTTGCGTGTTTTTCCCACTCACTTTACCACAGGAGACAACCGCCAAGCAGTCAACATTTATTTTTTTTTTAATGTGATAGGCATCTACACCAGCCATAGAGAAGGCTGCCTTAACACCTACATTTCTTGTCACGTTAATGGGGGCCCTTCCGGGAGTTGTCTTCACAATAAGGTTTGTCTTAGAAGAACTACTCAGGTACTGATACTAGACCAATCATTTCAATTTGTGGCAAGTGTACTTGGCTTTGTTACACGTTGCTTTTTCAATAATTTCATAACTCTCAATAATTTATGGTGCTGTGTATTTTGTGCTTTCCCAGTATAACATTTTGTGAGTGTAGGATGACTGTGGATTACGTGGTGTCTGGTGGCCACAGTCACTCTCTTAATTGGTTATTCATCCCTCGGTGTTATTACTCGTGTTTCCACCTAATTCTCGTCCCTAGAAGATTTCTTATTTATGGCAGATCACCTCTTTGGTACCCTGGTTCTTTGGTTTGTCTTCGGGACACGTACCTTATCTTCTGTAATCCGACCGAAGGAGGATGTAGAGGGCCATAGGCAAGGTATCCCTACGTTTTTGGACTACCTCTCACTTTTGAAACTATCAAAGTTTCATTTATTTTAGTAGGATTTTTCTTGCCCTTATTCACGTACATAGAGTACCGGGTACAAGATTTCCCTGCATTTTGATTATTTAATCACTTAACATCTAATTTTAACGTTAATTGTTTTCACATTAACGATTGAATTCCCACAGGATAGTCACCAGCTGCCACGTCATCCTGTTACTGACACTTATAATACCACAGGTATATCCTCTGTACGTCTGTTTGATATCTCAAAATGTTTCGTCTCTCAGCATTTCGTAGTGATCCAGTAAATGAAGTAGGGAACTTAAGTAGTGCCAAGAAGACAGAATTACAAACTCTATCACATGAGTAGCACCTGATGTTTCCTATGGAGCCACCAAAAGTGACTTGCATAACCTTATCCTTGACCACCTCTTAGATAAGGGAAGTATAGACTCTGATTCTCACGAAACTATTCCATTACAGACCGGCATACTATAGCAGCTATGAAGTTAAAGTTAGAACTAGCGAAAGTAGAACGTGAACGCCAGAAAGAAGCTCTACAATTCAAGGAACGCGAGGCTGCCCTAAAGGAACAAGAAGCTGCCCTAGAACGTGAATGCCAGAAGAAAGCTCTTCAGTTCCAGAAAGAACAAGCTGCCCTACAACGTGAGCAGGTTGAATTCCAATGTGAGCGTGAGAGAGAGCAGCTTGAATTAAAAGAACGTGATCTGGAGATACAACGTGAACACAATAAGAAGCAAGCCGATAATGCTCTAGACTACCGTAGAAAAGAACTCAACTTGGAAACTACACACTACACTCGGCGCCAACAAGCTGAAGCTAAACTTCCAGTAAGCTTTAGCATCTCCCAGGCAAGTAAGTTAATGCCACCATTCGTTGAGACAGAGATAGATGTGTTTTTAACTACTTTTGAGGCCCTATCTAAAAAACTTAGCGGGCCTGAAGATCAGTGGTCTATACTTCTCAGAGAGCATCTCACAGGTAATGCTGCGGTTACTCTCAGTACCTTAGCGTCTGAGAATGACTACCAGATCCTAAAGCAAGCCGTTCTAGACGCCTTCCTTCTCTCCACCGCAAGCTACAGACGAAAATTCCGTGATTATCTAAAGGCAAGTGTCACCACCTATTTAGAATTTGTCAATACTAAGAAAAGATATTTCATGAAATGGCTGGAAGCAGCCCATGTTTCTACATTTTCAGACCTCGTCAACCTCATTCTAGTCGAGGAATTCTTTCGACGTGTTCCTGCTCCCATCCGTCTTCACTTAGCAGACAACGAGGAAACCGACCTCATCAGATGTGTGGGACATTTGGGGCTTGACTCTATTTATTTAAATATTAATGAAAATTTAAATAAATAATGAAAATCAATTACGAGGGACCACCCGCTTTTATAGTAAAGAGGGAAACTAATAAAAAGTGATCATTAGAAAATTTCTAGATGAACCAGTAACTATGGATAAATACTAGAGAATATAATCACTTGTATAATTAATGGGCTGTATATAATTTAACTGAATCAAAGCCTCAAACACCTACATTGGGGGGTTATTACTAGAACTTCATATATGTCTAGGAACTAGTGTGGTTCGTGCACCAGTTCATTATGCAATAAACTAGTCCTATGACCAATTATAGAATCAATAAAAAATCACCAATAAGAACATAGATTATGAACATGAGAAATTAATGATTATAATAAACACATGTTAATCCAGAAAACAGTGATCCGTAATAATAATACACTACAGATAATGTAATTAAAGGAATACGGAAAAGGGTCTTAGCTTCAAGACGTTTTCCAAGACATCGGTTATGACTCATCCTCGGAATCTCCTGAACTCATCATGGAACACTGGGAGATGATTAACACGGGAAATGACAGCTCGGGGAATTCTTCACACACGCTGCAAATCAAAATATATTCAGTAGCAACATATTAGGCTGCTAAATATCTATGTTCAAGAAGTTAAAATGGAGAGTGGAGACAGATAATAACCTGTGGTTTGTTTTAGTCGCTCGGCGTAACGACAAGCTACCCAGCTATAACCTATCCATAATGATGCATCAAAAGGGAATAAAGGTACTTAGCTAATAGGGCACTGTGTAAGTTGAGGCTTGCCGAAGCTCGCGTCCTAGGTTCTGGCGTCGTAATAATGAACACGTGGTGTCGAGCCTAGCCTAGATGTTGACGCGCTTCTCTGGCCGGTCACGTTGGCTACACGGAACCAATTAACAGGTTCCCGGCTGAACGTCAAGTTAATTCTCGTTGACAATCCAACACGAAGTATCCCGTGACACTAAAAACCAGCTAAGTTGCTATATTCTGCAACTAATCTTCACACCTCACAGTGGCGACTTTCCTCCTCCCGTTCTCGGTGGCGTCCTCTCCAGCAATGGCGTCTCGTCTGCCCCCCGCTCCGCGTCCCGCATTTGATACACAAATTATTTACTATGAATAAGATCATTTCTCGCAGTTGCGATTGAAATGCTCGGATAAGGACGGGTTTATTATTCAGAGGAGTTAAATATTATTATTTGCTCGTTTTACGACGGTAAACAAGCAATGGAGATGAATTAAAGTCTCTCCAGGGCATTCACGCGTGATGTTAAAATTATTATCAGATAACAGTTGTAACTATAAACGCTCTGTTTGGCATTAGTTGGGGATCAGTTTATCTGTAAATAATTATCACACAGAACACAGTTGTTTTATAGAGAATCAAACTCAATTCTCTGACACTCTGGATATAGATGTGTTTATTATAATGGAATCTGACGCAATACTGGCATCTGGTGACGTAGGAATTCTAGCCTTATTGTACAGATATAATTATTAGTACATGTGAACTCTACGTTTAGTTAATTTTAATTACTACAGTGATTAGTAGATTTAGTAATAATTAATAATAATACAACAGTGTTGTATTATTGTTGGAAATTTCCAACATAACTCCGGGGGGAGAATTTTCGGGTCGCAGTGTAATGTGGAGTAGTGACACACCCACACCGAAGTTGGTATTAATATTAGTATATTAGTATGTTAGTATGTTTGTATGTTAGTACACACATAACGAATGTCCCGTATTTGTCGAGGACATACAAGAAACTTAAATCTTGCTGATTTCATGTTAAATGGTACATGTTATTATGAATTACCTAAAGTCGATAATTAAGAAAGCTTACAATAGACTCGGGGACTAGTGTCGCTATGACATGTAATGTGTATGTTACAAAATTTCAAAGTCTGCAAACTCTCAGATACTCTAGATAAATAATGTTATTTATAGCCTATACAACAATTAAAGATTTAAATCATACAATTCAAACAACAGAGAATCTACTGTGATGAGAATGTCCTGGGTCATAGTGACTTGTAATGGTTTGTTACTTGACATCACACCACAGTATCATCATGGTTGCTTAAATTGGATGTAAAGGGATTTACTCTTGGTCAGAGCTGTAATAGGCTTGCAGTCTCCGCTTACATTGTTGAGCAGCAGCTCTAGTGGGACGGTTGATCAGTGGATCAGAATTACTGTCCTCGGAAACTACTGGAGAAACTGGTTCTGGCAGATACTCTCGTTCCGCTAATTCGAGAGGAACCAGCTTCTCTAAAGTTTTTAGAGTAGTGTTGCCTCGGCATAAAACTTTCACTACTCTCAGGACACCTTGATGATCTGGATGTATGGCAACAATTTTGCCTATGGGCCACTCTGACCTTGGTCCATCACTGTCGACTAGTACTAGGTCCCCTGGTTTAAGTTGCACTTTATTATAAGGACTCGAAGCTCCGTAGTGGCACTCTCGTAGAGCTGTGAGGTACTCTCGAGTCCATACCTCATTCCACCTGTTAATAACCCTCGAGAGATGCTGGTAGCTTCCTACTAAGTCACCTCTGGTTTCATGTGACGGGTCTACGGGGTCCTCTTCGGCTAAAGGGATGAGAGGGCTCAGTAGACCTCCATGCATCAAGTGTGAGGGACTCAGAGGTTCTCTCTGGGAGAAATCAGCAGACAGGTATGTTAATGGGCGGTTATTGACTCGCGCCTCGATTTCCACAACAATGGTTTGGAGTTCGGAGTAACTGACCTTTTGCCTTTGTAAAGTTTTTCTTAAACACTTCTTGACTGTGCCTATCATTCGCTCATAGAACCCACCTTGCCAAAGGGCTCTTGGTGCTATAAATTTCCAGTGACAGTGTCGTCTCTGCAGGACTGACTGTACTTCTGGATGATTCCAGACTTCTCGCAGACAAGCTTCTCCTGCCACAAAATTGGAACCATTGTCCGATATCATTAGTTTGGGACAAGATCTGCGAGCTGCAAATCTGCGGAAGGCTTGGATGAAGGCTTCAGCACTCATATCTGAAGTCACTTCCAAATGTACGCCTCTGGTTGTAGCACACGTAAAGAGACAAATGTATGCTTTCACTGGTATCTTGTCTGGGTTGCCAGTGAGAAGTAAGGCTCCTGTGTAATCAACACCAGTGGTTTCAAAGGGACGAAGATGAACCACTCTTTCTTCAGGGAGTGGTGGAGGTCCTTGGTAAGGACATACTCTAGCATCGTATCTTTTACAGATTACACAGAATTTAATTATTGACTTGACTGTCTGACAACCTTGAGGAAGCCAGTACTTTTGTCTAAGGTCGGTGAGAGTATCTAACACTCCACCATGTAAAGTACCATATTGATGGTGATGTAAAACTAGAAGTTTAGTGATGATGTGGTGACGTGGTAGAAGAATTGGATTCTTTGTGTCTAGATCAATTTTTGCATGAAGCAAACGTCCTCCACATCTTAGTATATTATGAGTGTTGGCATCATACCAGATACCTAGAGACTTAGTTAATTTATCTGGACGATTTTCATACTCGCTTCCATATGTCTCTTGTTGTGCACGTTTGATCCAGTAGAGGATAGGATTGGGAAACTTATGTCGAATTCCTATCTTAACAAGAAAGTCAAACACATGTGCAGTCACTCTTAATAACTTACTTAAGTTAGAATAATTGTGAGGATCAATGGCTAAGATTCGTTGAGGTTCTGGTTCTTTCATAGGAGTGGTGATATTGGTCACTATGACTTGTGGCTTTTGTTTGGGCCACTGACCACCAACAAGCCATGAAGGTCCATTGAACCACAGCGAAGACTTGATAAGTTGTTTTAGTGTTAATCCTCGAGATAAATAATCTGCAGGATTGTCCTTAGTAGGAACATGTCTAAACTTATATCCAGCAGATAACTCATGAATTTCCCTAACACGATTACTGACGTAGGGAGTTTTGTTGTTGTTGTTTCTTACCCATTGTAAGACTGCCTCATTGTCTGACCACACGACAATCTCACCAAAGTGGATATTATTGAGTGTCTTTGCCAGGCAATGAGCCAATCTTACTCCCACCAGCAATGCAGTCAACTCCATTTGAGGTAAAGATCTCTTCTTAATGGGAGCAACTCTTGCTTTAGATGTGAGCAAAATTGATTGTGCACTATTAACTAAGTAGGCTACAGCGCCATATGCTTTGCCAGAGGCATCGCAGAAAACGTGCAAATTGGTGGGTAAGTTTGGTCCTGAAGCATTACGAGGAAATTTCAAAACACCTAACTGATTAAAATCCGTTGAGAGTATCTGCCATTTAGCTTGTAACTCACTTGGTAACGGATCATCCCATCCCATATGTTTCTGCCAGCACTCCTGCATTAGGAGTTTGCCCCTTATTAATATAGGACTAAGTAAGCCTAAAGGGTCAAATGGTTGACTGACAAACGAGAGCAATGTTCTCATGGTAAGGGTTGAGTTATCGGATTGTACTGACTTGACATTCATCTCGTCAGTACTGGTGTTCCATTCCATGCCTAGAACCTTTAATTGATTGGGTACCTGATAACCTGGAAATTCTTTCTCGATTACCTGGTTGAGTAATTCATTATTTGAGGCCCATGACTGTAGGGGCATATTGGCCCCTAATAGCTCACGGTTAGCCTCATGGTAGATTTCTACCAAATTAGTTTGATCATTAGTTGTTCCCTGGAAATTGTCGACATACAAGTTGTCGCTAATGTCTGCTTTATAAGGGCTATTTGACTTCCTCAAATGGGTGTCTAATGTTGCTTGCAAAAGAAATGGGGAAGACGTCGCTCCGAATAATACTGAGGCAAAACGATATGTGATGATATCACTGTTAGGATCCAGTAGGTCCTTAATCCAGAGAAACTTTGTGTAGTTACGATCTTCCTCCTGCAAACCTACTCGGAGGAAAGCCTTGCTGATATCAGCAGTATAGGCGAAAATACCAGTGCGGAATCGTAACAGCACATCATGTAGCCTTTGTGTTAGGCTAGGTCCTGTTTGGAGACATTCATTTAAAGACACACTGCTTGGCTTCACTTTAGCACTACAGTTAAAGACAATACGAATAGGTGTTGTCAATGAGTCTTTCACCACAGCGTGATGAGGTAAATAATGACCTAATTTTCGGTCATCGTTATCAACAACTTCAATAAATTTACTGTTAAGTTGTTGTTGGATGAGTTGATGATACATGTTCAGTTTGTCTGGCTGCTTCTGTAGTCGTGCTAATTGAGACTGCAATTGTGAGGCTGCTATAAAATAATTAACTGGAAGTTGTGGATGATTCAACTTCCATGGGAGCCTTTCCCAGTATTGTTTATTTGAGTAGACAACTGTATCCAGATATTGCTGGTAAGTCCACATATCATCAGGGCTCGGTTGTTCAGGGATAATACGTAAAGTGTCTAAATCCCACAGACGATGTACAGGTGGATCAGACTCAATATCTTCAGATATTTCTCTGAAACGTAGAGGTGACTGTTCCAAGCCTAGTCACGCCACTATTATGCTGTTAGACTGTTGGTTTGTTGACGCTGGATTTTGTCGGAAAAGCACCGGTCCAGTAAGCAATTTGCCTCCAGGAGATGACAACAAATTCATTCCGTGTTGTCTGGTGCATCCAGTTATAAATTTATAATAATGATCCGCGCCTATAAGTATTCCAACATCAGTGAGGCAGTCAGAATTTATTTTATAATCTGCTAGCCTCATGTGGTTTCGTCTAAGATGTTTCGCAGTGCGAGCTAACCCTGTGACCTGCAGGTCTGTAGGAAGTTTATCTACTACTATCGCTTGTATTGGACTAGTGGAAGATCCAAGTCTCACTAATACCTTAACTACTTGGTATTCACGAGGTCCACTATTAGTCAAGAAACCAGAAATATTTAACCTCACACTTTTGGCAGGTTTTAATTTTAACTGCTCTACTAATTGTTGTGTAATGAAGGTTTTCTGTGATCCTTGATCAAAAAGACCTCTAGTGTTAACTCTAGATCTCCTGTTTATTAGTCTAAGTTGAGCTGTAGGCAGAGTGGTATTATTGCCTGACTCAGTAGCAAGTACATTTATTTCTTGATGCACTTTGCAATATTGCACTGTGGTAGAATTCGTGGAATTCTCCTCAGTGGTCATGGTTGGTGTAGAAGATTTTCTACATAAGGCGTAGTGATGTACACCTTGGTTGCATCTGTTGCAGGAACGTAGCTGCACTACACATTTTTTGGGATCATGAGAGCCCATGCACTTGGTGCACTTATGTATTTCTTGCAACCTTTTAATCCTAGTATTATAAGTAGGATAAACAGAGCATTGGTAGGTGGCATGTCCTTGATTACAAAACAGACACCTTCTCTCTTTGTTTGACTTGGTCTCTTTAGTAGACAAGTCATTGGTTATCTCAGAAGGAGACACCGAATAAGTACCTACATTTCCACTTCTTTTCCCAGTGGATGGAGTAATCTTGGATTTATATTTACTAGACTTATTCAAAGCCTGTTTGGGTTTGACTGAAGTGTCAGTATTAGTTGGTTTAGACTCAGGTTTAATTTTATCATGAGTCTTCAACCTGTTAACCGTTATTCTCAGTCCCTCGAATATTTGGTCAAGAGTGAGAAACTCGGTGTTATAGTGTGAGCAGAGCTCTGTTAAGACATTTCGAGGTAATTTCCTCTGCAAAAGTAACTTGATTGACCATTCTGAAGCTGGTATATCAACTTTAGTACCTAAGGCCTTTACTAGAGACTCTACTTCTAGTCTGAAGCTTTGAAGTGACTCTGGTCTACTATTTGGTGCATTCAGATCTAGCAATTGGTAATAGAGGGTAGCTATACTCAACTCTTTGTTGCAATAGTTCAACTTCAACAGTTTTACAGCTTCCTCATAATTACTCTCATTGAGAGTTAGGTTATGTATGACTTTTTTAGCCTCTCCTTTGAGAAGACTAAGTAGGTATGAGAATTTAGAAATCTTGTCAAGAGACGATTTCTTATGTATATGAACTTCAAATGAAGTCCAAAAATTGTCCCAATTTTCTGTATCTAATCCTGAAAATGTATGTAAGTCTAAAGTAGGTAAACGAACCTCTGGTAGTTGGTTACTGAATTGAGACCCTGTGTTACTGGTATTGGATTTAGATTGTTTTGCTAATTTAGATAGCATGTAAAGTTTATCTTGAGTCTCATCTTCATACTGGGAGATATCATCTATAATTTGACTTACTTCCTCAGGATCAGTTTCTATGGTATTCAGTAGAGTAATATAAGACTGACTTGCAGACCTAACTTGATCAAATTTCAGATCAGCTACTCTTACTGATGTCTCTAAGTGATAAGATTCAATGGGAGTTTCTTTAGATAAGCCCTCAGCCTTGTTAATTAGTCTGGTCAAATGACCTTTAAGGCCAATATAGGTTCTCCTTAATTGCTCAGGAGTAGCCATGTTGGGCTTGGGTCCAAACTTCATGGGATTAGTATATGTATTACTAATGAAGCTTGGGTACTTGTTCATTAGTTGACAAGTAACATTAAATGTAGCCTAATTTAATGTGGCTAATTTATACTCTACCTCACTTGAGGTTAAATGTACCTACCTAACAACAAGTAGCTAGATATTTTGTGCACTGTCTGAACTTCACCATTAGTTCTCGTCCGGTTAGCTCTTCTATATCACCATTAGAGGTAATGGGGATCATTCAGCAATACACAAAATAGATACATACAAAATAATGAGTACAAGATGAAATATTATGGAGACACTCCAATCAGAGTTATCTCAAAGTTTAATCCCACCCTGGATAGGGTCAGCACAAATAGTATAATACATACACTACTGACTAGCTTAAGTCTAGTCGTGATAATTCCTACCTAAGAACTATAAATTTATTTAGTCTGGGCTTGTACCAAATTCAGCACAATCTCAGCCTAAATTCTACCTAATATGATTGGTAAAGATTATTGTGGTGCAGTAAGGTGAATATAATTGTGCTGTATTTTTGTTTTTTTTGTTTTTATAAGGGTGCACTTGCACACACAAGTGATACAATTATGTACAGTTAAGTTTGGCTTGCTAGCCACAGCCGTTTGTGATAGTTAATGGTGTTGATCAACTTGTCAACCACATGCAACCTAGACTCACCTGACAAGTGTACACCATCTGTAGCCAGGTTTTGTCTATAAGGTCTGGCTGTAAATTGGATATAAGTGGCATCCAATCTCAATCGTTTTTTCAGCCTGAAATTTATGTACTTAGCAGCACTCTGGTAGTATTCTGGGGTTACTCCCCAACGATTATCTTGACTTGGTTGGCGAGGTTCCACTAACGTGAATACTACCGAATTACTGATGAGCTTGAAAGAAGAAATTATGGCTTTAAGGTGCTTGATCACCTCAGCTGGATGACGAGTAGGATGGATGTCATTACCACCTAAGTCTATAATGGTAAATGGTGAGGCCACTCTAACGCAGGTGTTAGTGTGGAATTGTTATAAAAGTTTTGAGCCGTTGCTCCTGGTGACCTAAAGATTCTTACTTCTGTATGAGGGATAGGTCTAAGTGTTGTGGGTAATTGACTGTGTCCCACGAGTGCTACCTTATACATGAGGTGAAAGTAGCAATGAATTGGTGTGACTTAGACTAACTTATGTGTTATGCTGTTGGTAGACACAATTAATTAAAATGGTTAGTCTAGATTACATCACACAGGGATTAGTTATTACTGATTAGTATTTATAATTATAATTTATGTTTATCCGGTTCGAAGGACCATAATGTGGGACATTTGGGGCTTGACTCTATTTATTTAAATATTAATGTAATGAAAATCAATTACGAAGGACCACCCACTTTTATAGTAAAGAGGGAAACTAATAAAAAGTGATCATTAGAAAATTTCTAGATGAACCAGTAACTATGGATAAATACTAGAGAATATAATCACTTGTATAATTAATGGGCTGTATATAATTTAACTGAATCAAAGCCTCAAACACCTACATTGGGGGGTTATTACTAGAACTTCATATATGTCTAGGAACTAGTGTGGTTCGTGCACCAGTTCATTATGCAGTAAACTAATCCTATGACCAATTATAGAATCAATAAAACAATCACCAATAAGAACATAGATTATGAACATGAGAAATTAATGATTATAATAAACACGTGTTAATCCAGAAAAACAGTGATCCGTAATAATAATACACTACAGATAATGTGATTAAAGGAATACGGAAAAGGGTCTTAGCTTGAAGACGTTTTCCAAGACATCAGTTATGACTCATCCTCGGAATCTCCTGAACTCATCATGGAACACTGGGAGATGATTAACACGGGAAATGACAGCTCGGGGAATTCTTCACACACGCTGCAAATCAAAATATATTCAGTAGCAACATATTAGGCTGCTAAATATCTATGTTCAAGAAGTTAAAATGGAGAGTGGAGACAGATAATAACCTGTGGTTTGTTTTAGTCGCTCGGCGTAACGACAAGCTACCCAGCTATAACCTATCCATAATGATGCATCAAAAGGGAATAAAGGTACTTAGCTAATAGGGCACTGTGTAAGTTGAGGCTTGCCGAAGCTCGCGTCCTAGGTTCTGGCGTCGTAATAATGAACACGTGGTGTCGAGCCTACCCTAGATGTTGACACACTTCTCTGGCCGGTCACGTTGGCTACACGGAACCAATTAACAGGTTCCCGGCTGAACGTCAAGTTAATTCACGTTGACAATCCAACACGAAGTATCCCGTGATACTAAAAACCAGCTAAGTTGCTATATTCTGCAACTAATCTTCACACCTCACAGTGGCGACTTTCCTCCTCCCGTTCTCGGGAGGAGGAGAAATTACACAAATTATTTACTACGAATAAGATCATTTCTCGCAGTTGCGATTGAAATGCTCGGATAAGGACGGGTTTATTATTCAGAGGAGTTAAATATTATTATTTGCTCGTTTTACGACGATAAACAAGCAATGGAGATGAATTAAAGTCTCTCCAGTGCATTCACGCGTGACGTTAAATTTATTATCAGATAACAGTTGTAACTATAAACGCTCTATTTGGCATTAGTTGGGGATCAGTTTATCTGTAAATAATTATCACACAGAACACCGTTGTTTTATAGAGAATCAAACTCAATTCTCTGACACTCTGGATATAGATGTGTTTATTATAAACGAATCTGACGCAATACTGGCGTCTGGAGACGTAAGAATTCTAGCCTTATTGTACAGATGTAATTATTAGTACATGTGAACTCTACGCTTGGTTAATTTTAATTACTACAGTGATTAGTAGATTTAGTAATAATTAATAATAATACAACAGTGTTGTATTATTGTTGGAAATTTCCAACAAGGTGTGCGAAGTTGGCTAACACCTACAGTCTTATACACAGGTTAACAGCTGACACATCTTCCTGTAAGAAGTCTTGGTCTAATTATGACAAAGTAAGTACCGATCAAGCGAACTCTCAATTATATTTGTAGATATTGCAAGCTCTATGGACATACCATAGATAAATGTGAAAAAGCCCAATACAAAGGCTATTGTGAAACTCCTAAATCCAAACCGATTCCTGCTAAGTCCGGTAAGCCTGTGATGAATATTAGTGTTCCTGTTCATGATCTTTCTCTCTTCAGCAAACACCTGTACCCTGGAACTGTCTCTACCAACGGTACAGATTCGGAGGGAGGTTTCAAAGTGAAGATCTCGAGGGACACAGCTGCTCTTCAGTCTATAATTTTGAAATCGGCTGTGCCTAACATCACCTACACCGGGGAGACGGTCCTTATCACTGACCTCACTGCTACCACTCCGTATCCACTCGCCATAGTCCACCTGGATTGTCCTTTCATACAAGGTGAAGTCCAAGTCGCCATCCGGGAAAAGCCTTTTCCCATTTCAGGGGTACAACTTCTCCTGAGCAATGACTTGGCCGAAGATCTACAGCCTTCCAACTTGATCATCATGGACAAACCCCAGGTATGTAACTCAGTCATGGGAAACCCCATCCTGAAGTATATTCCAGCAGAGGTCCAAGAAAGTGATGAAGTCTCTCCTCCGGTTTTGGTGACAACCCGTGCGCAAGCTGCACGCACGCAACCAGCTGACTCTGCTTCAACAGCTGTCCCTCAAGACCATCAGAATCTGCCACTGAATCTCACTATGCTGGAGTTCCGTAAGTTGCAGAGGGAGGATCCTTCATTAACCACTGCACTGCGCAAAGCGCCTTTAGGCGCTCAGAGAGTTGTGCTTTTTGTTTTTTAATTTGGCTATATTTTAATGTTTTTTAATGTTTTCATTACTATTTGTGTTTTGAAATGGAAATAGTTGACTTTGGAAACATTTTGACATTAAATTTACCAGAACATTTGTAAAAATAATAAAAATATGTCCTTGTCAATTGCACCAAGACGTTTTTGCCGAAAATAGGTGAGCAGTGCAAGGGTTAACACCATTATTCTTCGAGGCCGAGACTCAATCTGATAGTATTCCTGGGTTCTTTATAGAGAACCAATTGCTCTACCGCAGGTACCAACCCAGTAAACTAACGGATGATGACGATTGGGCTAATGTCCACCAACTAGTAGTTCCCACCAGCCTATGGCCCGATATTCTACACCTGGCCCATGGAGCGCTTTCTAACTACGGTTTTAATAAAACCTATCACGCCATCAGACAAGACTATTACTGGCCAGGTATGATTAAAGATGTAAAAACGTATGTACAACAGTGTCATACATGTCAGATGGCAGAAAACCTAGCATTGCTATTCCCAAGGCTCCTTTGATTCCTATCCCAGTGCCTTCGGAACCCTTTCACAGACTCATCATAGACTGTGTTGGTCCTTTACCCCGGACCAGTTCTGGCTACGCTTATATACTAACCATCCTGTGTCCAACCACCAGATTCCCCATAGCAGTTCCTGTAAAGTACATTAAAGCTGCTACTGTGGCGAAGCAACTGTTGAAGATCTTTACACAATATGGTTTTCCTCGGTAGATTCAAAGTGACTGTGGCACCGACTTCACCAGTTATCTCTTCAAGAAGACACTGGAAGAATTTAACGATACTCAGGTATTGTCCAGCCCCTATAATCCTGCTTCACAGGGACGTAGTCACCAAACTATAAAATCACTCCTTAGGAAATTTTGCAGTGAAGCCAGGAAAGACTGGGATAAACAACCTGACATCATGTGCATTTTCAGAAGTCTCCCAAATGAGTCTCTAGGAGTGTCTCCTTATGAGATGTTCTACGGACGAAAGTTCCGTACTCCTCTCAAAGCTTTTAAAGACTCTACGTAATGCCACCTTCAGTGACCCTCTGAATGGGCCCTGGTTTCTTCAAAACTTAAAGCACATTCTATTGCGATTGCATAAATTTGCCAATGATAATTTATTTCAAGCTCAAGATAAGATGAAAACTCATTTTGACAAACACAGTAAAATCAGGAAATTTAAAACAGGAGACGTCGTTTTAGCATATTTTCCAATCCCTGGTTCATTGCAAAGTAAGTTTTCAGGACCTTACCGCATCAAGGAGTGCAGAAACCACTGCAACTACGTTCTTGAGACTCCAGATAGGCAGCGGAGGACCCAGTTGTGCCACGTCAATCTTTTGAAGAAGTATAAAGGTACACCCCCACTGTATTAGTATCTCTCTCCACCTTTCAAGATCCATACCTCCACAGTGAGACCTTCCCTGCTTCTCCTCCCGAAAGCACTAACTCTGAGTCAGTGCCTTCCAACTCGGAAATTCTTACAGATCTTCCTAAATATTTCCAGGACTGTAAAATCATAGCAGACGCCCTCTCCAGAGTCAACGAGGTAGAGGCAGCTACTCCTACCACTCTACTGTCTAATGAAGTAACGTAACCTGTAAGAGCAGGCTTCGGGGGAGAGCTGTGATAGTAATCTCTTTCAGAAGAGATTTAGCCTGCTCCTTTCTACATCGCGTTACTTCTATACTTCTGCAACATCATGATACCACATTCAAGAATAGTATATAAGTAGAATAACAGACGTCTCTACAGGGGGTAGACTACCCTACTCTCACTCTCCTCACCCCATCCCTCACTGTCGGCGCACCACCTCGTCGATCACCAAATGACCACTTCAAACCAACATTCTCCCCATTAGTGAATCAGCGACTTCACGCGATTCCAGCGCCATCTGCATCGTCTATATATAGTCTCGCACGAGCTGTTGGCCTCAGAATATTTTTGTACTCTCGAGCTGACCCTTTTATCTAAACATACGTCTTGTATATTAGTAGAGGTTTCAGCCAGCCCACTATTCTCAGCACCTTTAACTAATTTTTGTCATGCTTATTGTAGAGTAACGTAATCATTATATTATTTTATATTGTGTTTTGTCTTTGTATATATTTTGATCCGCACTGTACATAGCCAAGGGATTATCTCGTTGACACCTGCCTCCAATGGCAGGTGTCAATGCCTGGTCACCCTTTACAAAAAAAAGATAGACTGCTTGCCTATTGTCTGTGGTAAGTTAGAGGGAGGAACACGTAAAACACAAAGTATGAGCAATGAAACTTTAATATATTTACTTTAAACATAAATGAAAATAAAGACAAATCTCGGGGGAATTAAAGTACAATTAAATAACAAAGATAAATGCAAAGATAAAGTGAAACACAATAATATAAAGATGAATTAATAAAATAGTACTGAGAATATCGGCTATGGCTGATACCTCCCTTCGTATACAAGCATATGAGCTAGTATGCCAGAGAGAGATGTCAACCCTAAGAGCACAAGGAATCTTCTGAGGTTGATAGCTGGTCAGGCTCAGACGTCGACTTGGGTAGAGGGCATTGAGGTGCGGTGTACAGGTGCACGGTCGGCGAGTCACCAATCAGGAGCAGGCAAGCTGGTGAAGGGTAGTTAGCTGGTTTGATGACGAGCCGGCGTGTGGAGGGTGTGTGGAGTGGGGGGATCTTTGGTACGTTTTGCCTCCTGGTCAAAACGTTTTGTGCTACCGGTGACGTATCTTGAATGTAGCATCTTATACTTGTATTTATGGCGTAACTTGAAGTAGGGAAGAGCAGGCTCAATCTCTCTAGTAAGAGATTATCGTCACAACTCTCCCCCGAAGCCTGCGGTTCCGGTGAAATTACGTCTTCAGGAGGTAGAGTGGTACGTGGAGTAGCCTCTATCTCATAGACTCTGGAGAGGGCGTTTGCTATGAACTTGTCAGACCCCTTGATGTAGGGATCTCCAGGTTGAAATTCTGCAGATATCAAGCCCATCGTAGAAGCCGTCGATTGTTGAATTGGGCTTGCTGCAGGAAGTGTAGGGGATTGTGGTCCGAGTAGATGGTGGTAGACCGAGCACTTCTCAGGTATGGTTCGAAGTGCTGCAAGTTCAGGACGATGCGTAGCTCCCTTTTGATCGTGCTGTAGTACCTTGTAGCTGTGGTAGCTAACAGGCCGAATCTCTTCGCCTCGTTGTTGCATCAGGTCACCCCCGATGCCGGTACCACTGGCGTCGACATGGAGGATGAAAGGCTTCGTGATATCTGGCGAGGCGAGAATAGTATTAGAACATGGCAAAGGAGCACTATTATAATCCTGTAAATTGGGATGAAGATCAGGTAGGATTTCTGATTTGGAAACCACCGTCTCAGTGTTAATGGTTTCGGGAGAAGCAGGGAAGGTTTCACTGTGGAGGTATGGACCTTTCGATGTAGAGACAGATACCAGCACAGTAGAGGGAATACCTTGATACTGCTTCAGGAGGTTGACGTGGCACAACTGGGTCTTCCGCCGCCTATCTGGAGTCTCAAGAACGTAGTTGAGGTTTTTCCTGCACTCCTTGATACGGTAGGGTCCTGAAAACTTGTTTTGCAATGGAGAACCTGGGATAGGAAAATATGACAACACGAAGTCTCCTGGTTTAAATTTCCTTAATTTGCTGCTTTGGTCAAAATGAGTCTTCATCCTCTCCTGGGCTTTCAATAGGTTGTCATTAGCAAATTTACGTACTCTCTCTAGGATGTGTTTTAAGTTTTGAAGAAACTGAGGCACATTCTGATGGTCACTGAAGGTGGCATTACGTAGAGAGTCTTTGAAAGCTTTGAGAGGAGTACGGCACTTACGTCCGTAGAGCTTCTCATAAGGAGATACTCCTAGAGACTCATTGGGGAGACTTCTGAAAATGCACATAATGAGATCAAGTTGTTTATCTCAGTCCTGCAACGTGTCATTGCAGAACTTCTTTAGGAGTGCTTTAATAGTCTGATGACTACGCTCAAGAGAACCCTGTGAAGCAGGATGATAGGGGCTGGACAGTACCTGTGTGATGTTGAACTCCTCCAGTGTCTTCTTGAAGAGATCACTAGTGAAGTTGGTGCCACAGTCGCTTTGAACCTCTCTTGGAAATCCATACTGGGTGAAGATCTTCAATAGGTGTTTCACCACAGTAGTAACAGTAATGTTCTTTACTGGAACTGGTATGGGAAACCTGGCGGTTGGACACATGATAGTTAATATATATGCGTTGCCAGAACTGGTCCAGGGTAAAGGACCAACACAGTCTATGATGAGACTGTGGAAAGGTTCTGCAGGCACCTGGATGGGTTTTAATGGAGCCTGGGGAATAGAGATGTTAGGTTTACCTGCCATCTGACATATATGACACTGTTGTACGTATTTCTTTACGTCTTTTACCATACCTGGCCAGTAGTAATCTTGTTTTATTCCGTGGTAGGTTTTATTGAAACCATAGCGAGAAAGAGCTCCGTGGGCCAGGTGTAGAATATCGGGCCGTATGCTGGTGGGAATCACTAGTTGTTCGACATTGGCCCAATCGTCATCCTCCTTCAGCTTGCTGGGTCTGTATCTGCGGTAGAGTAAGTCATTTTCTAGGAAGAACCCAGGGATACTGTCAGGTTGAGTCTCAGCCTGGAAGAATAATGGTGTTAATGTCTGATCTTCCCTCTGTAACTTACGGAACTCCAACTTGGTAAGATTTGGAGGTAGATTCTGAGGGTCTTGAGGGACAGCGGTAGCAGTAGAGTCAGCTGGTTGCGGTCGTGCAGCTGGTGCACGGGTGGTCACCAAAACCGGAGGAGAAACTTGATAACTTTCTTGAACCTCTGCTGGAACATATTCAAAGATGGGATTATCCACTACAGAAGTACACACCTGGGGTTTGTCCGTGATGATCAGGTTGGGCGGTTGCAGATCTTCTGCCAAGTCGTTGCCCAGGTAAAGTTGCACTCCAGGCATGGGAAAAGGCTTTTCCCTGATGGCGACTTGGACTTCACCGGTCACGAAGGGACAATCCAGGTGGACTCTGGCGAGTGGATACGGAGTAGTAGCAGTGAGGTTAGTGATAAGGACGGTTTCCCCGGTGTAGGTGACGTTAGACACAGCCGATTTCAACATAATGGACTAAAGAGCCGCTGTGTCCCTCAAGATCTTCAATTTGAAATGTCCCTCCGAATCTGTACCGTTGGTAGAGACAGTTCCTGGATACAGGTGTTTACTGAAGAGAGAAAGATGATTAACATGAACACCAACACTCATCACAGGCTTACCGGACTTAGGAGGAGTCTGTTTGGGTTTAGTAGATTCATTGCTCTTGTATTGAGCCTTCACACATCTATCTATGGTATGTCCATAGAGTTTGCAATACTTACAATACAATTGTGAGCTCGCTTCCTCTGTACTCACTTTATCGTAACTGTACCAAGACTTCTTACTGGGAGGTGGTGATGGTGTCAGCCGGTGGATGAGGCTGTAGGTGTCAGCCGACTTCGCACATTTGATGTAGTCGGTTTCTTCTTTATCTGCTAAATATAAACGGTCGGAAGGGGGAACACGTCTCAAGAATTCCTCAACTAGCATGAGGTTGATGAGTTCTGCAAATGTAGAGACATGTGCTGTTTCCAGCCATTTCATAAAATATCTTTTCTTGGCATTGACAAATTCTAGAAAGGTGGTGGTACTTGCCTTAAGATTGTCACGGAATTTTCGTCTGTAGCTTTCGGTGGAGAGAAGGTAGGCGTCCAAAACTGCTTGCTTCAGGGTCTGGTAGTTATTCTCAGACGCTAAGGTACTGAGAGTAACTGCAGCTCTACCTGTGAGATGCACTCTGAGAAGGGTAGACCATTGATCAACAGGCCAGCTAAGTTTATTAGCTAGAGTCTCAAAGGTGGTGAAAAGACATCAATCTCTGCCTCAACGAATGGTGGCATTAACTTACTTGCATGGGAGACATTGAAACTTACTGGAAGACTGGCGGTAGCTTGCTGGCGTTGAGTGTGGTGTGTAGTCTCCAAAGCGAGTTCTCGTTGACGACATTCTATAGCCATATCCACTTGCTGTTTGTCATGCTCGCGTTGCATTTCCAAGTGACGATGTTTTGCTTCAAGCTGTACTCGCTCACGCTCTCTGAATAGGGTCATCTCACGTTCTTGCTCTTCTTTCCTCATTGCAGCTTCTCTTTCCCTCATATGTAGAGCTGCTTGCTGTTGCTCCCTTTCGAGCTTGGCGAGTTCAAGTTTGAGTTTCATATTTGCCAAATCAGTTTTATCTGCAATTGAATAAGTTTCGTGAGTTTCAGAGTCAATCTTCCCTTCATCTAAGAGGTAATCCATAATTAAGTTATGCAGTTCATTTTTGTTGGCTCCATGGGGAACATTTAGTCGATACTCGTGTGCAAGAGTTTGTAATTCAGTCCTCTTGGCACGACCCAAGGTCCCTATTTCACCAGCTGGATCGTTACGGAAAGCTTTGGGACGAAACATGGTGAAAGATAGCAAATAAATGTACACGAATAAAATTGTGATATGGTAAATGTCAGAAACAGGACAACGTGGCAACTTTTAACTATCCTGTGGAATTTTAAACTTTAACAATTAACGTTAATTATAGGATGGTAAATGATTAGTAAATCAAAGTCGCAGGAAATCTTGTACCCGGTACTCAATGTAAGAGAATAAGGGCAAGAAAATCCTACTAAATAAGTAAAACTGAGTTTCTAAAACAAATGAAACATTAAATTGCTCCAAAAGTGAATTAGGTAGTCCAAGAATGTAGGCATACCTTGCCGAGTCGCTATAGGACATAAGCAAGGGTTTCCCACTAAGTGAATATGATACTTACAGAATTAGCGAACTTTGTGCTCTGTAAAAAGAAAGCTAATTCCCTACCTAAGTAAATATCATCATCTCTGACCGACGTGTAGGGGTGCGAGTGTCAACTGGTGACGAGAACCGCTGCTGAGGTCCCAACTCAGCAACGTAGTCCGTGCTAGAGGAACTATGGCCCTCTTATCCTCCTTCGGTCGGATTGCAGAAGATAGGGTGCTTTGACCCGAAGACAAACCAGAATACCAGGGTACCATATGATGATCTGCCGATAATGTGAGAAATATCCTAGGGACAAAAGGTGGTAAATTTGAATAATAACACGGAGAGAAAGATGACCAATTAAGAGAATGACTGAGGCCTACAGTCACCACGTAATCCAAAGTTATCTCACACTCACCATATGCTACTCTCGGAATGCACAATACACACAGCACCATATAAATATAAAAATCAATGATAGTATTGAAATGCTACGTTTGCAAAGCGAAGTACGCTTACCACAAATTGACGTTCTGTTACTAGTACCCGAGTGAAGCTCCGTGGACAGGCCCCCATAAAATGTGACGGGAAAGAGTTGGAGTATCGATGTTCGGCAGTCCTCCAATGGCAGGTGTCAATGCCTGGTCACACTTTACAAAAAAAAAGATAGACTGCCTGCCTGTTGTTTGTGGTAAGTTAGAGGGAGGAACACGTAAAACACAAAGTATGAACAATGAAACTTTAATATATTTACTTTAAACATAAATGAAAATAAAGACAAATCTCGGGGGATTTAAAGTACAATTAAATAACAAAGATAAAGTGAAACACTATAATATAAAGATGAATTAATAAAATGGAGTTGAAAATATCGGCTATGGCTGATACCTCCCTTTGTATGAGCTAGTACAAGCCAATGAGCTAGTATGCCAGAGAGAGATGTCAACCCTAAGAGCACAAGGAATATTCTGAGGTTGATAGCTGGTCAGGCTCAGACATCGACTTGGGTAGAGGGCGTTGAGGTGCGGTGTGCAGGTGCGCGGTCGGCGAGTCACCAATCAGGAGCAGGCAAGCTAGTGAAGGGTAGTTGGCTGGTTTGATGACGAGCCGGCGTGTGGAGGGTGTGTGGAGTGAAGGGATCTTGGGTACGTTTTGCCTCCTGGTCAAAACGTTTTCTGCTACCGGTGACGTATCTTGAATGTAGCATCTTATACTTGTATTTTTGGCGTAACTTGAAATAGGGAAGAGCAGGCTCAATCTCTCTAGTAAGAGATTATCGTCACACACCTCATCCCAAGATAAATTATCTCGAGAAACGTTATCAGTGTTCAGATTGCAATCAGAAATTCAGATGGCCAGACACCGTGAAGACAAACTTAAAAATTCTCGAAAAGCCCTATCAATGTTCTGAATGCATGAAAAATTTAAACATAAAAGTACCTTGAAAACGCACTGGAAAAAACATGCAGGTAAAGATCCTTATAAATGTTCTATGTGTGGGGAAAATTTTAATTATAAAATGTGCTTTAAGAGACATTTTAAAATACATACAGGCAAAATATCTTATACGTGTCATATATTTGTTAAAGGTTTCTTCCTTAAGATTTACTTGAACGATCATTAATAACTAGCTGTACCCGGCCACGCGTTGCTGTGGCTCACCAACGCATGTGCGTTGCTGAGCCACAGCAACCTTTCCCTGTCTCCCAGTCCTCCCCACCATTCCCCACTCCTCCGTTCCCTCGTCCTCCCCACTATTCCGCACTTCCCTGTCCCCTTGTCGTCCCCACCATTCTCCATTCCCCTCGTTCCCAACCATCCCTAACTCCCTTATCCCCTCGTCCTCCATCATCATTACCCCCTCCCCCATCTCCTCGTCCTCCCCCACTCCGTCTCCTCATGCTTCCCCCCATTTCCCACTCCCTCGTCTGATGATCTGATGTTTCCATCAGAAAATTTGGGAACATCAAATGATCTGGGGCTAGATTCACGAAGAAGTTACGCAAACACTTACGAACCTGTACATCTTGTCTCAATATTTGGCGGCTTTGTTTGCAATTATTAAACAGTTAATGAGCATCGAAGCCTCAGGAGGCTGTTTATAAGATTAACAACAGTTGATTGGCAAGTTTTCATGCTTGTAAACTGTTTAATAAATGTAACCAAAGCCATCAGAGATTGAGGAACGATGTACAAGTTCGAAAGTACTTGCGTAACTTCTTCGTGAATCTGGCCGCAGATGATCCATCACTTAAATATAAGGAAAACAGTTTAAAAAACGAGATGAAAAATAATGAAATAATAAAAAATAAACTACACTCACGAAATGAACAGTATGGTAAACAACATAGCTCAATTCCAGCACAATGTCACCCAAAATAATTAAATCATAATGAAAATAAATCGAAATTTTTGAAAATTCAATTTATCAATGAAATCAGAAACATGGAAATTGAATCGTAACTTATTTAGTATAGCATGTGTTGGTCTTCTGTGCAACACTGTTTTTCAAAAACGCATGTTTTTACCTGTCACAGGGGTGGCATCAATATAGAGGTATATAAAAACATGTACGTATTCGAATGGAACGTTGTGTCAAAATTTCAGAGCAAAAGTGAAGAACTTTTGGAGATTACAGCATGTGTTGCTATTACATCCAACAGTGGCGCAGTTGAAAAAAAAAACAGCCTGTTTTTTCCTGTCACAGGTGAAGCATGTATATAGTAGGTATATAAAAAGACGCGCCTATTCGAATGCAACATTGTGTCAAAATTTAAAAGAAATCGGTAAGGAAGTTTCGAAGATTTCCCTTACATGAAAAACCATGAAAAACAGTTTAAAAAGAAATGTTTTTTACCGTCACAGACGTGACATCTTTATAGTATGTATATAAAACCCTGATCGGATGCAAATGGAACGTTTTGTGAAAATTTCAAAACTCTCGGTGAAGAACTTTCGGAGATAGCGATTATGAACAAACGAACATTTCCATTTTTGTTTATACAGATAAACATACAACCGGCCGGCCGAGCGGACAGCACGCTGGACACGTGATCCTGAGCTCCCGGGTTCGATCCTGGGCTCCGGTGAGAAAAGATCGGCATAGTTTCTTTCATCCTGATGCACCTGTTACCTCGCAGTAAATAGGTACCTGGGAGTTAGTCAGTTGTCACGGGCTGCTTCCTGGGGGTGGAGGCCTCGTCGAGGACCGGGCCACGGGGACACTAAAAAGCCCCGAAATCATCTCAAGATAACCTCGAGAAGATACAGGCATAAAGCAATATAAATGTTCTATTTATAGGAGATGTTTTAGCAGGAACAACAGCTTAAAGAGACATTTGGAGAAAGATTTGAAATGTACTATAAAATATATATAACATTTATTCATCCAAGTGAGCAAATGATAAGGTAAAAAATGCATGAGGGAAAGAAGGGAACAGTGTACATGTTATTATTATTATTAAATGCATTCAGTTTTCGACAGGTCTTACTATAAAAGAAAATAATATGTTTAGTTAAAGACTAGCCCCAAGCATCTAACCATGGACAGACAGATTGACTCAATCTTAACACAAAGAAATCACAATGTTGTGACCTACCAGCGAGAAAATTGAAGGGGTTAAGGCATGTAAATTGAACCATTGTAAACAACTTGTTATAATCACTAACTCTCTCTGACATCCGGAATGACAGTTATTGGACTTCGAGGTCTTAATTTGATACTTGCATCGGTTCGTGATTTCAAGCATTGTTCGATAAACGTTTCAAGTATAATATATTTTAATTGATTCTTGTCTTTCAAAGTAAATATAACTTAAAACACACACATATTTCAAAATACAGTTTTTCTTATTAATATATATATATATATATATATATATATATATATATATATATATATATATATATATATATATATATATATATATATATTTAGGGGTACCACCACTGGTTTAATTAAAGGGACCCACATCCTCGAAGAAGAAAATAAATAGTGTTCAGAGAAGACCTTGTGGATTCTCACTAAATACTTTAATCTTTTCCTCTCCTACCACCCCTATTATTTTTTTTTATTTGATTTTATTGCAATGCTACAGTTTACAGAAAACACACACTTATATAATAATATACCAATCAGTGTTCGAAGACCTCGTCCAGCTCCTCGGGGGTCGGGTGCGTACCCAAGATACAGCACGCATTTCCCCTCTGAACAGCGACACTGAGGCGCTGGAACATAAAACTGGCCGCTCTTGGGTCTCTAGTCTTCCCAATGGGTTCCTCGCCCAGCTCCTTCAGGAACTTAAGTGCACATTTACCCCAGGCGCCCAGAGTCTCAGAGCCTATTGGCACGAACCTGTAACAACGTTCTAGATCCCTGTACTTGTTAGTTTTCTGGGTCTCCCTGAAGGTGGCCGCCCCGCCTCCCTCAGCTGCGCTGTAAGGTAGATAGGTATCAGCCAATGTATATATATATATATATATATATATATATATATATATATATATATATATATATATATATATATATATATATATATATATATATATATATATATATACATATATATATATATATATATATATATATATATATATATATATATATATATATATATATATATATATATATATATATATACATATATATATATATATATATATATATATATATATATATATATATATATATATATATATATATATGTCGTACCTAGTAGCCAGAATGCACTTCTCAGCCTACTATGCAAGGCCCGATTTGCCTAATAAGCCAAGTTTTCATGAATTACTATATTTTCTCTAATTTCTTTCTTATGAAATGATAAACCTACCCATTTCATTACGTATGAGGTCAATTTTTTTTATTGGAGTTAAAATTAACATAGATATATGACCGAACCTAACCAACCCCACCTAACCTAACCTAACCTATCCTAATAGGTTAGGTTAGGTTAGGTGGCCGAAACATTTAGGTTAGGTTAGGATAGGTAGGTTAGGTAGTCGAAAAACAATTAATTCATGAAAATTTGGCTTATTAGGCAAATCGGGCCTTGCATAGTAGGCTGAGAAGTGCGTTCTGGCTACTAGGTACGACATATATATATATATATATATATATATATATATATATATATATATATATATATATATATATATATATATATATATATATATATATATATGTCGTACCTAGTAGCCAGAATGCACTTTTCAGCCTACTATGCAAGGCCCGATTTGCCTAATAAGCCAAGTTTTCCTGAATTAATATATTTTCTCTAATTTTTTTCTTAGGAAATGATAAAGCTACCCATTTCATTGTGTATGATGTAAATTTTTTTTTATTGGAGTTAAAATTAACGTAGATATATGACCGAACCTAACCAACCCTACCTAACCTAACCTAACCAATCTTTATAGGTTAGGTTAGGTTATGTAGCAGAAAAAGTTAGGTTAGGTTAGGTTAGGTAGGTTAGGTAGTCGAAAAACAATTAATTCATGGAAACTTGGCTTATTAGCCAAATCGGGCCTTGCATAGTAGGCTGAGAAGTGCGTTCTGGCTACTAGGTACGACATATATATATATATATATATATATATATATATATATATATATATATATATATATATATATATATATATATATATATATATATATATATATATATATATATATATATATATATATATATATATATATGTCGTACCTAGTAGCCAGAACGCACTTCTCAGCCTACTATGCAAGGCCCGATTTGCCTAATAAGCCAAATTTTCATGAATTAATTGTTTTTCGACTACCTAACCTACCTATCCTAACCTAACCTAAATGTTTCGGCTACCTAACCTAACCAAACCTATAAAGATAGGTTAGGTTAGGTAGGGTTGGTTAGGTTCAGTCATATATCTACGTCAATTTTCACTCCAATAAAAAAAAATTGACCTCATACATAATGAAATGGGTAGCTTTATCATTTCATAAGAAAAAAATTAGAGAAAATATATTAATTCAGGAAAACTTGGCTTATTAGGCAAATCGGGCCTTGCATAGTAGGCTGAGAAGTGCGTTCAGGCTATTAGGTACGACATATATATATATATATATATATATATATATATATATATATATATATATATATATATATATATATATATATATATATGTCGTACCTAGTAGCCAGAACGCACTTATCAGCCTAATATGCAAGGCCCGATTTGCCTAATAAGCCAAGTTTTCATGAATTAATGTTTTTTCCACAACCTAACCTACCTAACCTAACCTAACCTAACTTTTTCGGCTACCTAACCGAACCTAACCTATGGAGATAGTTTAGGTTAGGTTAGGTAGGGTTGGTTAGGTTTGGTCATATATCTATGTTAATTTTAACTCCAATAAAAAAAAATTGACCTCATATATAATGAAATCGGTAGTTTTATCATTTCATAAGAAAAAAATTTGAGAAAATATATTAATTCATGAAAACTTGACTAATTAGGCAAATCGGGCCTTGCATAGTAGGCTGAGAAG
>NC_091194.1:32859194-33086694 GCF_040958095.1 Procambarus clarkii
TTCTGAAATCTGGACAATGTAAGCCAGGCGTCAGTGGGGAAGGAGGGCAGCCATTGTTGTGTCACCTCCGAGACGTGTGGAGCAAATTCGGCTCCTATCATATCTGGACAATGTCGGCCAGTAACGTCAATAGTATGGAGTGTTAAACAGCAATTGTTTATACTAGACCAGAGGCACACGGGAGCAAATACGGCTCCTGTTAATTTTACTTGGACGTAGTGTTATGGAAACCAAAGGTGTAACATTTATCACACGCTGTCAACAAATTCAAGTTAAGTGTTCTTTCCGAAACCCATGTATCTTTCATTTATGGCCATTAATGTCATTATATAGGGTGAACGGTTAGAGCACGACATAGCCTCAAACTAAAGGTAATTAAGCCAGGTCTTTATTGTTCCATGTATAGTATTTTCTCTGATATAGCTTGTCATATATAGGTACCTGGCTTTACAGCTAGCGCCCTTTTAACAGGTCAAGTCGAGGAAGCAAGATTTTGTGCACCAGTTACTGGGTGATGGAAGCTACCTCAAAGAGGATAATTTGGTGTCTACACCCTAGTTATACCTGGTGGACTAACCTGCTGTACTATAAGATAAGGAACCTCTTCAATGTATGTAGTCTATTACTGTAGTTTGATTGGCTGCATATATATTCAATTAATAATAACCCCCCTAATGTGTAGAGGATCGATTTGTGAGATTATTGCAGAAATACAGTCCACTTATCATTATACAAATTGCTATCGAAGTATACAAATTAACGTAAATATAAATTCATATAAATTAAATAAATATAAATCTCACAGGTCGGTACCCACAACATTAATTGTTAACGATCCCACAGGATAGGTACCAGTTGCCACGTTGTCCTGTTTCTGACATTCACCATATCACAACAGTATATTCGTTGTGCATTTATTTGGTAATTTCACCATGTTTCGTCTCCAAGCTTTCTGTACAGATCCAGCAGGTGAAATAGGGACTTTAAGTCGTGCCAAGAGGACTGAATTACAAACTCTTGCACATGAGTATCAACTACAAGTTCCCTACCAAGCCAACCAAAATGAAATACATAACCTGTTACTGGATCATCTCTTAGAGGAAGGTAAGATAGACTCTGAAACTCACGAAACTTACTTTATTGCAGATAAAACTAATTTGACAACGATGAAACTCAAACTAGAGCTGGCCAAGATCGAACGCGAGCAGCACAGAGAAGCCCTCGAGCAACAAAGGGAAGCAGCTGCCTTACGAAAGGAAGAAAAAGAACGTGAAATCGCCCTCAAGGAACGTGAAGCTGCCATAAGAAAGGAAGAACAAGAACGTGAAATCGCCCTCAAGGAACGTGAAGCTGCCTTGAGGAAAGAAGAACAAGAACGTGAGGTTGCAATACTCCGTGAGCGGGAACGAGAACAGCTTGAAACAAAACAACGCCAATTGGAGATGCAACACGAACATGACAAACAACAAGCAACTCTGGCTATGGAATGTCGTCAACGAGAATTCGCGTTGGAAACTTCACACCTCGCTCAACGCCTGCAAGCTACCGCCAATCTTCCCGTCAGTTTCAATATATCACATGCAAGTAAGTTAATGCCACCATTCGTAGAAACAGAAGTTGATGTGTTTTTCACCACCTTTGAAACCCTTGCTAATCAACTTAGTTCGCCTGCCGACCAATGGGCTACCCTTCTCAGAGTACATCTTACAGGTAGAGCTGCAGTTACACTAAGTACTTTGGCGTCTGAGAATGACTACCAGACTCAGAAACAAGCAGTTTTGGACGCCTACCTTCTCTCCACCGAAAGTTATCGAAGGAAATTCCGTGACCACCTGAAGGCAAGTACCACTACCTTTCTCGAGTTTGCTAATACCAAAAGGAGATATTTTATGAAATGGCTGGATGCAGCACATGTCTCTACCTTTGCAGAACTCGTCAACCTCATGCTAGTTGAAGAATTCTTGAGGCGTGTGCCGCCTCCTGTCCGTCTATATTTAGCAGATAAAGAAGAAACCGACTACCTAAAGTGTGCTAAGTCGGCTGACACTTACAGCCTCATCCACCGGCTGACACCAGAACCATCTTCCAGTAAGAAGTCGTGGTACAGTTACGAGAAAGTGAGCACCGATCAAGCTGGCTCGCAATTGTACTGCAAGTATTGTAGACTCTATGGACATACCATAGATAAATGTGGTAAGTCTCAATACAAAGGAAACACCGAAACGCCAAAACCCAAACCGACTCCTCCTAAGTCCGGTAAGCCTGTGATGAATGTTGGTGTTCATGTAATGATCTTTCTCTTTTCAGTAAACACCTGTATACTGGAACTGTCTCTGCCAACGGTTCAAATCCGGAGGGACGTTTCAAACTGAAGATCTTGAGGGACACAGCGGCTCTTCAATCCATTATTTTGAAGTCGGCTGTGCCCAACATCGCCTACACCGGAGAAACTGTCTTCATCACTGACCTCACTGCTACCACTCCTTATCCTCTCGCCAGAGTCCACCTGGATTGTCCCTTCGTGAAAGGAGAAGTCCAAGTCGCCATCAGGGAAAAGCCTTTTCCCATGCCTGGAGTGCAACTTCTCCTGGGCAACGACTTGGCAGAAGACCTGCAACCGAGCAACCTGATCGTCATGGACAAACCCCAGGTGTGTACCTCTGTAATGGATAATCCCACCTTTGAGTATGTTCCAGCAAAGGTTCAAGAGAGTGATGAAGTTTCTCCTCCGGTTTTAGTGACCACCCGTGCACAAGCCGCACGAACACAGCCAGCTGACTCTACTGCTACCGCTGTCCCTCAAGACCCTCAGAAACTACCCCCGCATCTGACCAAGTTGGAGTTCCGTAAGTTACAGAGGGAAGATCTTACCTTAACACTATTATTTTTCCAGGCTGAGACTCAACCCGACAGTATTCCTGGGTTCTTCCTAGAGAACGAGTTGCTCTACCGCAGATATAGACCCAGTAAACTGAAGGAGGAGGACGATTGGGCCAACGTCGAACAACTAGTGATTCCTGCCAGCCTGCGGCCCACTATTCTACACCTGGCCCACGGAGCACTCTCCCACTACGGATTTAACAAGACTTACCATGGAATCCGCCAAGACTACTACTGGCCAGGTATGGTAAATAGCGTCAAACAGTACGTCAAACAGTGTCATACATGTCAAATGGCAGGTAAACCGAACATCTCTATTCCCAGAGCACCACTGACTCCCATACAGGTGCCTACGGAACCTTTCCACAGACTTATTATAGACTGTGTTGGTCCTTTACCTCGGACCAGTTCAGGTAACGCCTATATCTTAACCATCCTGTGTCCTACCACCAGATTCCCCATAGCAGTTCCAGTAAAGAACATTACGGCTGCTGCGGTTGTGAAACACTTATTGAAGATCTTCACCCAGTATGGATTTCCAAGGGAGGTTCAGAGCGACTGTGGCACCAACTTCACCAGTGATCTCTTCAAGAGGACACTGGAAGAGTTCAACATCAAACAGGTATTGTCCAGCCCCTATCATCCTGCTTCACAGGGTTCTCTTGAGCGTAGTCATCAGACTATTAAAGCACTCCTGAAGAAGTTTTGTAATGAAACCTCTAAGGATTGGGATAAGCAAATCGACCTAATAATGTGTATCTATAGAAGTCTTCCCAATGAGTCCCTAGGAGTATCTCCTTATGAGATGCTCTACGGACGTAAGTACCGTTCTCCTCTGAAGGCTTTCAAAGATTCTCTACATGATGCCACCTTCAGTGAGCATCAGAATGTGCCCCAGTTTCTTCAAAACCTACAACACATTCTAGAGAGGGTCCGCAGTTTTGCCCAAGATAATCTATTGAAAGCACAGGAGAGGATGAAGACTCATTACGACCAGACCAGCAAAGTAAGGAAATTTAAACCGGGAGACTTCGTACTTGCTTATTTCCCTATCCCAGGTTCTCCTTTACAAAACAAGTTTTCAGGACCCTACCGCATCAAGGAGTGCAGAAACAACCATAACTACGTTCTAGAAACTCCAGATAGGCGGCGGAAGACCCAGTTGTGCCACGTCAACCTCCTGAAGCTATATAACGGTACTCCTCCCACTGTCATGATTAATTACTCTTCATTTAAAGAGCCATACATCCACAGTGAGACCTTCCCTGCTTCTCCTCCCGAAAGCACTGACAAGGAGTCAGCGCTTTCTAATTCGGAAATCCTAACTGATCTTTCCAACTATTTTCAGGACAATCATAGTGCACCTCTCATCAAGATCTTCAATGAACATCAAGAGTTGTTCCGAGATGATCCCCAAGAGTGTAATGTTACCCAGCACGACATCCAACTGCTCCCTGACACCCGGCCGATTCGTCAACCCTTCTACCGAATCAGCCCTAGCAAGAAGGAAGTCATGCGTGCTGAGGTGCAGTACCTCTTAGATCATGGACTGGCTACACCTTGTGAGTCCCCCTGGGCCTCACCCTGTATCTTGGTGCCAAAACCCCAAGGTAAGGTGAGACTGTGCACGGATTTCCGTAAGTTAAATAATGTGACTGTCAAGGATGCATACCCCTTGCCAAGGATAGATGACATTTTTGACGCCATTGGTAATGCCCAGTACTTGTCCCAAGTGGACTTGCTTAAGGGGTATTACCAAGTGTGTCTAACAGAGCGAGCCAAAGAAATATCTGCCTTTATCACTCCCTTTGGACTTTTCAGATATGAACGCCTTCCTTTCGGACTATGTAATGCCCCGGCCACCTTTCAGAGAGCTGTCAACCGCGTCATCTAGGGCTTGGATAACACCTACACCTATTTGAATGATATCGTCATAGCATCCAACACTGTTACGGCCCTCTCGGGTCGCAACTGGGTTCGTACTCTGATGTCGTTAGAGGAAGGGTATCCGGCCCCAAGCCAGTAGTGGCTTTCAAAGGATGTGATTCGTGACGCAAGTAAAATAAAAGGGGAAGGGAAAGAAAGGCAAAAACTTAAGATTATAATTACCTTCACCAATAAATAATATATAAAAGTTACACAGGGGGGAGGGGTATTAACACTACACAGGGGAAGTATATACACGGTCGTCTTCTCCTGAAGACGCTGGATCCTCTCGGTGCCAAGTCCTCGGTGCTCTCGTGGTCTCTTGACGAATCCTTCGATCAAGCTGAGTCTACCCCAGACACAGGCCAGCCAAAACACAGTTCCACTGGGGCACCGCCGTGGAGGCCGTCAACCACAAGTCCAGCAGAACAGCTGGTAGGTTCCGGATCAGCAACGCTGGTCAGGCCACTCCACGAGCGATACTAGGGTAGCGCCCTAGTCAGGAGCCTCGTGTGATACCACAAATCACTCTCCTGTCCTCAATACCCCAGTGGTCAATCGTCTCCAGCAGTCGGTCCCGGGTACGACAATCCTTCTACTGCCACTTCACTGGCAGGGTAACACCACAGTGTTCCTCCGGGAGGCGACTCACAGCTGCTGCAGCAAAGCACAAGGTATGGGGACGGCTGCCTTGGGTAGACTGACTCAACTTCCATCACAGCAGTCCCAGGTCGACTCTGTAAGCAGACACGTCATCAATAACAGGGACACACTAAAGCACCTCACTTACAGGCTCAGACACAAACGCCCGACGTATCCACTCCATAGATGGCGTTGTCGTCTGAGCACCACCTCACCAGAGGTCAGCAGCGGCGGTGTTGTGTGCTGAACAGGACTGGAAACTGGCCCTTGTGGCCGGTACTCTTTGTCCTCACCAGGTGTCGTCGTCCATTTGGTGGGGGTTTCGGGAGCTGACCCACAGATGGCGCGGTCGTCACTGCTCCGTGCTCGGACGCTGGATTCGGGTCCGTAACAAACACCTGGAGCGAACATCTGCTCCAGCTGCAACGACTGTTCGCCAAGCTCCTGACAGCCGGCCTCACCATCAACCTGGGCAAGTCCACCTTCGCCAAAGGTAAAGTGCGTTATCTGGGTCATGTAATTGGGAGTGGCAGCCTAGCTCCGTTAGGCACACACACTCAAGCCATCCAGCATTATCCACAGCCTACCACCAGGAAGCAGCTCCTGCGCTTCCTTGGTCTTGCCTCCTACTACTGTAGGTTTGTGAGAAATTTTAGTACGGTAGCCACGCCATTAATCATTTTAACCAGTCCCAAGCAATGGTATAATTGGACCATGCAGCAAACCGTTGCTTTCGAACAACTCAAATTCCTCCTCTGTTCTAATCCCATTCTCGCCCCGCCAGATATCACCAAGCCTTTCGTCCTTCATGTCGACGCCAGTGGTACCGGCATCGGTGGTGTCCTGATGCAGCAACGAGGCGAGGAGGTTCTACCTGTCAGCTACTACAGCTACAAGTTGAAACCCCACCAGAGGAACTACAGGACTATTGAAAAGGAGCTACTCTCCATCGTTCTGAATCTCCAGCACTTTGCTCCATACCTACAAGGTGCCAGGTCTACCACCATCTTCTCAGACTAAAATCCTCTCCGCTTCTTACATCAAGCCCAATTCACTAACCAGCGTCTTCTACGATGGGCTTTATATCTGCAAGATTTCAACCTGGAGATCCGCTATATCAAGGGTTCTGACAACATCATAGCCGACGCCCTCTCCAGAGTCTATGAAGTAGAAGCAACTCCAACTATTACTCCACCACATGAAGACGTAACTTCTTCCAGAACCGCAGGCTTCGGGGGAGAGTTGTGACGATAATCTCTTTCAAGAGAGATTGAGCCTGCTCTTCCCTACATAATTACGTCAAAATACAAGATACTATATACAAGATACGTTCACCAAGTATCGCCAAACGTTTTGCCCAGAGAGCAAATCGTACTCAGCACACCTGGCCACCGCCATAACCAGCTAACTGCTCATCCTCTGCCTGCCTGTTGCTGATTGGCTGGTGTCTCGTCGCCCCTGCCCTCCGCCACCACCACAAGTCGACGTCTGGGCTGCAGTGCGCCAGTCTCGTCAGAATATCTCAGTGCTCCATGCAGTTGACATCTCTCGCTAGTAGACTAAGCCTTGGCTTTCGTGTAATAAGGGAGGTGGCAGCTCGAAGCCAGTATTCCAGCACTCATATTTTATTTTGCTATCACTGTAACTTACTTGTCTTAGCGTAACTTTTCATTTGCCAGTGATTATTCATGTTATTTTGTTTGTTGACTTATCCTGCATATTTTATGAGATTGCCTTTATTCATGTCTTGTTTTTCTAGAGTAATTAAAATTTCATTGTTTATATACTTGTGTTTTGTGTGTCTTTCCATTACCTTACCACAGACGAAAGGACCAACTTTTCTCTTTTTTTTTGTTTATGTGATGAGGCCCTGCCCCTAGCTTTTGAAACAGCCGAACACCAACGCTTTACCGTCACAATATATATATATTATATATATATATATATATATATATATATATATATATATATATATATATATATATATATATATATATATATATATATATATATATATATATATATATATATATATATATTAATATATATTATTAATAATAATAATATTATTATTATTATATAAATATATGTATGTTAACTTAAAAAAGATTTGATTGAAGGGAAGTTTTTTATGATACCATAGGAAAAAAATAACTTTTTAAATATATCTTACTCAGAATTTAGTGCCGAGAGCACAAAATTTAGCACAGAGAACATATTTTGTACCAAGAACACAGAATTTAGTACCGAGTTTGACAGTCAAACAAACCAAAAAATAATTACATTTTAGAAAAGTAACTTTTTTTGTAAGAATTTTGTTTAGATTTATAATATTTCATATATCAAAAAACATGATAAAACTAGAAAAAATCCTTTACTGCCAATTTTTATTGACTTTTATTACAATTTGTTAACACAATTTTATGCAATAAGGAGATATTATTGTTTAGGAGTAACTTGTTTTCATAACTTGTATATATTATTTTGAAATATTATTGTAAAGATAAAATTATGAAAGGTTTTTCTACGTATAAATAATTTAAATTTATTTCCAGTTGATTAATTTTATGTAACAAATTTTATATGTGTTGTGTATGTTTTAAGAATTTATAATATTTCTTATTTTATTTACAATTTTTATAAAACATTTCTTGGGCTATACTGGAGGTCTTTAACTCGCAAAATATATTATTTGTGGGTAATAAAACGCCTTAAAATATTTTGGGGGGGGGATATTATAAAATGCCCAAATTTATTTTTATAAATATACTAGCAGTACACGGCCACGCATTGCTGTGGCTCAGCAACGCATCTGCATTGCTGAGCCACAACAATCATGCCTGTCCCCCCTAGTCCTCACCACCATTCCCCCCTCACCCATCTCCTCGACCTCCCAACCATTTCCCACTCCACCGTCCCTTCGTCCTTCCCACCATTCTCCAATCCTACATCCCCTTGTCTCCACCATCACAAACTTCCCTTTCCTCTCGTCCTTCATCACCATTACCCCCAACCTTTTCCCCTCGTCCTCCCCACCATCTCTCACTTTCGTCCCCTAGTCATCCCCCCCATTCTTTACTCCCTCGTCGGATGCCTTCCCAAATGGTCTGATGTTCCCATCAGAAAATTTGGAACATGAAGTGATCTGATGTTCCCATCACTGAAATATAAGAAAAACAATTAAAAATTGAAATGAAAAAATATAAAAATAAACTATACTCATGAAATGAACGGTATGGTAAACAACACATAAGCTCAATTCAAACGCAATTCACACAAAATAATTAAATCAAAATGAAAATAAATCAAAATCTATGAAAATTCAATTTATCAATGCAATCAGAAACATTGAAATAGAATTGTAACATGTCTATTATAGCATTTGTGTTGCACCTACATTCAACAGACGGCGCTGTTTTTTCAAGAAAAGCATAGTTTTACCTGTCACAGGTGTGGTATCTATACATATACATACGAAATGAACGGTATGGTAAACAACACAGCTCAATTCCAACACAATGTCACACAAAATAACTCAATATAAAATAAAAAAAATAAAAATCTTTGAAAATAAAATTTATCAATGCAATCGGAAACATTGAAATGGAATTCGTGACATATTTATTATAGCTTGCATGTTGCCATTATGTGCAACAGATGGCTCTGTTTTTCAAAAACGCATTTGTTTACCTGTCACAGGCGTGGCATCTATATAGTAGGTATATAAAAAGATGCGCCTATTCGAATGCAACGTTGTTTTAAAATTTCAAAGCAATTGGTGAAGAACTTTTGAAGATTACAGCATGTGTTGCTTTTACTTCCAACAGATGGTGCTGTTTTAAAAAAAACACGTTTTTTCCTGTCACAGGTGAGGCATGTATATAGTAGATATAAAAATACGTGCCTATTCGAATGCAACCCTGTGTCAAAATTTCAAAGCAGTCCGTAAAGTGGTTTCTAAGATTTCTCTCACATGAAAAACACAGTTTTTCAGAAAAAGCATGTTTTTTTTTACCGTCACAAACATAACATCTATACAGTATGTATATACAAACATGCTCGGATGCGAATGGAACGTTGAGTGAAAATTTCAAAGTAATCGGTGACGAATTTTCGGAGATTAGCGATTTTAAACAAACGAACATTTCAATTTTAATTTATATAGATTTGATATAATAAATTAAATATTTTTTTTGTAAGTAAAATGTAAAGTTTGTCACCTAAAAACTAAGTATTTACTTTCGATTTTTACTTAGCAAAAGTATACTTTTTTGTGTAATGAAACCCCCCAAATTTATTTGTAGTAATTAATTTTTAATATATTTTATACAATTAATTATACAATTTTAAAAAGTTACCCATGAATTAGATACAAAGGCAAAAAAATCTATTAATGGGATTTGGTATTTACGTTTATGGAACTTATCGTAACTGTAGTTGTGGTTTAAACGATTTTTCGCACTTATCCAAACTTGGTATGATAAAGGACATAGAAATGAATAAGTATATTATTATTATTATTATTATTATTATTATTATTTTTTTTTTTTTTTTTTTTTTACAGATTTGTACATTATGTGGGCATTTGGGGTTACACCTTTGACCGTATCTCTGGCAAATACATCTGTAATTCAGACACGGCAAATGTTTACAATGACACACTAGAATCTTCCTATAGCGATTATCACTGAGAAAATAATCAGACTGTCTTCGAACGACTTCTCGAAGACCCACTGTCTGGCTCTTATTAGTTTGATTTGGTATAATTCTATCTACACATTTATCGAAGTCAGTACTAGGAAGATACTGATTGATAGTTCCAAATTTGGTGACCACACGATATAAATCTCTCTTGTGATCAATTTCGATAACTATTCCACTGATGGTACGTATCCCCATCTTCGATTCTCTGTCTGCTTTAGGGATTTGACATTAACTGCGTCGTATAAACTTATAGGTGTAACATCTGATGAAGACTGTGACAACATTTTAAAAGTATTACTCTTCTGGCGCTCGTTCACTTTACTTCTTATTTCTTTTACATTTTTGACACGTAAGTGATGGGGAGGATTGTTGTCGATGTCTGCATCAATATTGTTGTTATTTTCGTCGTACTCAGAATCAGTACGAGATGATGTTCCCTGAATTGTTCAGGTGTCTAATTATTATCTTATGTGATAACACTTCAAAAGAAGGCGACGGTGATGATGGTCGAAGATGAGGGTCTTGTGGTAGTGGACATGATAATATCATCCCATGATCAGAAGATGAAGGTGTAGTAGGAGCTGCTGCCATTTCTTCATTATTAACTCGACCTAATGGGGCTTCCGTTATTTTGTTGAGTTCGTCATCCATTATCTTCCGGAGTAATAATATTGGTGGCAATGATGGTGGTGGTGGGGATCGTGTTGATCGTGAACTTGGTGGCGGAGATCTTATTATTATCATCTCATGATGAGAAGACGAAGGTGTAGTAGGAGCTGCTCCTATTTCGTCATTGCTAACTTCATCCAACGGGGCTCCTGTTTTCTTGTTCAGCTCGTCATCTATTATCTCCCGGGGTAATAATATTGGTGGTAATGATGGTGGCGGTGGGGGTGGGGAGATTATTATCTCAGGCACAGAACTTGTAGTTGTATTTGAAGGTGAAGATTTGAGGGGTTGGTGTTGTTGTTGAGGAAATATTGGTGATGATGACTGTAATTAAAAAAAATATATATATATAAATATTATATAATTTCGCTTCTTGGCTTTACTTTTTCTTTATAAATATAAGTAGGCATCTGTTTATCAAATTAACCTTCAAAAATGTTATAATTATTATTATCATAACGTATCCCATTATTTTTTGTTAACCTACTCACTCTTTTTTTGGATGGTAATTATTGAAGAAGAAAATTAATGTTTCTCTTTCTTTACAGATTTATTATTTTAATATTGTAAAAGTAATACTATACAACTCAAGGGAAAGGATATGATGAATATTATCTGAGTATAAATTATCATCTGTCAACCATTAATAGATTCCTCTGAATCCCAGATGTTGATAATAGTTTCGTTCTCGTTCCCATCCTCAGCAGTCGGTGGTTGACGGTGGTGGTGTTCTTCAACATCTGGGTCAGCTTCTTCTTCTTTTTCGATTAGTTTCATCGTTAAGGGGCCATAATGCAAAAATATGCAATAAATGAAAACTAGTTCGATTTCATTCAAACTTTTTTGACGAGTTGTATATGAAAAGGGTTTCATCTGGTCCAAGTTTCAGCATCGTAGCATAAATTGTAAGGGAGAAAGAAAATAATGAATTATGTGTCAAAACGTTTCCAAAATGATAAAAAATTATTAACATCAAACACAAGTGTCAGCTGAAATCAAGTCTATGACTCTTAGGTATCACAATAGCATATAATAAAAATATTTAATGATTAGTTTTATCCCCAAAAAATTTAGTTAAAAAAAATTGGATTATTTTTTATATTTTTTTCTTATTTGTTTATCGAACGATTTTCATGAAACTTATACACCTGACTGCACGTAAGCCTATCTGTAAGGGTGCGAATTTTAGAGAAACTTGGTTTATGTAAACCTCACACACAGATGGCAGCACTTTAGACTATATTTTTTACTTATTTATTTACAAGTACATAAACGTTCCTATAATTCTTTCATTTTTTATTCAATTCACATGAAACTTACACCTTATATGTAGAGTTTATGTTTCTACAAATCTGTTTCAAGCTTTTTTTCCTAAGTTCGTTTATTGATTTTATTATAGTAATAAACCATGATATTTGTACAATTTTTTTATGGAACTTTAACTATTTGTATTAGTAAAACTAAACATATTTTAAAAAATCCGCTGAAACAGATCCTTTTATTATATGCTAATGTGATAGAAAATTGTCATAAAAATAATTTCATTTGAAGCTTGGGGTTGTAGTTTCAATTTGAAAATGTGTAAAATTCATTGAAAAAAAATCTCTCTTTCTATTTAGGCTGCAATACTGAAACTTGGAACAATTGCAGCCCTTTTCATACACAACTAGTCAAAACAGATTGGTTGGCATGGAACAATTTATAAGAAACGAAGTTATGTCCCCTTAATAAACCTTCTGTGATATCCTTTCCTTGCAGTTGTTTGTACATTGATGGTGAGTATTCATTATGCATACTGATTGAGGGTTCGATCCCAAAGACCGCCTTGTACAGTAATAGTCCAACAGCATGGGAATATGCTGTATTCTTGTTAAATTGCACGAAAGAAAGACCAGCTGACCAATAGCGAGTTCGATTCACGCACATCCAATTTCCGAGCATTTTTGTGATGTCGCCGTTGGCCCGTTCTATGCTTCCCTGACTCTGGAGATGCTGGGGTTTGCCATTTATTAGGATTAACTTGGGCAACAATTCCGTCCGTAACTGATGAATCTTACAGTCTCCGTGGTGTAGTGGTAAGACACTCGCCTGGCGTTCCGCGAGCGCTATGTCATGGGTTCGTATCCTGGCCGGGGAGGATTTACTGGGCGCAATTCCTTAACTGTAGCCTCTGTTTAACGCAACAGAAAAATGTGTACTTGGATGAAAAAACGATTCTTCGCGGCAGGGGATCGTATTCCAGGGACCTGCCCGAAACGCTACGCGTACTAGTGGCTGTACAAGAATGTAACAACTCTTGTATATATCTAAAAAAAAGTCACTGCTGCCACGAATTCGCGGTTGTTGTCGCTCTGCAGATATCGAGTGGCTCTAATAAGTGTAAAGATTTCCAGCAAATGATGAGCAACTTCTATTGCCTGTTTAGTGCGAAGAGGGCGGAGAACTGTGAACTTAAATTGTCTTGGTAATGAAGAATGTAGTTGTACGAACATCCCCCATCCTTGTGCATGTCTATTAAGTCCATCTGTCCTCTCTCTCCGAAACTCTCAGACACGATGGGTTTAACCACCCCTTTCTTACACCTGGGAACACGTGTTAAGTTGCAAATTTCACACAAAGAAATGAACAGTTTTACTTCTTCTTGTTGTGATGGTGTCCCACCCCTGCATCTTTCCAGTCCCATCTTCAAGAGTCATATCTCTACAACCTGAACGTTCTCTGGTGTTCAGGGAAACAGATTGATGTATATAAAGGTATTGGAAGTTATCGTGTTGGCAGGGAATTGGCCGTTTGAGTTTCGTTATACAAGTGGCTTACGCCCTTTTGAGTTACAAGATGGCGCCGAGGCGCTCTGTTTCCCGCCAAAGGAGCGTGACACCTGCCGGCTGTCGATTGACCAGGTAGGGTCACGTGACATCGTGGACCAATGACGAGGAGCCCTCAGGGGGTGTGACGTAACGAGGCGGAGGCACCCGCCGGGCGGCGGGTGCCCCGGCGGGCTCAGTACGTCACGACCCATCATAGAGAGTGGCCGTGCTCGAGTGAGCTCTCAATTTGGAGGCTAGGAAGCCCCAACCTGTGGACCCAAGCAGCTGCATTAATATTACAGACGTCGTGGGACCTTACTCGACTCGTAGGAAGTACATGGAAGCAAGGCTTGACCGACTTTAGAGCGCCAAAGGCTCTTTTACTGATAATCTGAGGCGAAAATGAACGTTCGGCGGGATCGTAAGGACGCCTCCCGCGGGCCACGTTCAAACGCATCGGGCGAGCTGCTGTGCCTAGGGTAAGTCCACTGGAAAGCTGAGAAGAGGACATTGAACCGGACTGCAAGTTTGACTACAGTTGCAATGTGGGAGGAAGAAGACGACGTGTGCAGGGACCTGTCTCCAAGTCCTCAGGCGGAGGAAGAGGAGGGCCTGCCTGCAGAGTGTGAGGACATGCATCTACGAGTCGACTGATTACCGTGTGTGTAGAAGATCCTGATGAACGGAGGATCGAATGCCAGGACCGAGGACCTCAGCAACCCTCGACAGAGGACATGTCGACTTTATAGCAGAAAGAGTTAAGGAAGATAAATTTCCTCCCCATTACCCCTTGTTCCAGGTGAGCTAGAGTATCATTCATGTCAGGAGCATTGTCTTTATTATTATTACTGCCAGTGTGAAAGGGTTAGGCTAGGAGCCAGGTTATTCATATATACATGAGTCAATTATATATTATTGTATGTGTGTTAGAACTGTGACAGTTTGAACAGCTAGAGGAAGTGCCTGGATTCAAGAGGCCAGGAGCGAACTTTCGAATCGTCCAGGTGACCGCGTTGCCAGAGGGGAGAGAGGAGAGTTGCCGCCATCTGACAGTTCCACCTATATTATTCTTTATGTGTATTCGCTGTAGTTTTCTTCATTAAACACCTCATAGATTTTACCAATGTCTTTAAGTGAGCCTCTATTCTCTAGGGCTAGTTGAGTAAGTCATTTATTATTGCACTGCACTTGACATTGAAACCTTGGTTCGTGGCATTTAACTAGACTACTGAGAAGTGTTGCTGGGGACGCAAATGCTAGCGCCCAGCTGGCGACCTTGAGAGAGAGAAAAAAGAGGTCAGGAATTACCTGTATATGTTCCCGGGGTCACGTCGGGCAAATTCGACCAAGAGTACCAGAGGTGGAGTTGGATTTCTCCACTCACTAGGGGTGCAAGGCTGGGGTACAGGTAGTGCCTCTACCCTTGGTAGACTGGGGGGCTCCCAGGAAGAGCAGTGGTGCCCCTAGAACAGGGGAGCGAAGACCCGCGGGAATAACCCTAACTGTATAAGGAAAGAAGGGCCAAGAACGCGACATTGGGTTACATTAGCAATCGTCTTGCTTACTTAAAAATAGGATCTTTTATCTCTCCCATGGCCAACCGCACTATGAGCGTCGTAAATTGTGTCGTATAGTGGCCCCTGGTGTATGAATATGTGGTACACTTGTTGGGGGTCTACTGCGGAGTCTGCTGCTGTTGCTGTTGTTTTTGAATTAATTAACTTTCGCTTTATTCCCCACTTCAGTCTCTTCTCTGTTTCATCTACGGTGACCAGAACGTCTTCCCCGAACAAGTTTTTCACATCGTATCGCGACAACAAGACATATTCATGGAAAGCTTTTGCTCTCTTCTTAAGTTTAGCTGCTTTTACTTCACCAATGTATTTCGTTAACTTTTTATGACTAAAAATCTTTCAATGTTCCCCGCCGCATTTTGACAACATTTGGCGTATCTGAAGCCCAAATTCTTGTTTGTGACGAACTTCTTCGTCTCTATTTTCATTTCCACCTCCTTGTTCACAAGTCAATAAAGAAGCTGGAGCACGAGAACTTGAAGGTACTGATTCAAGTGTAACAATCGTGAGGGGTATCTGATTGACACTGATATATATGACTGACTCCGCCCTATGTCGTCACCTCACTTTATTCGGTCAGGTGACGATCTTTCAGGACCCTTTCCTCCGTTTTATGAGCTGTGGAAAAGAAGTTCCTGTAAAATAGTCTAATAGGGGGTACAGGTGTTGTGTTAGTTGTCTCTTCAGAGGTTGCATGGTGGTTTCACCTTCCTTCTTATGATGTCTTCAACAAAACCATTGGAGAAGTCTTTGTTGACTAGGACCTGCCTTACCCTACAGAGTTCTTCATCGACTTGCTTCCATTCTGAGCTGTGGCTGAGAGCACGGTCGACATAAGCGTTAACAACACTCCTCTTGTACCTGTCTGGGCAGTCACTGTTGGCATTGAGGCACATTCCTATGTTTGTTTCCTTAGTGTAGACTGCAGTGTGAAAACCTCCGCTCCTTTCCATGACAATACATCTAGAAAGGGTAGTTTCCCATCCTTCTCCATCTCGTAGGTGAAACGCAACACGGAATTCTGCTCAAATGCCTCCTTCAGCTCCTGCAGATGTCTGACATTAGGTACCTGTGTAAAAATGTCGTCAACATACCTGCAGTATATGGCCGGTTTCAAGTTCATATCGACTAAGACGTTTCAAGTTCATATCTACATGGGTTCGATGGTACCCATGTAGAAGTTCGTAAACAGGACACCTAGGGGAGAACCCATGGCGACCCCATCAACTTGCTTATACATGTGCCCATCCGGGCATAAGAAAGGTGCCTCTTTAGTACAAGCTTGGAGTAGTTTCCTTAGAATGCTTTCTGGTATGTCAAGAGGAGTACAAGCTGGATCACGATACACTCTGTCCGCTCTCATTCCGATTGTTTCATCCACAGGTACGTTGGTAAACAGTGATTCTACGTCCAACGAGGGTCCTTATCCCTGTGGCCCGTGTTCCCCGCAGTAAGTCAACAAATTCCTTTGGAGACTTCAGGCTGAAGGCGCAAGGGACATAAGAAGTCAGCAAGCCGTTGAGTCGCTTCGCCAGTCTGTACGTTGGTGTGGGTATCTGGCTAATGATTGGCCGAAGTGGGTTTCCAGGCTTGTGTGTCTTGCCATTTCCATATGCGTATCCAGGTTTGTATTCTCCAATAATCTTTGGCAAGTGGAGTCCGGATTTCTTGGTTTTCACAGTTTCGATCAATTTGTTGACCTTTGCTTTCAATTCGGCTGTAGTGTCCTTCATTACCCTTTGGAATTTAGTTTGGTCAGAGAGTATGAAGTTCATTTTCGCCAAATATTCGTCTTTTTTAAGAATGACGTATATTGGCGACTTGTCACCTCTCCTGACGACTATCTCCTCGTTCTCACGAAGGCTCTTAGCTGCCGCTTTGAGCTCAGGGGACAGTATGGTGCTCCTGTAGTTGCCTCGATTCTTTCCTCCTTCTGTGATAAGTTCTGCTTGTAAAGTGTCCTTGGTGGTGACCTTTTTTTGTGCCTCGAGGTCATATATAGCGTCCAACAGGATTTCCAACTCCACTTTCCGGGCCATCTCACTCGGTCTGGACATAACATGACAGTTTATGCCCAGATTTAGGAGAGTGACTTGGTCCTCAGTGAGGTTGATTCCTGCAAGGTTCAGGAAGCCGTCTCTCGGTCGTGGAATTGCCATAGGTCCTCCATATAATGTTGTTAGTTTCTTGATTATCCTGGTTTTTCGGTCATATTTAAAAATATATGTCTACAGGAAAGACTGCTATCAAAATATACTAATATATATATATATATATATATATATATATATATATATATATATATATATATATATATATATATATATATATATATGTATTAGTATATTTTGGTAGCAGTCTTTCCTGTAGACATATATTATTAAATATGACCGAAAAAGTAAGATTAATAATTCTAACACGAATTTTCTCAATCTTTCGTACATTACGCTTCACTGTTGGAGGTAAATCAAAAATCAATTCTCCAAAATTCATTTTTATTTCTAGTCTGACGCGACACGGGCGCGTTTCGTAAAACTTATTACATTTTCAAAGACTTTAGTTCACAAATACACAACTGAATAGAACTTATGTATCTCCGATTTTATATCTACATTTGAGTGAGGTGGAAGGGGTGATGTGGCATTAACACAAGACAGAACAAAATGTGGTTAATAGGGTATTAATTTCATCAACACAAGACAGAACAAGAGTATTAATAGGGTATTAATTCCATCAACACAAGACAGAACATGAAGCAATGGATATTGAATAGAAGTGTTTGTAGAAAGTCTATTGGTCCATATTTCTTGATGCTTCTATATTGGAGCGGAGTCTTGAGGTGGGTAGAATATAGTTGTGCAATAATTGGCTGTTGATTGCTGGTGTTGACTTCTTGATGTGTAGTGCCTCGCAAACGTCAAGCCGCCTGCTATCGCTGTATCTATCGATGATTTCTGTGTTGTTTACTAGGATTTCTCTGGCGATAGTTTGGTTGTGGGAAGAGATTATATGTTCCTTAATGGAGCCCTGTTGCTTATGCATCGTTAAACGCCTAGAAAGAGACGTTGTTGTCTTGCCTATATACTGGTTTTTTTGGAGCTTACAGTCCCCAAGTGGGCATTTGAAGGCATAGACGACGTTAGTCTCTTTTAAAGCGTTCTGTTTTGTGTCTGGAGAGTTTCTCATGAGTAGACTGGCCGTTTTTCTGGTTGAAAATGTAATAAGTTTTACGAAACGCGCCCGTGTCGCATCAGACTAGAAATAAAAATGAATTTTGGAGAATTGATTTTTGATTTACCTCCAACAGTGAAGCGTAATGTACGAAAGATTGAGAAAATTCGTGTTAGAATTATTAATCTTACTTTTTCGGTCATATTTATTAATATATATATATATATATATATATATATATATATATATATATATATATATATATATATATATATATATATATATATATACATATATATATATATATATATATATGTCGTACCTAGTAGCCAGAACGCACTTCTCAGCCTACTATGCAAGGCCCAATTTGCATAATAAGCCGAGTTTTCATGAATTAATTGTTTTTCGACTACCTAACCTACCTAACCTAACCTAACCTAACTTTTTCGGCTACCTAACCTAACCTAACCTATAAAGATAGGTTAGGTTAGGTAGGGTTGGTTAGGTTCGGTCATATATCTACGTCAATTTTAACTCCAATAAAAAAAAATTGACCTCATACATAATGAAATGGGTAGCTTTATCATTTCATAAGCAAAAAATTAGAGAAAATATATTAATTCATGAAAACTTGGCTTATTAGGCAAATCGGGCCTTGCATAGTAGGCTGAGAAGTGCGTTCTGGCTATTAGGTACGACATATATATATATATATATATATATATATATATATATATATATATATATATATATATATATATATATATATATATATATATATATATATATATTTATATATATATATTTTTAAACCTGGAAGGGGTACCACCTCTGGTGCAAGTGTAGGGAGGCTCCGAGGTTATGGGTCCCTACACTTGCACCAGAGGTAGTACCCCTCCTATATATACATATATATATATATATATATATATATATATATATATATATATATATATATATATATATATATATATATATATATATATATATACATATACATATATATATATATATATATATATATATATATATATATATATATATATATATATATATATATATATATATATATATATATATATATATATTTAAAAAAAACTAGAAGGGGTACCACCTCTGGTGCAAGTGTAGAGACCAATAGCCTCGGAGAAGAAAATAAAGAGTACTCAGAGAAGACCTTGTGGATCCTCACTGAACACTTTAATATTTTCTTCTCCTACCACCCCTATTCTTTTGGTATGTGAGTATATTTATCTAACTTTATTTAAACATGTCATTACACAAAAAAGTTACAATATTGATTACATACAGGGTACAAGGCTGCTTGTCACAAGTTGTCTAGCTCCTCCAGCTCCTCAGATGGCGGGCAGGAACCATGGATGCAATGAGCATTTCCTCTCTGGATTGCCACACTAAGGCGCTGAAAAACAAAACTGGCAAGTCTAGGGTCTCTAGTTGTTTCGATTAGCTTAGACCCCAAGTCCTTCAAAAAGCTAGCAGCACTTTTACACCAGGCACCAAGTTTCTCTGAGGCAATGGGGACAAAAATGTAGTGGTGCTCAATGTCTCTGTATTTACGTGACTTGGCCACTTCCCGGTGATTAGCAGCTCCTCCTGCTTGTGTAGCACTGAAGTCAACATAGGTATTAGCTAAAGTTGAAACGCAAGTGTAGTCCCACACCAACCGTCTACCATTCTTCTAGGGGTTCACCGTGATTCCGTCTGGGCGACCGACAGGCTCATCAAAGTTGCGGGACATTAGGTAACGGGGCTCTCTCTCTGCTGGACAACCGGCTGTGGTAAGGCTTCTCTTAATAATGTCATTGACCTCACCGTGTCTTGCATGCCATCCTCCTGTCCTTTGGCAGAGAAGGCCATGCCGTCCGTACCTGTCAGCCTCTGCCTCGTTGCAAATACACCAGTATTCGGTGTGGATTAGGGCAGCGAGGTGGAGAGCCACGGGAATCCGGAGGGCCTGTGGTGTGAGACGAGTGCCGGTTGCTGACATTGGGGTTGCGAATAGGAAATCACCTGCATAGGGAGCTGTTACAGATCTAAGTCTGGCAGTGTCATGTCGTGTTGTCGCAGCTTCTAGCAAAGTCGCAGCTTCTTGGTCGGCAATGGAGCGATCCCAGCTGGATTGCTTATGGGCTTCAGAAGGCGGTGGTTGGGGTGCTGGTCCTGCGAGAGAGATCCATTTGGATGTGCAGTCTGTGAAGCTGGAATCATGTACCCCTGCCTGTTGAACTAGGTGCTCAGGTAGGATTTCCTTCTCCAAGTTGTCAGACCCCACTGAAGAAGACAGGAACGCTGGTACAGCAATTTGTGTTGCTGTGCGCACGCCAAGGCCCCCGAGTCTGACAGGAAGGGAGGCCTGTTTCCACTGTGAGTCACTGAGGGAAAGATTGAGAGCTTATTCTAGTGTTGATTTTAGCAAGCTGTCGTACTCTTCTAATTTAATATTGTTGAAAGATGGCGAACATGTTAGAAAGTAGGTCAGCCTGGGGAGGGACAAGCATCTGGTGATGAGGTAAATATATATATATATATATATATATATATATATATATATATATATATATATATATATATATATATATATATATATATATATATATATATATATATGTATATATATATATATATATATATTCATATATATATATATATATATATATATATATATATATATATATATATATATATATATATATATATGTGTGTGTGTGTGTGTGTGTGTGTATATCACGAAAATAAACACGTGATTAAAAATGTGACAATGTCAGACCACGGAGGAAAAATGAAACAGGAATTTCCTTAAGTACTTTCGTATATTAATACATTTTCAGAAGGAGTGAAGAAGGATACACTCCTTCTGAAGATGTATTAATATACGAAAGTACTTAAGGACATTCCTGTTTCATTTTTCCTCCGTGGTCTGACATTGTCATATATATATATATATATATATATATATATATATATATATATATATATATATATATATATATATATATATATATATATATATATATATATATATATATATATGTCGTACCTAGTAGCCAGAACGCACTTCTCTGCCTACTATGCAAGGCCCGATTTGCCTAATAAGCCAAGTTTTCATGAATTAATTGTTTTTCGACTACCTAACCTACCTAACCTAACCTAACTTTTTCGGCTACCTAATCTAACCTAACCTATAAAGATAGGTTAGGTTAGGTTAGGTAGGGTTGGTTAGGTTCGGTCATATATCTACGTTAATTTTAACTCCAATAAAAAAAATTGACCTCATACATAATGAAATGGGTAGCTTAATCATTTCATAAGAAAAAAATTAGAGAAAATATATTAATTCAGGAAAACTTGGCTTATTAGGCAAATCGGGCCTTGCATAGTAGGCTGAGAAGTGCGTTCTGGCTACTAGGTACGACATATATATATATATATATATATATATATATATATATATATATATATATATATATATATATATATATATATATATATATATATATTGTGACGATAATCTCCTTCAAGAGATTGAGCCTGCTCTTCCCTCCAAAGTTCGTCGATACATACATCCCTATACAACTAATATGGAAGAAATATCCAACAACGACAGCAACATCTCCAAGGTTTGCCAGAGAGCAAAACGTATGCAGCCAGGAACACCTGCTCCACCTCAAACCGCCAAACTACCTGTCTTGTCACCTGCTCATCGCTGATTGGCTGCGGGTCCAGCTGCAACTGCACTCCACCCACCATACTACTTGATGTCTGGGGCTGCCACGACCTCAGTCCTCAGAATATCCCGTGCTTTCAACAAGTTAACACGTCTCGTTGGTAGACTAAGCCCCAGGCTTACGTGTACTAAGAGAAGTGATAGCTTGAAGCCAATATTCCTGCACCTATTTACTTTGTTTGTCATACACTTGTTATTTGCTCACTTGTCTTAACGTAACTTTTCATTTTGTCATTTGATTATTCTTATTATTTTGATTGATTGATTTTATTATACGAATTTGTATGTCCATTTTATTCATGTTTCGCTTTCTTTAACGTAATTAAAATTTCATTGTTAAAATTTACTTGTGTTTTGTGTGTCTTCTCCTTACCTTACCACAGACGAAGTTCCAGAATTTCTATTTTTTTTTCTATATGTGACGAGGCCATACCCCTAGCTTTTGAACAGCCGAACACCAACGCGTTACCGTCACATTATATATATATATATATATATATATATATATATATATATATATATATATATATATATATATATATATATGTTTCATTGAATATGACCGCATATTCTGTATTTATTATTTTCTGGTTTAGGGCTTCTATCCCTCTAACTATTTTCTTAGCATCAGGGCTTAATTGAAATAGGAGTTCTCCAAAACTCATTTTCGTACTTTTAGGGTGAAGAAAAGAAGTGATTTACTATAGAATGTATTACACTTATTTGTATAATTTGCACGACGTTTCGAACCTCCATGGTTCATTCTCAAGTGAACAGATCTTACAATACTAGTTGATTTTATACCCGCATTAGGTCAGGTGATAATACAATGAAGGTGAAAACATGGGGGGATACATAAGGGATAAACATAGGGGCTGCAGAAGGCTTATTGGCCCATACGAGGCATCGCCTATCTAAACACAAAGATTAATCCAGTGTAATTGGCCTGTTATGTTGGACATTGTCTTCTGTGTTGGCATCGATATATTCTTGTCTTGTCCTTACTCTCATGGTGGGTAGAGTAAATAGTTCCGTGATTTGGGTGTTCATGGTAGGTCGCTCTATTCTTATGTGAATTGCCTCAAGAATTTGTAATCTTCTTGAATCTTGGGTTTTGTCTATTATGCAAGTATTCTTGTTCAACATTTCTCTTGTTAGAGTAATGTCATGGGCTTGTCTCATGTGATTCCTAGGGGCACCAGATTGAAGATGGCATGTCAAACGCCTCGTCAGCTTGGTCGACGTCATACCTTTGTACTTACATTGAAGGTTACATCCTTCGTGGGGGCAAGTGTACATGTATACAACGCTTGACTGCTGTAGAGGGTTCTCCGTCGGCTTCGGGCTGTTTTTGATAAGGAGTTCGGAAGTTTTCTTGGTTTTGTAGAATATTATCAGGTTTATGTTTTGGTTAGGAGTAGTGCTTTTTACTCCTTTACGGATTATTTCTTTCATTATTCTTCCTCTTTTATATGTTCACTGTGCATGGTTGATTTGTAATATAATTTTATTGGGGGTGTTGTGGTTTCTGTTCTAGGTTCTGAATTATACCAACGGTCCAAGTGTCTTCTTATAGCAGCGTTTATTTCCGCGTTGCTATATCCGTTGTTCACCAATACCTGAGTTACTCTTTCAAACTCTCTACTCACGTTGCTCCATTCAGAGCAGTGGGTAAGCGCACGACGAATATAAGCATTGAGAACACTGGCTTTGTATCTTTGGGGGCACTCACTTCTACCGTTCAGGCATAATCCTATGTTGGTGGGCTTGGTATATACGTTGGTGCTTAAAGAGGTTCCTGTTTTTGTTATTAGTACATCCAAGAATGGCAGACTGTTATTTTCACTATTTTCATGTGTAAATCGGAGTACTGACTCTCTCTCTAGGTGTCTTTTTAGGTCAATTAGTTCATCTGAGTCTTTTACTATTACGAATATGTCATCTACATAACGGCAGTATACAGTTGGTTTTTGTCTGCTACTGAAGACCCTATCTTCGATGGTTCCCATATAACAAAAAAGTCATCACCACTGACACACTTCAAGCTGAACTACTTGCAGAAGCAGGGAAAAAACGAGGAACATATTCATCTACAATCTTAACCCCACGACTCAAAGAAGCAGCGAAACAACTAAAAAATCTGAAAGACGTAACAATAAGAAAAGCCGACAAAACAGCAGCATATGTATTGATTCCTACCCATGAATACATGAACAAAATTAGCGACATCCTAAGTGACGACTCCAAATTTCAACGAATCACGAGGAACCCCGTAGAAGACCTTAAGCGGAAAGTAAACAAAACAATTACAGCAATCAACGCAAAGAAAGGTAGTGTGCATTTAAATAAACTTCAAGGCGACTATGGCTTAGGATATGCCTACGGCAATGTTAAGACGCATAAACCAGGTAACCCACTACGCCTTATAATCAGCCAAATACCAACCCCAACTTATCACCTGGCAAAGAAACTCAATGAACTCCTAACTCCATACACTCCAAGTAAGTTTAGTCTACAATCATCAGCAGATTTCCTAGAATTGATCAAATCTACCCAGCCCGATGGAATCATCGCTTCCCTGGACGTTGAATCCCTTTTTACCAACGTCCCAGTCGACACAACCATAGGAATGATACTGGACAGAGTATACAGAGACGAGAGCACCCCCAAATTAGACATAACTGAGCCACACTTGAAAAGTCTTCTCGAAGCATGTACAAAGGAAGCCCCTTTCATCAGTCCACAAGGAGACATGTATTTACAAATAGACGGAGTAGCAATGGGCTCCCCCTTAGGAGTTTTATTTGCTAATTTTTATATGGGAACCATCGAAGATAGGGTCTTCAGTAGCAGACAAAAACCAACTGTATACTGCCGTTATGTAGATGACATATTCGTAATAGTAAAAGACTCAGATGAACTAATTGACCTAAAAAGACACCTAGAGAGAGAGTCAGTACTCCGATTTACACATGAAAACAGTGAAAATAACAGTCTGCCATTCTTGGATGTACTAATAACAAAAACAGGAACCTCTTTAAGCACCAACGTATATACCAAGCCCACCAACATAGGATTATGCCTGAACGGTAGAAGTGAGTGCCCCCAAAGATACAAAGCCAGTGTTCTCAATGCTTATATTCGTCGAGCGCTTACCCACTGCTCTGAATGGAGCAACGTGAGTAGAGAGTTTGAAAGAGTAACTCAGGTATTGGTGAACAACGGATATAGCAACGCGGAAATAAACGCTGCTATAAGAAGACACTTGGACCGTTGGTATAATTCAGAACCTAGAACAGAAACCACAACACCCCCAATAAAATTATATTACAAATCAACCATGCACAGTGAACATATAAAAGAGGAAAGAATAATGAAAGAAATAATCCGTAAAGGAGTAAAAAGCACTACTCCTAACCAAAACATAAACCTGATAATATTCTACAAAACCAAGAAAACTTCCGAACTCCTTATCAAAAACAGCCCGAAGCCGACGGAGAACCCTCTACAGCAGTCAAGCGTTGTATACATGTACACTTGCCCCCACGAAGGATGTAAATTTCAATGTAAGTACATAGGTATGACGTCGACCAAGCTGACGAGGCGTTTGACATGCCATCTTCAATCTGGTGCCCCTAGGAATCACATGAGACAAGCCCATGACATTACTCTAACAAGAGAAATGTTGAACAAGAATACTTGCATAATAGACAAAACCCAAGATTCAAGAAGATTACAAATTCTTGAGGCAATTCACATAAGAATAGAGCGACCTACCATGAACACCCAAATCACGGAACTATTTACTCTACCCACCATGAGAGTAAGGACAAGACAAGAACATATCGATGCCAACACAGAAGACAATGTCCAACATAACAGGCCAATTACACTGGATTAATCTTTGTGTTTAGATAGGCGATGCCTCGTATGGGCCAATAAGCCTTCTGCAGCCCCCATGTTTATCCCTTATGTATCCCCCCATGTTTTCACCTTCATTGTATTATCACCTGACCTAATGCGGGTATAAAATCAACTAGTATTGTAAGATCTGTTCACTTGAGAATGAACCATGGAGGTTCGAAACGTCGTGCAAATTATACAAATAAGTGTAATACATTCTATAGTAAATCACTTCTTTTCTTCACCCTAAAAGTACGAAAATGAGTTTTGGAGAACTCCTATTTCAATTAAGCCCTGATGCTAAGAAAATAGTTAGAGGGATAGAAGCCCTAAACCAGAAAATAATAAATACAGAATATGCGGTCATATTCAATGAAACATGTTTGAAAGAAAACCTGCTGCCAGTATACACCAATATATATATATATATATATATAACTGAAAACTCACACCCCAGAAGTGACTCGAACCCATACTCCCAGAAGCAACGCAACTGGTATGTACAAGACGCCTTAATCCACCTGACCATCACGACCGGACATAATGAGGTGATAGCCTAAGCTATTTGAACCACCCCACCGCCGGCACTCGGATAGTAATCTTGGGCATAGCATTTTACCAAATCACCTCATTCTTTGGGGCACACGTGAGGAACACAAATGCGAACAAGCCTGAATGGTCCCCAGGACAATATGCAACTGAAAACTCACACCCCAGAAGTGACTCGAACCCATACTCCCAGAAGCAACGCAACTGGTATGTACAAGACGCCTTAATCCACTTGACCATCACGACCGGACATAATGAGGTGATAGCCTAAGCTATTTGAACCACCCCACCGCTGGCACTCGGATAGTAATCTTGGGCATAGCATTTTACCAAATCACCTCATTCTTTGGGGCACACGTGAGGAACACAAATGCGAACAAGCCTGAATGGTCCCCAGGACAATATGCAACTGAAAACTCACACCCCAGAAGTGACTCGAACCCATACTCCCAGAAGCAACGCAACTGGTATGTACAAGACGCCTTAATCCACTTGACCATCACGACCGGACATAATGAGGTGATAGCCTAAGCTATTTGAACCACCCCAACGCCGGCACTCGGATAGTAATCTTGGGCATAGCATTTTACCAAATCACCTCATTCTTTGGGGCACACGTGAGGAACACAAATGCGAACAAGCCTGAATGGTCCCCAGGACAATATGCAACTGAAAACTCACACCCCAGAAGTGACTCGAACCCATACTCCCAGAAGCAACGCAACTGGTATGTACAAGACGCCTTAATCCACTTGACCATCACGTTCGCATTTGTGTTCCTCACGTGTGCCCCAAAGAATGAGGTGATTTGGTAAAATGCTATGCCCAAGATTACTATCCGAGTGCCGGCGGTGGGGTGGTTCAAATAGCCTCGGCTATCACCTCATAATGTCCGGTCGTGATGGTCAAGTGGATTAAGGCGTCTTGTACATACCAGTTGCGTTGCTCCTGGGAGTATGGGTTGGAGTCACTTCTGGGGTGTGAGTTTTCAGTTGCATATTGTCCTGGGGACCATTCAGGCTTGTTCGCATTTGTGTTCCTCACGTGTGCCCCAAAGAATGAGGTGATTTGGTAAAATGCTATGCCCAAGATTACTATCCGAGTGCCGGCGGTGGGGAGGATCAAATAGCTTAGGCTATCACCTCATTATGTCCGGTCGTGATGGTCAAGTGGATTAAGGCGTCTTGTACATACCAGTTGCGTTGCTTCTGGGAGTATGGGTTCGAGTCACTTCTGGGGTGTGAGTTTTCAGTTGCATATTGTCCTGGGGACCATTCAGGCTTGTTCGCATTTGTGTTCCTCACGTGTGCCCCAAAGAATGAGGTGATTTGGTAAAATGCTATGCCCAAGATTACTATCCGAGTGCCGGCGGTGGGGTGGATCAAATAGCTTAGGCTATCACCTCATTATGTCCGGTCGTGATGGTCAAGTGGATTAAGGCGTCTTGTACATACCAGTTGCGTTGCTTCTGGGAGTATGGGTTCGAGTCACTTCTGGGGTGTGAGTTTTCAGTTGCATATTGTCCTGGGGACCATTCAGGCTTGTTCGCATTTGTGTTCCTCACGTGTGCCCCAAAGAATGAGGTGATTTGGTAAAATGCTATGCCCAAGATTACTATCCGAGTGTCGGCGGTGGGGTGGTTCAAATAGCTTAGGCTATCACCTCATTATGTCCGGTCATGATGGTCAAGTGGATTAAGGCGTCTTGTACATACCAGTTGCGTTGCTTCTGGGAGTATGGGTTCGAGTCACTTCTGGGGTGTGAGTTTTCAGTTGCATATTGTCCTGGGGACCATTCAGGCTTGTTCGCATTTGTGTTCCTCACGTGTGCCCCAAAGAATGAGGTGATTTGGTAAAATGCTATGCCCAAGATTACTATCCGAGTGCCGGCGGTGGGGTGGTTCAAATAGCTTAGGCTATCACCTCATTATGTCCGGTCGTGATGGTCAAGTGGATTAAGGCGTTTTGTACATACCAGTTGCGTTGCTTCTGGGAGTATGGGTTCGAGTCACTTCTGGGGTGTGAGTTTTCAGTTGCATATTGTCCTGGGGACCATTCAGGCTTGTTCGCATTTGTGTTCCTCACGTGTGCCCCAAAGAATGAGGTGATTTGGTAAAATGCTATGCCCAAGATTACTATCCGAGTGCCGGCGGTGGGGTGGTTCAAATAGCTTAGGCTATCACCTCATTATGTCCGGTCGTGATGGACAAGTGGATTAAGGCGTCTTGTACATACCAGTTGCGTTGCTTCTGGGAGTATGGGTTCGAGTCACTTCTGGGGTGTGAGTTTTCAGTTGCATATTGTCCTGGGGACCATTCAGGCTTGTTCGCATATATATATATATATATATATATATATATATATATATATATATATATATATATATATATATATATATATATATATATATATACATATATATATATACATATATATATATACATATATATATATACATATATATATATACATATATATATATATATATATATATATATATATATATATATATATATATATATTTATATATATGTCGTACATATATATATATATATATATATATATATATATATATATATATATATATATATATATATATATATATATATATATATATATATATATATCCACTTGACCATCGCGACCGGACAAAATGAGGTGATAGCCTAAGCTATTTGAACCACCCCACCGCCGGCACTCGGATAGTAATCTTGGGCATAGCATTTTACCAAATCACCTCATTCTTTGGGGCACACGTGAGGAACACAAATGCGAACAAGCCTGAATGGTCCCCAGGACAATATGCAACTGAAAACTCACACCCCAGAAGTGACTCGAACCCATACTCCCAGGAGCAACGCAACTGCTATGTACAAGACGCCTTAATCCACTTGACCATCACGACTGGACAAAATGCGAACATTCAGGCTTGTTCGCATTTGTGTTCCTCACGTGTGCCCCAAAGAATGAGGTGATTTGGTAAAATGCTATGCCCAAGATTACTATCCGAGTGCCGGCGGTGGGGTGGTTCAAATAGCTTAGGCTATCACCTCATTTTGTCCGGTCGTGATGGTCAAATGGATTAAGGCGTCTTGTACATACCAGTTGCGTTGCTCCTGGGAGTATGGGTTCGAGTCACTTCTGGGGTGTGAGTTTTCAGTTGCATATTGTCCTGGAGACCATTAAGGCTTGTTCGCATTTGTGTTCCTCACGTGTGCCCCAAAGAATGGGGTGATTTGGTAAAAGGCTATGCCCATGATTACTATCCGAGTGCCGGCGGTGGGGTGGTTCAAATAGCTTAGGCTATCACCTCATTTTGTCCGGTCGTGATAGTCAAATGGATTAAGGCGTCTTGTACATACCAGTTGCGTTGCTCCTGGGAGTATGGGTTCGAGTCACTTCTGGGGTGTGAGTTTTCAGTTGCATATTGTCCTGGGGACCATTCAGGCTTGTTCGCATTTGTGTTCCTCACGTGTGCCCCAAAGAATGAGGTAATTTGGTAAAAGGCTATGCCCAAGATTACTATCCGAGTGCCGGCGGTGGGGTGGTTCAAATAGCTTAGGCTATCACCTCATTTTGTCCGGTCGTGATAGTCAAGTGGATTAAGGCGTCTTGTACATACCAGTTGCGTTGCTCCTGGGAGTATGGGTTCGAGTCACTTCTGGGGTGTGAGTTTTCAGTTGCATATTGTCCTGGGGACCATTCAGGCTTGTTCGCATTTGTGTTCCTCACGTGTGCCCCAAAGAATGAGGTGATTTGGTAAAATGCTATGCCCAAGATTACTATCCGAGTGCCGGCAGTGGGGTGGTTCAAATAGCTTAGGCTATCACCTCATTTTGTCAGGTCGTGATGGTCAAGTGGATTAAGGTGTCTTGTACATACCAGATGCGTTGCTCCTGGGAGTATGGGTTCGAGTCACTTCTGGGGTGTGAGTTTTCAGTTGCATATTGTCCTGGGGACCATTCAGGCTTGTTCGCATTTGTGTTCCTCACGTGTGCCCCAAAGAATGAGGTGATTTGGTAAAATGCTATGCCCAAGATTACTATCCGAATGCCGGCGGTGGGGTGGTTCAAATAGCTTTGGCTATCACCTCATTTTGTCCGGTCGTAATGGTCAAGTGGATTAAGGCGTCTTGTACATACCAGTTGCGTTGCTCCTGGGAGTATGGGTTCGAGTCACTTCTGGGGTGTGAGTTTTTAGTTGCATATTGTCCTGGGGACCATTCGGGCTTGTTCGCATTTGTGTTCCTCACGTGTGCCCCAAAGAATGAGGTGATTTGGTAAAATGCTATGCCCAAGATTACTATCCGAGTGCCGGCGGTGGGGTGGTTCAAATAGCTTAGGCTATCACCTCATTTTGTCCGGTCGTGATGGTCAAGTGGATTAAGGCGTCTTGTACATACCAGTTGCGTTGCTCCTGGGAGTATGGGTTCGAGTCACTTCTGGGGTGTGAGTTTTCAGTTGCATATTGTCCTGGGGACCATTCAGGCTTGTTCGCATTTGTGTTCCTCACGTGTGCCCCAAAGAATGAGGTGATTTGGTAAAATGCTATGCCCAAGATTACTATCCGAGTGCCGGCGGTGGGGTGATTCAAATAGCTTAGGCTATCACCTCATTTTGTCCGGTCGTGATGGTCAAGTGGATTAAGGCGTCTTGTACATACCAGTTGTGTTGCTCCTGGGAGTATGGGTTCGAGTCACTTCTGGGGTGAGTTTTCAGTTATATATATATATATATATATATATATATATATATATATATATATATATATATATATATATATATATATATATATATATATATATATATATATATATATATATGTATATATATATATATATATATATATTATATATATATATATATATATATATATATATATATATATATATATATATATATATATGTCGTACCTAGTAGCCAGAACTCACTTTTTGGCCTACTATTCAAGGCCCGATTTGCCTAATAAGCCAAGTTTTCCTGAATTAATATATTTTTTCTAATTTTTTTCTTATGAAATGATAAAGCTACCCATTTCATTATGTATGAGGTCAATTTTTTTTTATTGGAGTTAAAATTAACGTAGATATATGACCGAACCTAACCAACCCTACCTAACCTAACCTAACCTATCTTCATAGGTTAGGTTTGGTTAGGTAGCCGAAAAAGTTAGGTTAGGTTAGGTTAGGTAGGTTAGGTAGTCGAAAAACAAATAATTCATGAAAACTTGGCTTATTAGGCAAATCGGGCCTTGCATAGTAGGCTGAGAAGTGCGTTCTGGCTACTAGGTACGACATATATATATATATTTATATATATATATATATATATATATATATATATATATATATATATATATATATATATATATATATTTATATATATATATATATATATATATATATATATATATATATATATATATATATATATATATATATATATATATATATATATATGTCGTACCTAGTAGCCAGAACGCACTTCTCAGCCTACTATGCAAGGCCTGATTTGCCTAATAACCCAAGTTTTCCTGAATTATTTTATTTTCTTTAATTTTTTTCTCATGAAATGATAAAGCTACCCATTTCATTATGTATGATGTCAATTTTTTTTTATTGTAGTTAAAATTAACATAGATATAAGACCGAACCTAACCAACCCTACCTAACCTAACCTAACCTATCTTTATAGGTTAGGTTAGGTTAGGCAGCCGAAAATGTTAGGTTAGGTTAGGTTAGGTAGTCGAAAAACAATTAATTCATGAAAACTCTGCTTATTAGGCAAATTTGGCCTTGCATAGTAGGCTGAGAAGTGCATTCTGGCTACTAGGTACGACATATATATATATATTTATATATATATATATATATATATATATATATATATATATATATATATATATATATATATATATTTATATATATATATATATATATATATATATATATATATATATATATATATATATATATATATATATATATATGTTGTACCTAGTAGCCAGAACGTCGTACTCGGCCTGCTATGCAAGGCCCGATTTGCCTAATAAACCAAGTTTTCTTGAATTAATAGTTTTTCGACTACCTAACCTAACCTATCCTAACTTTTTCGGCTACTTAACCTAACCTAACCAATAAAGATAGGTTAGGTTAGGTTAGGTAGGGTTGGTTAGGTTCGGTCATATATCTACGTTAATTTTAACTCCAATAAAAAAAATTGACCTCATAAATAATGAAATGGGTAGCTTAATCATTTCATAAGAAAAAAATTAAAGAAAATATATTAATTCAGGAAAACTTTGCTTACACTTTCTGCTGATGAGGACTCCGCCCGGAGTCCTGTTTCGCCTCACCGCTTCCGCATGGTGGTCATAAATTTATGTCCTCTTTTAAAATATTTGTATAAAATTCAATATTAATCCGATTTACTTTGGGTTTGTTTCAAACTGCGCGCCATGAGGCTCTCTTTCTCACCACTAGGCTGCATGGTACAATAAGTTCATAAAAGGTGTGGACCACTTCGATCAAATGTTATTACTATTTTACCAGGAAAACTCACAAGTGAACCTAAAAGATAACGTTTTATTTCCTGCAAATGGCTTTGCATAATGCCTTTGTTTTGTACAAATACAATAGAACTGATCAAAAAAGCTAACATTGCTACAGTTCCACGAGGTGGCAAATTGGGCCCTATTGTGCTGGGACCCGGAAGATTTGCCTCAAACAGCAACAGTATCTCAACACTTGCGCACGCTCCAGACATAAATGATGACACAGGTCCTGCCTATGCTGACGCCATGCAAACTCCCGGACCATCTGGTGTGAGGCGGCCCTTGTTCACTTCAACACCTCAAGCTGAAGCAGCAACCGAATAAGAACCCGAGATGTCTGGTACACTGTCATTTGACGAGACGGTTTTGTCAGATGACTCTGACTCAAATGTTGAACCTCCAGCGATTCAGTTGATTCTGAAAATCGCATGAACTACAAACTGAAACGAGTATTTTGATTCCAGAATAAACACTGTATCACATAAACTGCCATAAGTAGACTCGAACCTTCATAGATTTTTTTTTGGGTGTAGCGTGTGTCTGCATGAGTGTCCCAAACGGGTTGCAGATGGGTGACTTTAGCCGTTTATACTGGTAATGTATTTTGTATTTTGATACCAGAATGAACACTGTATAACATAAACTGCCATAAGTAGACTCGAACCTTCATAGATTTTTTTTGGGTGTAGCGTGTGTCTGCATGAGTGTCCCAAACGGGTTGCAGGTGGGTGACTTTAGCCGTTTATACTGGTAATGTATCATATCATGATACCCCCATATCATGTATTATATGCATATGTCTGTTTAGGGAATTTTATTCCAATCAATGTACAACCAAAAATAACTGTGTGCAACAAGTATAAACTTGATAAACATAACAAAAGTAAAAACATTTCGTGTGTGTTTGACGCTCACTGATATGCTCTAGCGTTGTTTTATATTTGGCGCTATTCTATCTTACGCTTTGTTGATCTTTTTTACCTACGGGCTCATAGAACATTCTATTGCGAACACATTCACACAAAAATGAATGACGTACATAAACTAATAATGTCAGGAGAGTGAAATAAGTATAAACTTTCAAAGCGTCGTATTGCACATGTGTCGTCCCATCACCAATACTGGGTAACAATTTCACCACTTCCCACACTCTTGTGGGCGGGCCGCAATCATTATTCTACGTTTATATTCATATCACCGTGTTGGGAATTTCATTGCGAGTCATTGCGAGACTAACGTCGTCTACGCCTTCAAATGCCCTCTTGGGGACTGTAAGCTCCAAAAAACCCAGTATATAAGCAAGACAACAACGTCTCTTTCTAGGCGTTTAACGATGCATAAGCAACAGGGCTCCATTAAGGAACATATAATCTCTTCCCACAACCAAACCATCGCCAGAGAAATCCTAGTAAACAACACAGAAATCATCGATAGATACAGCGATAGCAGGCGGCTTGACGTTTGCGAGGCACTACACATCAAGAAGTCAACACCAGCAATCAACAGCCAATTATTGCACAACTATATTCTACCCACCTCAAGACTCCGCTCCAATATAGAAGCATCAAGAAATATGGACCAATAGGCTTTCTACAAACACTTCTATTCAATATCCATTGTTTCGTGTTCTGTCTTGTGTTGATGAAATTAATACCCTATTAATACTCTTGTTCTGTCTTGTGTTGATGAAATTAATACCCTATTAATACCACATTTTGTTCTGTCTTGTGTTGATGAAATTAATACCCAATTAATGCCGCATCTTGTTCTGTCTTGTGTTAATGCCACATCACCCCTTCCACCTCACTCAAATGTAGATATAAAATCGGAGATGCGTAAGTTCTATTCAGTTGTGTATTTGTGAACTAAAGTCTTTGAAAATGTAATAAGTTTTACGAAACGCGCTCGTGTCGCGTCAGACTAGAAATAAAAATGAATTTTGGAGAATTGATTTTTGATTTACCTCCAACAGTGAAAAGAAATGTACGAAAGATTGAGAAAATTCGTGTTAGAATTATTAATCTTACTTTTTCGGTCATATTTAATAATATATGTCTACAGGAAAGACTGCTACCAAAATATACTAATATATATATATATATATATATATATATATATATATATATATATATATATATATATATATATATATATATATATATATATATATATATATATATATATATATATATATGTATATATATATATATATATATATATATATATATATATATTTTATTAAATATGACCGAAAAAGTAAGATTAATAATTCTAACACGAATTTTCTCAATCTTTCGTACATTATGCTTCACTGTTGGAGGTAAATCAAAAATCACTTCTCCAAAATTCATTTTTATTTCTAGTCTGACGCGACACGGGCGCGTTTCGTAAAACTTATTACATTTTCAAAGACTTCACAAATACACAACTGATTAGAACTTGCGTTTCCCTGATTTTATATCTACATTTGAGTGAGGTGGGAAGGGTGATGTGGCATTACATTTGAGTGAGGTGGGAAGGATGATGTGGCATTAGAGGATATTAATAGGGTATTAAAAGTATCAACACAAGACAGAACACGAAACAATGGATATTGAATAGAAGTGTTTGTAGAAAGCCTATTGGTCCATATTTCTTGATGCTTCTATATTGGAGCGGAGTCTTGAGGTGGGTAGAATATAGTTGTGCAATAATTGGCTGTTGATTGCTGGTGTTGACTTCTTGATGTGTAGTGCCTCGCAAACGTCAAGCCGCCTGCTATCGCTGTATCTATCGATGATTTCTGTGTTGTTTACTAGGATTTCTCTGGCGATGGTTTGGTTATGGGAAGAGATTATATGTTCCTTAATGGAGCCCTGTTGTTTATGCATCGTTAAACGCCTAGAAAGAGATGTTGTTGTCTTGCCTATATACTGGGTTTTTTGGAGCTTGCAGTCCCCAAGTGGGCATTTGAAGGCATAGACGACGTTAGTCTCTTTTAAAGCTGTTTAAAGGAATTTGTGGACTTACTGCGGGGCGCACGGGCCACAGGGATAAGAGCCTCGTTGGACGTAGAATCGCTGTTTACCAACGTACCTGTGGACGAGACAATCGGAATGATAGCCGACAGAGTGTATCGTGATCCAGCCTGTACTCCTCTTGACATGCCAGAAAGTATTCTGAGGAAACTACTCCAAGCTTGTACTAAAGAGGCACCCTTCTTGAGCCCGGATGGGCATATGTATAAGCAAGTAGATGGGGTCGCTATGGGTTCTCCCCTAGGTGTCCTGTTTGCAAACTTCTACATGGGTACCATCGAGCAAAAAGTCTTAGTCGACATGAACTTGAAACCGGCCATATACTGCAGGTATGTTGACGACATTTTTACACAGGTACCTGATGTCAGACATCTGCAGGAGCTGAAGGAGGCATTTGAGCAGAGTTCCGTGCTGCGTTTCACTTACGAGACGGAAAAGGATGGGAAGCTGCCTTTTCTAGATGTAACAGTCATGGAAAAGGGCGGAGGTTTCCACACTGCAGTCTACACAAAGGAAACAAACATAGGAATGTGCCTAAATGCCAACAGCGACTGCCCTGACAGGTACAAGAGGAGTGTTGTTAACGCATACGTCGACCGTGCTCTCAGCCACAGCTCAGAATGGAAGCAAGTCGACGAAGAACTCTGTAGGGTAAGGCAGGTTCTAGTCAATAACGGCTTCTCCAATGGTTTCATCGAAGACATCTTAAGAAGGAAAGTGAAAAGCCATGCAACCTCCGAAGAGACAACTAACACAACACCTATACCCCCTATTAGACTATTTTACAGGAACTTCTTTTCCACAGCTCATAAAACAGAGGAAAGGGTCCTGTAAGATATTGTTAATAGAAACGTTATCCCTACAGACAAAAATCAGAGGATACAACTGACGATTTACTATAAAACCAGAAAAACGGCCAGCCTACTCATGAGAAACTCTCCAGACACGAAACAGAACGCTTTAAAAGAGACTAACGTCGTCTATGCCTTCAAATGCCCACTTGGGGACTGTAAGCTCCAAAAAACCCAGTATATAGGCAAGACAACAACATCTCTTTCTAGGCGTTTAACGATGCATAAACAACAGGGCTCCATTAAGGAACATATAATCTCTTCCCATAACCAAACCATCGCCAGAGAAATCCTAGTAAACAACACAGAAATCATCGATAGATACAGCGATAGCAGGCGGCTTGACGTTTGCGAGGCACTACACATCAAGAAGTCAACACCAGCAATCAACAGCCAATTATTGCACAACTATATTCTACCCACCTCAAGACTCCGCTCCAATATAGAAGCATCAAGAAATATGGACCAATAGGCTTTCTACAAACACTTCTATTCAATATCCATTGTTTCGTGTTCTGTCTTGTGTTGATACTTTTAATACCCTATTAATATCCTCTAATGCCACATCATCCTTCCCACCTCACTCAAATGTAATGCCACATCACCCTTCCCACCTCACTCAAATGTAGATATAAAATCAGGGAAACACAAGTTCTAATCAGTTGTGTATTTGTGAAGTCTTTGAAAATGTAATAAGTTTTACGAAACGCGCCCGTGTCGCGTCAGACTAGAAATAAAAATGAATTTTGGAGAAGTGATTTTTGATTTACCTCCAACAGTGAAGCATAATGTACGAAAGATTGAGAAAATTCGTGTTAGAATTATTAATCTTACTTTTTCGGTCATATTTAATAAAATATGTCTACAGGAAAGACTGCTACCAAAATATACTAATATATATATATGTATATATATATATATATATATATATATATATATATATATATATATATATATATATATATATATATATATATATGTATATATATTTTTTTTTTTTTTTTTTTTTTTTAATATAGGGAAGGGAGTACCACCTCTAGCTGGAAGAAGGGGGACCCATAGCCTTGGAGGAAACCACACATAACGCATTAGAGGGAATGTTTAGATCCCCTCCAATACAGTTTCTGTGTGCTTTTCTCCTACCACCCCCTTCCTTTTTTATTTTTTGTGCTTTATTATGCATTTGATGGTTACAAGATATACATGGGTTGATACAAAAATAATAATGCAAAAAGGTGCTTAAAGGTTATGGATCTCTTGAAAAACACAACAATGGGAACATTTATGAATGTCACAGACGGGTTCGATCATTGTTGCAAGTCAAACACTTCTTCGAATTCCTCTGAAGTTGGACTAGTGCCCAAGACGCAACAGACATTTCCCCTCTGAATCGCAATACTGAGGCGCTGGAACAAGAAACTTTTTGCTCTCTGGTCTTTTGTAGCGCTGATCAATTTGTCCCCCAATTCCTTCAGGAACTTCAATGCACATTTTCCCCACGAACCGAGGGTCTCCGAGCCGATCGGAACAAAGCTGTAGCAGTGTGCTAGACCTCTGTATTTAATAATTTTCTGCGATTCCCTGAAAGAAGCAGCACCACCGCTTTCACGTGTGCTGTAGTGGAGGTAGGTACTGGCCAGTGTGGCAGCGCACGTGTAGTCCCATAGCACTTGCTTACCATCCTTCCAAGGTAGCAAGGTGACCCCATCAGGGCGCTTCTGAGGGTCGTTAGGTCTGGATAAGTGTGGTTCTCTTTGTGCCGGGCAGCGGGCTGTGGCGAGGCTCCTCTTGATGATGTCGTTGACTTCTTCATGTCTTGCAATTTTACCCTGTGATTTACGACATACCAGACCATGACGACCATATTGGTCTGCCATCGCAGTTCCGCAGATGCACCTATGTTCGGTGAGGATGGGGGCGGCAAGGCGAAGGGCAACTCCAATGCGGAGAGCGTCATGACTGAGGCGAGTTCCCAGGGCTGCATTGGGCACAGCAAATAAAAAATCCCCGGCGTGGGGTGCTGTTACCGCTAGGAGGCGGGCTTTGTTTTCAGCATCAGCGTTGTCAATCATTGCTGTGACAGTCTTTTCCATTATGGGGCTATCCCAGTGGGCCTGCTTGTGGTCTTTTGGGACTTGTGGTTGGGGTTGAGGGTGTGCAATGGTGTCCCATTGTCTGGCTGCTTCGATGAACGTTTGATCATGAGTTCCCGCTGTCTCTCTCATACGCTCTGGTAGGATCTGCCCTACCAATTCGTTGGCTGCTGTACATGAGGATATGAATGCTGGAAGTGCTACCTCAGTTGCCTTTCGTATGCCTATCCCTCCAAATCTTACTGGTAGTGTTGCTTGGTCCCACTGACTGTCATCTAAATCTAGGTTGAGCGCCTTCCTGAATATTGACCTATATATATATGTATATATATATGTATATATATATATATATAAATATATATATATATATATATATATATATAAATATATATATATATATGTATATATATATATATATATATATATATATATATATACATATATATATATATATATATATATATATATATATATATATATATATATATATATATATATATATATATATATGTGTGTGTGTGTATATCACGAAAATAAACACGTGATTAAGAATGTGACAATGTCAGACCACGGAGGAAAAATGAAACAGGAAATTTCCTTAAGTACTTTCGTATATTAAATACATCACCTTCTGAAGATGTATTTAATATACGAAAGTACTTAAGGAAATTTCCTGTTTCATTTTTCCTCCGTGGTCTGACATTGTCATATATATATATATATATATATATATATATATATATATATATATATATATATATATATATATATATATATATATATAAATATATATATATATATATATATATATATATATATATATATATATATATATATATATATATATATATATATATATATATATATATATATATATATATATATATATTTGAAATTTTCAAATATTTTTCAAATTTCATTAATATTTTCAAAGACTTTAGTTTACACATACACAGCTGAATAGAACTTACACATCTCCAATTTGTTTATATCTACTTTTGAGTGAGGTGGATGGGGTGAGGTGGTATTAATAGGGTATTAAATTCAACAACACGAGACAGAACACGAAACAATGGGTATTGAATGGAAGTGATTGTAGAAAGCCTATTGGTCCATATTTCTTGATGCTTCTATATTGGAGCGGAGTCTTGAGGTGGGTAGAATATAGTTGTGCATTAATTGGCTGTTGATTGCTGGTGTTGACTTTTTAATGTGTAGTGCCTCGCAAACGTCAAGCCGCCTGCTATCGCTGTATCTATCGATGATTTCTGTGTTGTTTACTAGGATTTCTCTGGCGATGGTTTGGTTGTGGGAAGAGATAATATGTTCCTTAATGGAGCCCTGTTGCTTATGCATCGTTAAACGCCTAGAAAGAGATGTTGTTGTCTTGCCTATATACTGGGTTTTTTGGAGCTTACAGTCCCCAAGAGGGCATTTGAAGGCATAGACGACGTTGGTCTCTTTTAAAGCGTTCTGTTTTGTGTCTGGAGAGTTTCTCATGAGTAGGCTGGCCGTTTTTCTGGTTTTATGGTAAATCGTCAGTTGTATCCTCTGATTTTTGTCTGTAGGGATAACGTTTCTATTAACAATATCTTTCAGGACCCTTTCCTCCGTTTTATGAGCTGTGGAAAAGAAGTTCCTGTAAAATAGTTTAATTAGGGGTATAGGTGTTGTGTTAGTTGTCTCTTCAGAGGTTGCATGGCGTTTCACTTTCCTTCTTATGATGTCTTCGACGAAACCATTGGAGAAGCCGTTGTTGACTAGGACCTGCCTTACCCTACAGAGTTCTTCGTCGACTTGATTCCATTCTGAGCTGTGGCTGAGAGCACGGTCGACATATGCGTTAACAACACTCCTCTTGTACCTGTCTGGGCAGTCGCTGTTGGCATTTAGGCACATTCCTATGTTCGTTTCCTTAGTGTAGACTGCAGTGTGGAAACCTCCGCTCTTTTCCATGACTGATACATCTAGAAAGGGCAGCTTCCCATCCTTTTCCATCTCGTAAGTGAAACGCAGCACGGAACTCTGCTCAAATGCCTCCTCAGCTCCTGCAGATGTCTGATATCAGGTACCTGTGTAAAAATGTCGTCAACATACCTGCAGTATATGGCCGGTTTCAAGTTCATGTCGACTAAGACTTTTTGCTCGATGGTACCCATGTAGAAGTTTGCAAACAGGACACCTAGGGGAGAACCCATGGCTACCCCATCTACTTGCTTATACATGTGCAGGTCCGGGCTCAAGAAGGGTGCCTCTTTAGTACAAGCTTGGAGTAGTTTCCTTAGAATATTTTCTGGTATGTCAAGAGGAGTACAGGCTGGATCACGATACACTCTGTCGGCTATCATCCCGATTGTCTCGTCCACAGGTACGATGGTAAACAGTGATTCTACGTCCAACGAGGCTCTTATCACTGTGGCCCGTGTCCCCCCAGTAAGTCAACAAATTCCTTTGGAGACTTCAGGCTGAAGGCGCAAGGGACATAAGGAGTCAGCAGGCCATTGAGTCGCTTCGCCAGTCTGTACGTGGGTGTGGGTATCTGGCTAATGATTGGCCGAAGTGGGTTTCCAGGCTTGTGTGTCTTGACATTTCCATACGCATATCCAGGTTTATATTCCCCAATAATCTTTGGCAGGTGGAGTCCGGATTTCTTGGCGTTCACAGTTTCGATCAGTTTGTTGACCTTTGCTTTCAATTCGGCTGTAGTGTCCTTCGTTACCCTTTGGAATTTAGTTTGGTCAGAGAGTATGAGGTTCATTTTCGCCAGATATTCGTCTTTTTTAAGAATGACGTATATTGGCGACTTGTCACCTCTCCTGGCAGCTAAAAGCCTTCTAGAGAACAAGGAGATAGTTGTCAGGAGAGGTGACAAGTCGCCAATATATGTCATTCTTAAAAAAGACGAATATCTGGCGAAAATGAACCTCATACTCTCTGACCAAACTAAATTCCAAAGGGTAACGAAGGACACTACAGCCGAATTCAAAGCAAAGGTCAACAAACTGATCGAAACTGTGAACGCCAAGAAATCCGGACTCCACCTGCCAAAGATTATTGGGGAATATAAACCTGGATATGTGTATGGAAATGTCAAGACACACAAGCCTGGAAACCCACTTCGGCCAATCATTAGCCAGATACCCACACCCACGTACAGACTGGCGAAGCGACTCAACGGCCTGCTGACTCCTTATGTCCCTTGCTCCTTCAGCCTGAAGTCTCCAAAGGAATTTGTTGACTTACTGCGGGGCACACGGGCCACAGTGATAAGAGCCTCGTTGGACGTAGAATCACTGTTGACCAACGTACCTGTGGACGAGACAATCGGGATGATAGCCGACAGAGTGTATCGTGATCCAGCCTGTACTCCTCTTGACATACCAGAAAATATTCTAAGGAAACTACTCCAAGCTTGTACTAAAGAGGCACCCTTCTTGTGCCCGGATGGGAACATGTATAAGCAAGTAGATGGGGTCGCCATGGGTTCTCCCCTAGGTGTCCTGTTTACAAACTTCTACATGGGTACCATCGAGCAAAAAGTCTTAGTCGACATGAACTTGAAACCGGCCATATACTGCAGGTATGTTGACGACATTTTTACACAGGTACCTGATGTCAGACATCTGCAGGAGCTGAAGGAGGCATTTTAGCAGAGTTCCGTGCTGCGTTTCACTTTCGAGATGGAAAAGGATGGGAAGCTGCCCTTTCTAGATGTAACAGTCATGGAAAAGACCGGAGGTTTCCACACTGCAGTCTACACTAAGGAAACGAACATAGGAATGTGCCTAAATGCTAACGGCGACTGCCCAGACAGGTACAAGAGGAGTGCTGTTAACGCATATGTCGACCGTGCTCTCAGCCACAGCTCAGAATGGAAGCAAGTCGACGAAGAACTCTGTAGGGTAAGGCAGGTCCTAGTCAACAACGGCTTCTCCAATGGTTTCGTCGAAGACATCATAAGAAGGAAAGTGAAACGCCATGCAACCTCTGAAGAGACAACTAACACAACACCTATACCCCCTATTAAACTATTTTACAGGAACTTCTTTTCCACAGCTCATAAAACGGAGGAAAGGGTCCTGAAAGATATTGTTAATAGAAACGTTATCCCTACAGACAAAAATCAGAGGATACAACTGACGATTTACTATAAAACCAGAAAAACGGCCAGCCTACTCATGAGAAACTCTCCAGACATAAAGCAGAACGCTTTAAAAGAGACCAACGTCGTCTCTGCCTTCAAATGCCCTCTTGGGGACTGTAAGCTCCAAAAAACCCAGTATATAGGGAAGACAACAACATCTCTTTCTAGGCGTTTAACGATGCATAAGCAACAGGGCTCCATTAAGGAACATATAATCTCTTCCCACAACCAAACCATCGCCAGAAAAAATCCTAGTAAACAACACAGAAATCATCGATAGATACAGCGATAGCAGGCCGCTTGACGTTTGCAAGGCACTACACATTAAGAAGTCAACACCAGCAATCAACAGCCAATTAATGCACAACTATATCCTACCCACCTCAAGACTCCGCTCCAATATAGAAGCATCAAGAAATATGGACCAATAGGCTTTCTACAATCACTTCCATTCATTACCCATTGTTTCGTGTTCTGTCTTGTGTTGATGAATTTAATACCCTATTAATACCACCTCACCCCATCCACCTCACTCAAATGTAGATATAAACAAATCGGAAATGTGTAAGTTCTATTCAGTTGTGTATGTGTAAACTAAAGTCTTTGAAAATGTAATAAGTTTTACGAAACGCGCTCAAGTGTCGCATCAGACTAGAAATAAAAAATGAATTTTGGAGAATTGATTTTTGAATTACCACCAACAGTGAAAAGAAATCTACGAAAGATCGAGAAAATTCGTGTTAGAATTATTAATCTTACTTTTTCGGTCATATTTAATAATATATATATATATATATATATATATATATATATATATATATATATATATATATATATATATATATGTCTATGCTTAAGGCACAACTCTCCTAAACACGAGAGTTAAGTATACAACTTTAGAACACTTTCCCACCAGGAGACTCGAACCCTAGCCAGCACAGAAGCCTTCCAGCAACTGGCATAACAGGTACGCCTTAACCCGCTCCACCACCCGCTCAGACCCTTAAAAGAGATGGTAATTTCGGAGTATTTAAATACCCCAAAGATCAACACCTCCCAAGAGCACCAGAGCAAGTGAGGGGTCATTTATACGTTAATTTCATCAAGTCCCTGTTAATATGGGAAGACACAGTGTCTCTGCTTAAGGCACAACTCTCCTAAACACGAGAGTTAAGTATACAACTTTAGAACACTTTCCCACCAGGAGACTCGAACCCTAGCCAGCACAGAAGCCTTCCAGCAACTGGCATAACAGGTACGCCTTAACCCGCTCAGACCCTTAAAAGAGATGGTAATTTCGGAGTATTTAAATACCCCAAAGATCAACACCTCCCAAGAGCACCAGAGCAAGTGAGGGGTCATTTATACGTTAATTTCATCAAGTCCCTGTTAATATGGGAAGACACAGTGTCTCTGCTTAAGGCACAACTCTCCTAAACACGAGAGTTAAGTATACAACTTTAGAACACTTTCCCACCAGGAGACTCGAACCCTAGCCAGCACAGAAGCCTTCCAGCAACTGGCATAACAGGTACGCCTTAACCCGCTCCACCACCCGCTCAGACCCTTAAAAGAGATGGTAATTTCGGAGTATTTAAATACCCCAAAGATCAACACCTCCCAAGAGCACCAGAGCAAGTGAGGGGTCATTTATACGTTAATTTCATCAAGTCCCTGTTAATATGGGAAGACACAGTGTCTCTGCTTAAGGCACAACTCTCCTAAACACGAGAGTTAAGTATACAACTTTAGAACACTTTCCCACCAGGAGACTCGAACCCTAGCCAGCACAGAAGCCTTCCAGCAACTGGCATAACAGGTACGCCTTAACCCGCTCAGACCCTTAAAAGAGATGGTAATTTCGGAGTATTTAAATACCCCAAAGATCAACACCTCCCAAGAGCACCAGAGCAAGTGAGGGGTCATTTATACGTTAATTTCATCAAGTCCCTGTTAATATGGGAAGACACAGTGTCTCTGCTTAAGGCACAACTCTCCTAAACACGAGAGTTAAGTATACAACTTTAGAACACTTTCCCACCAGGAGACTCGAACCCTAGCCAGCACAGAAGCCTTCCAGCAACTGGCATAACAGGTACGCCTTAACCCGCTCCACCACCCGCTCAGACCCTTAAAAGAGATGGTAATCTCTTTTAAGGGTCTGAGCGGGTGGTGGAGCGGGTTAAGGCGTACCTGTTATGCCAGTTGCTGGAAGGCTTCTGTGCTGGCTAGGGTTCGAGTCTCCTGGTGGGAAAGTGTTCTAAAGTTGTATACTTAACTCTCATGTTTAGGAGAGTTGTGCCTTAAGCAGAGACACTGTGTCTTCCCATATTAACAGGGACTTGATGAAAATATATATATATATATATATTTATATATATATATATATATATATATATATATATATATATATATATATATATATATATATATATATATATATATATACATTGTGACGATAATCTCTTTGAAGAGAGATTGAGCCTGCTCTTCCCTATATCATTTACGTCATTCTACAAGTACAAGATGCTACATTAAAGATACGTCCACCAGTATCACAAAATGTTTTGCCCAGGAAGCAAAGCGTACCTTGCACCACCTGACACGCCGGCTCTCCACCCGTTGTCAACGAGCAAACTACCCATTCTCCGCCTGCCTGCTCCTGATTGGCTGGTGTATCGCCAACAGCACACCTGCACCTGCACTCACGCCCTCTACCTGAGTCGACGTCTGGGCCAGCTCACGCCATACTCCTCAGAATATCTTTGTGCTCTTAGAAGTTGACATCTCTCTCTGGTATACTAAGCCCTTGCTGTCGTGTACTAAGGGAGGTGGCAGCTCTAGCCAATATTCTCAGCACCTGATTATTATTGTCTTGCACATTATTTTATATTTGAGTAAATTTTCACATCTATTAATTATTCATGTTGTTTTGTTTGTTGACTTGTTTTGAATTTTACATAAGCTAAGGGATTGTCTTTGTTCATATCTTGTTTTCTAAAGAAATTAAAATTTCATTGTTTATATTTTGTGTTTTGCGTGTCTTCCCATTACCTTACCACAGACAAACAGGCAAGCAGTCTCTTTTTTTTTATGTAAATGTGACCAGGCATTGACACCTGCCATTGGAGGACTGCCGAACATCAACACTCCAACACTTTACCGTCACAATATATATATATATATATATATATATATATATATATATATATATATATATATATATGAGCCTGCTCTTCCCTATATCTCTTTTGCTGGAAGGCCAGTACCTACCTCCACTACAGCACACGTGAAAGCGGTGGTGCTGCTTCTTTCAGGGAATCGCAGAAAATTATTAAATACAGAGGTCTAGCACACTGCTACAGCTTTGTTCCGATCGGCTCGGAGACCCTCGGTTCGTGGGGAAAATGTGCATTGAAGTTCCTGAAGGAATTGGGGGACAAATTGATCAGCGCTACAAAAGACCAGAGAGCAAAAAGTTTCTTGTTCCAGCGCCTCAGTGTTGCGATTCAGAGGGGAAATGCCTGTTGCGTCTTGGGCACTAGTCCAACTTCAGAGGAATTCGAAGAAGTGTTTGACTTGCAACAATGATCGAACCCGTCTGTGACATTCATCAATGTTTCCCATTGTTGTGTTCTTCAAGAGATCCATAACCTTTAAGCACCTTTTTGCATTATTATTTTTGTATCAACCCATGTATATCTTGTAACCATCAAATGCATAATAAAGCACAAAAAATATTCAAGGAAGGGGGTGGTAGGAGAAAAGCACACAGAAACTGTATTGGAGGGGATCTAAACATTCCCTCTAATGCGTTATGCGTGGTTTCCTCCGAGGCTATGGGTCCCCCTTCTTCCAGCTAGAGGTGGTACTCTTTTATATATATATATATATATATATATATATATATATATATATATATATATATATATATATATATATATATATATATATATATATATGTCGTACCTAGTAGCCAGAACGCACTTCTCAGCCTACTATGCAAGGCCCGATTTGCCTAATAAGCCAAGTTTTCCTGAAATAATATATTTTCTCTAATTTTTTTCTTATGAAATGATAAAGCTACCCATTTCATTATGTATGAGGTCATTTTTTTTATTGGCATTAAAATTAACTTAGATATATGACCTAACCTAACCAACCCTACCTAACCTAACCTAACCTATCTTTATAGGTTAGGTTAGGTTAGGTAGCAGAAAAAGTTAGGTTAGGTTAGGTTAGGTAGGTTAGGTAGTCGAAAAACAATTAATTCATGAAAACTTGGCTTATTAGGCAAATTGGGCCTTGCATAGTAGGCTGAGAAGTGCGTTCTGGCTACTAGGTACGACATATATATATATATATATATATATATATATATATATATATATATATATATATATATATATATATATATATATATATATATATATATATATATATATATATATATATATATATATATATATATATATATATTCTGGTTTAGGGCTTCTATCCCTCTAACTATTTTCTTAGCATCAGGGCTTAATTGAAATAGGAGTTCTCCAAAACTCATTTTCGTACTTTTAAGGTGAAGAAAAGAAGTGATTTACTATAGTGTGTATTACACTTATTTATATAATTTGCACGTTTCGAACCTCCATGGTTCATTCTCAAGTGATCAGATCTTACAATACTAGTTGATTTTATACCCGCACTGGGTCAGGTGATAATACAATAAGGGTGAAAACATGGGGGGATACATAAGGGATAAATGTGAGGTGAAACATAGAGGTAACTGCAGAAGGCTTATTGGCCCATACGAGGCAGCTCCTATCTAAACACAAAGATTAATCCAGTGTAATTGGCCTATTATGTTGGACATTGTCTTCTGTGTTGGCATCGATATGTTCTTGTCTTGTCCTTACTCTCATGGTGGGTAGAGTAAATAGTTCCGTGATTTGGGTGTTCATGGTAGGTCGCTCTATTCTTATGTGAATTGCCTCAAGAATTAGCAATCTTCTTGCATCTTGGGTTTTGTCTATTATGCAGGTATTCTTGTTCAACATTTCTCTTGTTAGAAACAAGATTTTGAAATTCAAAATTTCTAACAAGAGAAATGTTGAACAAGAATACCTGCATAATAGACAAAACCCAAGATGCAGGAAGATTGCAAATTCTTGAGGCAATTCACATAAGAATAGAGCGACCTACCATGAACACCCAAATCACGGAACTATTTACTCTACCCACCATGAGAGTAAGGACAAGACCAGAACATAACGATGCCAACACAGAAGACAATGTCCAACATAATAGGCCAATTACACTGGATTAATCTTTGTGTTTAGATAGGAGCTTTGTGTTTAGATAGGATATATAAATATATATATATATATATATATATATATATATATATATATATATATATATATATATATATATATATATATATATATATATATATATATATATATATATATATATATTTATATATATGTGTGTGTATATCACGAAAATAAACACGTGATTTAAAAATGTGACAATGTGACACTCCTTCTGAAGATGTATGAATATACGAAAGTACTTAAGGAAATTCCTGTTTCATTTTTCCTCCGTGGTCTGACATTGTCATATATATATGTATATATATATATATATATATATATATATATATATATATATATATATATATATATATATATATATATATATATATATATATATATATATATATATATATATATATAATGCACAGACTACCCTATTCCAGTAGCTGAAGTTTATAACTTTATAACTAAAGTTATAAACTTCAGCTACTGGAATAGGGTAGTCTGTGCATTAAGCATTTGGCACTGAGTTTTCCCATATAACAGGAACCGATGAAAGAGCATCCGAGGTCCCACACTATCTCATCGCCTGGGAGAGGATTGGAATTTCTGGTTGGTTAAATACCCCAGAATTCCTACCTCTCTTATGGCTTTGAAGTATAGCGTAGTGGATACAGCATGCAACTGCCACCTTGTTGGCCAGTGTTCGAGTCCCCTGGTGGGTTGAGTGTCTAAAAAGTTATATATATATATATATATATATATATATATATATATATATATATATATATATATTAGTATATTTTGGTAGCAGTCTTTCCTGTAGACATATATTATTAAATATGACCGAAAAAGTAAGATTAATAATTCTAACACGAATTTTCTCAATCTTTCGTACATTACGCTTCACTGTTGGAGGTAAATCAAAAATCACTTCTCCAAAATTCATTTTTATTTCTAGTCTGACGCGACACGGGCGCGTTTCGTAAAACTTATTACATTTTCAAAGACTTCACAAATACACAACTGATTAGAACTTACGTCTCTCTGATATTATATCTACATTTGAGTGAGGTGGGAAGGGTGATGTGGCATTAACACAAGACAGTATACCCAGTATATAGGCAAGACAACAACATCTCTTTCTAGGCGTTTAACGATGCATAAGCAACAGGGCTCCATTAAGGAACATATAATCTCTTCCCATAACCAAACCATCGCCAGAGAAATCCTAGTAAACAACACAGAAATCATCGATAGATACAGCGATAGCAGGCGGCTTGACGTTTGCGAGGCACTACACATCAAGAAGTCAACACCAGCAATCAACAGCCAATTATTGCACAACTATATTCTACCCACCTCAAGACTCCGCTCCAATATAGAAGCATCAAGAAATATGGACCAATAGGCTTTCTACAAACACTTCTATTCAATACCCATTGTTTCTGTTCTGTCTTGTGTTGATACTTTTAATACCCTATTAATATCCCCTCCTGTTCTGTCTTGTGTTAATGCCACATCACCCTTCCCACCTCACTCAAATGTAGATATAATATCAGAGAGACGTAAGTTCTAATCAGTTGTGTATTTGTGAAGTCTTTGAAAATGTAATAAGTTTTACGAAACGCGCCCGTGTCGCGTCAGACTAGAAATAAAAATGAATTTTGGAGAAGTGATTTTTGATTTACCTCCAACAGTGAAGCGTAATGTACGAAAGATTGAGAAAATTCGTGTTAGAATTATTAATCTTACTTTTTCGGTCATATTTAATAATATATATATATATATATATATATATATATATATATATATATATATATATATATATATATATATATATATATATATATATATATATATATATATATATATATTTTTTTTTTTTTTTTTTCACAAATACAAACATGTGCTTATATGCACCCACATATACAGTCCCCTATTAAAATTTTATCTAAGCAAAATTCAACTAAAATTTATCCTAACAGACGCCAAATGTAACAAAATTTTAAGCAAATTTACTATATCATATCAAATTTAACCTAATTCATCCCAACGAAAACCTAAATGCATCCAAATCCAACCTGTCCTCTCAGAAATTACGTCTGAATTTGACCGTTTGCTTCGGTCTGCAAAAGCAGGCACCCTCAGCTGTCCAGACAACTAGCGATAGTTGTTGTTGCATTTCTGGATAAGAAGCTACAGAATTAGCATGAGTTTTGGTCCCAGTCTCCCAGATACAGGAAGAGGGAGAGGGACCAGGCACTGTGTCCAAGTATAACAGTTTTCCCTGGCCGGTGACGTCACATCACCGGCAGCGTCCTTTTCATTGGTGCCGGCACGTTCAGTCTGGCCCATGATAGCACCTGATTGGCCGTCTTGAAGATAAGGGGACACCGCCACCAATGTTCCCGCCAGGGGACGCCATTCTGAAGTACCTGGTTGAGCTGTGTAGATGTGACGATTCTGTTCCGGTCAGAGCAAGGTAGTTTTTCCGTCTACCACTGTTTTCAGCAGGTTTAAGTGTATCCTATCCCGTCTAAGCATTATCGTCGCAGAATTCGGTAATCCTTGGGCCCTGATAGATACCATATATATTCGAATATACGAGGTAGAGTATAGGCCGACAAACGTGACACTACAGCTGCAACTGCAAACTGCAACAGGACTGTGGCCCGATAAGTATCCGTGATCATCTGCCAAATTAAGAGCAATCCGTCACCATATCGCTAAGTTCAGTGTGTACAGATAATCTGGTTTACCATTCCATGTGTTTGAATTAAAATGTCTGAAGTCATTATCACAAAATAGTGGGGATTGTGTGTACTTTGTTTATTTAGTCCATTCTGCCGTCCACCCCGTGTACTTATCACGTGGTGCCCATTGCCACTTCATTAGCGTGTTCTTCAGTATGCCTTCAACAAAGCGCGCTAGTTAAATAATCTCCGGTGTGCGACGGATCCCGGAGAAACTTGACCTTGGAATCTGGGGTGTGTTCCAACACAGGCCTTACACCCCAGAACCCCTAAGATGCTTTAGATGTCAGAGATTTGGGCATCACAAAGATGGCTGCCAACGCCCAGTGAGGTGCGGAGTCTGCAGCCAGCCCCATGATACAAAAACATGTATTGATAAATTCAAGGCAAACCACCCTGTTCAGGCAAAATGCCCAAATTGTTCCAAGGCACATCATGCCTGGAACTTGAAATGCCCTGAAAGGCTCAAAAGGCTTCAAACGAACCCCACCACGCCTACAGCGGAGCCGAAACCCCCACCAAAACGAATACCAGCTCCCATGCCCACTAAAACCGCGTGGGGTCTACCCATTCAGGAAGAGGGGGCACACGGCCCTTCACCATCGGCCATGGTGAAGGGTGAGAAGACAGTACAGGACAAAAAGAAAGATGGAGGACACAAGAATCAAGTTCAAAGCAGTCGGCCTCCCATTTCATCCAGCAAGCACACTGGGGCCAATTGGAGTAGCAATTCCAGTGCCAAAGTTACCACCGAGAAGGGTCTAAAAGCTACTAGGCCCCAAACCTGCACAACATTAAATAGTGCTCCCACTGAACTGGACGCTCTCTGGCCAATGCTCAAAACTTTGGTCACTGAGTTGATCGAAAGTCTGCTGTCTTCACATGGAATCAAGCAGACCACAGAGACTCGGAAGACAATTGAGCACAAGCTCAAAAAATTCGAAGATGTAATATCCACACCGTCAAGACAGCGGGGCAGGAGACACCCCCATAAAAAACAGATAGAGTCCAGCTCGTCGGAAAGCGACATTGATGAGTCAATTTCAGGTACACTAAGAACCTATACACCAATTGCAACTTCCATGGCGTGTTCATCATACTCGATGGATACCACGGAATTATCAGCAAATTCCAAGAACCTAGAGGTCTAAAGATCCTGCAATGGAATGCGCAAGGACTGCGCACTAAATTGCAACACTTGCAATGCTTAGCAGCAACCAAGGACATAGACATCCTGATACTACAGGAAGGCTTGCTTCGAGCCGGATTAGAACCTAAAATCTCAGGCTATCGAGGCTTCTTCCTTCCATGGATCAATGGGCAATCCAGGGGATGTGCAATCTATGTAAAATGTGACCTGATCTCCAAATCCATAACCAGCCCACCCAATTGTGGAGCAGGGACAGAGGTAATGGGAGTCACCATTGAGCTAAGACACGACAAACTTGAAGTGTTCAATGTGTACAGGTCTCCACATGCCGAAATGGATCTCTCTGTGTTATTTGGACACGCGACAACAACAAACACAATCATTTGTGGAGATTTTAATGCCCATCATCGATTAGCACTGGGCTCGAACAAAACAAATGAAGCCGGCATTCACATTACACATCTACTAGACCAGCTTCCAGAAATATAAATCCTAAACAAGAATGAACCTACCCACATCCAAGGAGGCAGATTAGACCTAACCTTCGTTTCAGCCTCCCTAAGAGATGCAGCAACATGGTCAGTTGAGCCCACACTCACAAGCGACCACTATGGGGTCCAAATTGATCTTCAGTTAGACCTACCCACCCCACCTCCGCCTCCATCTGAAGCCTGGAACTTTGCTTTAGCAAACTGGGACCGATTTCAAAACCTCATTTCAGAGTGGCAAAGAAACTATGATCTTCCCAAAGACATTAATCAGGCAGAACAAGAATTTGTCAAGGCGATTCAAAGTGCAGCCAACCACTCAATCCCACTGAAAAAACAGTCCACCGGACACCATAAGGATCATTGGTACTATTGCGAACGTGTCAAAGAACTCAACCATAGACTCAATAGAACAAGAAAGCTATACAAAAAGCAGCCAAGTGACCGCAACAGGATCTTACTTTGTGAGGTCAAGGAACATGTACATCGAGAGACCAGACAAATAAAAGAACAAAAGTGGCTGGAATGGTGTTCACACCTGAATGAACACACCTCTCTCGGAGAGATGTGGCAGCAAATTCACCGAGCCAAAGGGAATAAAACACCTAAAGCTCTACACCCCAAGGATCCTCAACAGGAAGCCGAAGTACTGGCAACCAGGTTTGCAGAGAGAGCAGCCAGCAATCAACTTCCACCAGATGTATTAGCAGTACAGACCGGACTAGAGGAAGAAAGGTGGCACAGAATCCTTACAGCATGTGAAGAAGTCTCTGACACTAATGCCCCCTTCACACTGGATGAGCTCAATCGGGCTAAGAAAAACTCCAAGGATACATCCCCTGGAGCCGACAAAATAACCTATAAAATGATTAGAAACCTCGGCCCAGAGGGAGACGCTGCATAACTAAGGTTAATTAATTTAGCCTGGACTTCTCAAACTAGACCTTCTGCTTGGAATAGAGCAGACATAGTGCCGATCCCAAAACCCAAAGATCCAGCTAATCCCAGGCCCATCTCTTTCCAAAGCTGTACAGCCAAGACGGCTGACAGAATGGCACTCAACAGACTGGAGTGGAAAATGCCTAAACTGCACCATGATATGTATGCCTATAGAAGAGGGGTTGGCACAGTGGAATGTATTACAACTCTGTTAGCCCCCTCGAATGACAGACCAGGAATGCTGATATTCCTGAACCTCGAAAAAGGCTTTGAACTGGCTTGCGCCCCAGCTATTCTCTGCTGCCTCATTGACAAAGAGGTCAGAGGCAACCTGCTCTCCTGGACCAAAAACTGTCTCATAAACAGAGAAGCAAGAGTAAAACTTCATGGCACAGTCTCTGAGTACAAAAGACATGAAAATGGTACACGGCAAGGAGGTATTCTCAGCCCTCTTCTCTTCAACTGTTTAATGGAAAGAATAATGAGGTTGAAACTCCCACATCACTGCAGGCTGCTAAACTACGCGGACGACTTTGTCATCATCATAAAAGGAAGGGATGCGGCGCGCCTTGCACCCAAATGCTTAGACTGCATCAGTAAAGAGGCAAAACAGATTGGGATCAAACTCAACCCCTCAAAGTCAAAGGCCATGCCCATAAAAATAGCGAAGCCCAACATCCAACTCACAGTACAGGGTCAACCAATTGAATGGGTCGACACCTATCAGTATCTAGGAATCATCCTGGACACACACATGAATTTTAATGCTGAGGTCACTTACTTGAGAGAGCGAACTGTGGCCCGGACGGCAATCCTCAGGTCGCTAACCTCCCTTTCTGGAGGAGCCAATCTGCAAGTCCTTCGCACATACTATGTACAGGCAGTCAGATCAGTGATCGATTATGCCGCACCTGCACTCACAAATTTATCACACCAACAGTGGAAAAAGCTTGAAGTTGCCCAAAACAATGCTATGAGAGCTGCACTGGGAGCCCCCATGTGGACCAGGCTTGAAACTCTTAGACTGGAGAAGGGTTTGCCCTCTCTACAAGAAAGAATATCACAAAGGACAGCTACTATTGTCAGTAAGATAATTATTTCTTCTGATCCAATCCCAGTACGGCAGGCCTTGGTGGCTGGACTAGGCCAAAACAATATAAACTCTTGGGTTGCAAGAGCAGGAAAAGTCCTAAACAGACTACATTTAAAAAAAATGATTCTCGATGGAGAGGGTGATCATCCACACCCAAATTACACTCCTTCCGCGCCGTGGGAAGAGCCTACTTTCAAAATAGTAATAGAAAGTCTCCCAATGAAAAAGGCTGCCTATAATCCGACAATCCTAAGGCGCATAATAGAAGAGCAAATGTATAGCATAGCAGTAGCAGGAGCCACCCACATCTTCACAGACGGATCGGTGGACACAGAATATGAGAGTGCTGGCGCTGCTCTTTGCACGACCAGCGTACAGGCATATTGGAGACTGGGAGGACTAGTATCAACCCAAACTGAGCTGTTTGCCATACAACAGGCATTCGCATATGTGATTGCACAAAACACTCAAAATGCAATCATACACACAGACTCAAAAGCTGCACTTCAAATACTAGGACAAAAACAGTGGAAAGATAATGTGGAAATAATTACCACCATTTTGTATCTTGGAGCAGTCGCTAAAGGCAAAGGACTCAACATAACTTTAAACTGGATCCCATCCCATTAAATGAAAAAGCTGATGAAATTGCTAAATTGGCAACTCGTTATCCAGTGATACATAAAACAATTCAACCCAGCCTAGAGAACATAAAAAACATCATCACCAAAAAACTCTCACATCTCAACAAAGCCTACCTGCACCAGAGAATAGCTGAAGGTTCGCCATCTGCAACATGGTATCTTCAGGAAACCAAATTTGAAAGGTTAAATATCCCAAAAGGAATCCACAGGGAAATAGCAGTTAGGCTATATAGACTACGTCTAGGTTACAGATGCAACTGGGAGATTGGTGAACCCCGACAGAGAGAGTGCATCTTCTGCCAAACTGTCACAAAAAAGCCATTACTTCACTATCTTCTGGAATGTGAAGCAACCAATGACCTTAGAAGAGCTTTAAGAGTTCCTGAATCATGCAGTGGCCACCCTGAAGCCATCAACACAGCCACTCTCCTGGTCAACAAAGGTGTCCAGCAGCTGGACACCCTCATAAAGACTGTGAAGCAGTATCCTCCCCCGCGATAACAGCTTGATGGTTAAATGCAACCTCAGAATACTGAGAAAAAAAAATTGTACAACTTACGGGCTATTCATACCCGTGCCACCTCTTGGGTGGCTTAATCTTTATCAATCAATCAATCCGGTGTGCGTCTAAACGCGCTCCTGCCTCTACCTGTGTTTGGAAGTCAAGCGAAACTCGACCTTACGGTCTCGTGGCTCGCATCACCCCCACCCTCCGCCGCTTTAGACTGCCCTCCGCCGCCTTTGGCAGCCACTCCGCCCACCTCATTGATCTTCAATCAACAGCGGGAATCATAGTGAGTGTGATTGTGGTATAATTGGATACCGGTAAAATCAAAGTGAGTGCTCAAATTAAATATTGTATCATTCGTCTGAAGTGCCAAATTCCTTGTGCTGAATTAAGTCAGCTTATCCGTTTTATGCTGTTCATAATCCCACCACGGGAAGGAGCTCACTTCCCCGAGGAAGCACGATAGGTAAAGGACTATTTCAGCTAATCTGTGTGATAGCTGTAACTGGACTTTACTGTGTTTGTTATCTTACACTGTCTACTCATTTAGTAATTCTGTGTTTTATTAATTGTGTTTATGTGTTTAATGTGGTTTTTAACATTACTCTGTGTTTAACCATTCCATGTTGTCTTTCTTTTCTTTACTTACAGAAGACAAGCAGTAACAAAAGTAAGAGTGTTACTTTATTGAAATTGTTATCATTGCATTTATTACATTTGTTTTCAGTGTGTTTCATTGTCAGTGCTAGGGTTAAGCACTGTACTGAGTTACTGTATCTTGTGTTGGTCTACATGACCCGGCGTTGTTTTGATTTGTGTTCATTATGTGAAGTCAGTGTCATTAAATTAATTAAATTAATTACCGTCATTATTAATGCGAGGTGATTAACAATCGTGTTGACATATCAGTGATTGTCAAGCGGTCTCAGTGATCGACTAGTGTTAACGTAAATTCTCCGTGAGTTAAGTTGGACTATCGAGTTTGACAGGACCTTGTGCGGTTACTCAGGGATTGCCAATTACCCGGAAGATGTTGTTTGACTTCATTGAGGTTATTTGGTTGTTTGACTGTCTGTGTTGACAGAGTGTAATTAACGTAGTTTATCTTGTTTTGATTCGGCTGTCCTGGAGACAGGTTAACGTAATTGGATTTACTACGTAATGCTTCTTACTAAGTATTGCTGTATCATGTTTATTGAAATTTATTAGATCAATTGTCATCTGTCTGTCATTGTGTTATAATGTAATTGATTGTTTGACTTCCGTCCTGAGAGACGAGCCTTAACGAAATTAATTAAGTGATTTATTTATTTATTATTTATTTATGCATATACAAGAATGTACATAAGGAATGTGAGGATACAAATATGGTAATTACAGTCTTGTAAAGCCACTAGCACGCGCAGCGTTTCGGGCAGGTCCTTAATCTAAGAAAATTTTAAGGAGGTAAATACTTGCAAAATTTATAGACAAAAAAATGATAACAGATTACATGGAATGAAAAAAAAAAAGATGAGAGAAAATTATAGGTACAGTATATTAAAGCACATAGGTAGCTATGATTGATTGCAATGACAGCTTAAAATGGTAATTGACAACAAATTGGTAGGCACAATACAGCAGAAACAATATAAGATTGATTGCAATGACAGCTTGAATGGTAGTTGACAAAAATTGGTAGTCACAATACAGCATATGGCTAGCACATAAAAGAAGACAGCAATGAACACAATGATAAGGTTGTTTGATATTACATAAAAATTAGGAGATTGGGTAACACTAGGTACAGAGCAAATTTAAAGCTCAGTGTAGGAAACTAAATAGATGAAGTTAGGTACTTTTTGGTTTTGCTTTTAAATAAGGCAAAAGTTTTACAGTTTTTCAATTCACTAGGGGGTGAGTTCCATAGACTAGGTCCCTTAATTTGCATAGAGTGTTTACACAGATTAAGTTTGACCCTGGGGATATCAAAGAGATATTTATTTCTGGTGTGGTGATAATGGGTCCTATTACATCTGTCCAGGGAGAGTTTCAGAGCATGGTTTGCATTTAAGAACAGGGTTTTGTAAATGTAGTTGACACAAGAGAATGTGTGGAGGGAGTTAATATTTAGCAAGTTTAGGGATTTAAACAAGGGAGCTGAGTGTTGTCTGAAAGCAGAGTTAGGTATTATTCTGATAGCAGATTTTTGCTGTGTGATGATGGGCTTAAGGTGGTTTGCAGTGGTAGACCCCCATGCACAGATACCATAATTAAGATAGGGGTAGATTAGTGCATAATATAGTGAGAGGAGAGCAGAGTTAGGAACATAATATCTGATTTTGGAGAGTATACCAACTGTCTTAGAGACTTTCTTAGTTATGTGTTGAATGTGGGTGCTGAAGTTGAGTCTCTTGTCTAGGAATAGGCCAAGAAACTTGCCATCATTTTTATTACTGATGTTAATGTTGTCTATCTGTAGCTGAATTGCATTTGATGATTTGCTTCCAAATAAGATGTAGTAAGTCTTTTCGATGTTTAATGTTAGTTTGTTCGTTGACATCCATAAGTGGACTTTTTTTAATTCATTATTCACAACATTATTTAGTGTATGTGGGTTGAGGTTTGAGTAGATAAGGGTAGTATCGTCAGCAAACAATATAGGTTTGAGAATATTAGAGACATTAGGCAGATCGTTTATATATATAAGAAATAGAAGAGGTCCTAAGATGCTGCCCTGCGGCACTCCAACGGTAATTGGTAGAGTGGAAGAAGTTGTATCATTGATGGTTACATATTGGTGTCTGTCACTAAGATAGGATCGGATGTAGTCAAGGGCAAGGCCTCGGATTCCATAATGCTGGAGTTTAAGTAAGAGGTAGTTGTGATTAACAGTATCAAAGGCTTTTCTTAGGTCAATGAAGAGTCCAATCGGAAACTCATTTTTGTCAAGGGCTGAGTAGATAATGTCAAGGAGACTAATGATTGCATCGTTGGTGCTCTTTTGGGACCGGAAGCCAAACTGGCAGGGGCTGAGTATGTCGAATTTTACGAGGTAGGAATAGAGCTGTTTGTAAATAATTTTTTCAAATATTTTTGATAGAATGGGTAGATTTGATATTGGTCTATAATTGTTTATGTCCGCCGGATTGCCTCCTTTATGGACTGGCGTTACTCTTGCTTTTTTGAGGATATCAGGGAAGGTGTGATACTCTATAGATTTGTTGAACAGTAGTGCTATGGGTGGGGCAAGGGCATGGGAGGCTCTCTTGTACACAATGGACGGAATTTCACTGGTGTTCCCTGCCTTGGTTTTTAGAGAATGTATGATGGACACAACATATGCCGGGCTGATTGGTGAAAGGAGAAGAGAGTTTGGATAGCTGCCTGAGAGATATGTGTTAATATGTGTCTGAGTCTGTGGGATTTTACTGGCAAGATTAGCACCAACTGATGAAAAGAAACTATTAAATTCATTTGCCATTTCTAAGTCAGTTGACGGTATACCCCCATCCTTGTAGAGTTTTATTTGGTTATGTGAGTGTTGTTTAGTTCCTAGGATACTAGAGATAGTTTTCCAAGTGCTTTTCATGTTGCCTTTTGCTTCATTGAATCTATTCACATAATATGCAAGTTTTGCCTTTCTTATGATACTGGTAAGCATTGATGAGTACCTTTTAGCTACTTCCTTTGAAACTAGGCCAATCCTAACTTTCTTTTCATATTCATGTTTCTTGTTGATTGAGTTGAGAATGCCACTTGTGAGCCATGGATTGTTTAATCTTTTGTCAGTTACTTGCTTGGTAAGAAGGGGACAATGAATGTTGTAGAGGCTTAGAGTTTTGGAAATGAAGAGGTTAGCTAATGAATTTATATCATGGGTATTATTGAATTCAGAATCCCAGTTAATATTGTAAAGTGCCTCTGTAAGATTGTCTAAAGCTGATTCACTGTGTAGCCTAAATGAAAGTTTCTTGCATTTTGGTGGTGTTATGTCCATGTTCGCTATGAGAAAGGTAGGATAGTGGTCAGTTGTTCTGTCGTAGATTATACCAGATACAAGGGTAGCTGTTATGTTTGTCCATATGTGGTCCAAGGTAGTGGCTGATGTTTGAGTGACTCGGGTAGGTTTGGTGATTGTGGGGATTAGCATACAGGAGTTCATGCTGTTAAGGAAATAGTCAACTTGAGAGCAGTTTTGTTGACCCAGGTCAATATTAAAGTCACCTCCCAGAATGATGTGGTTTTTGTTGAGATTGTTGTTTATAATAAGATTCCTTAGGTTGTCTGAGAAAGAAGCTATGTTAGTATTGGGAAATCTATAGATGGCTCCAATAGTCAAAGAGGATTTAAGGGATTTAATTGTAAACTGAGCAAAAGTATATTCACAGTAGTCATCTCTGTCACTAATAACACTGTTGCAGATAAATGTATCTCGGTAATATATAGCTGTGCCACCACCTTTTTTATTAGGCCTACAGTTATGAATGGCTTTATAACCAGCTAAGTTGTAGAGTTGGGTATAGTCTTTATTTAGCCAAGTTTCTGTTAAAATAATGAACGATAGGTTAGTACCTATTGCTGTAAGTAATGCATTTAAATCGTCAAAATGTTTACCAAGTGATCTAACATTTTGGTTATAAACTGATAGACAGGTGCTATTTTGAAGTTTGTTTTTAGCCTGGTGTGCTGTGAAATACTTACAATAATGATGATCAATGTGCTGGTTGGTATAGATATGAGACAGAAGATTTTGATCAGGATCAATATCAGTGTGCATAGGATGCAGAGGGATCACGATACAAGATACACGATAAAGCAAAACACAAGAATAAAAGCAAATACAATAAAATAGTAACAATTTAGAAGTAAAATAAAGATCCAATAGTTAGCCAGGGAGGACACAGAAGTTACATAAAATAAAAAAACAAAAAATCAGTAGAGACTGACAATATAAATGTAAAATAAAAAATAATAAGAAAAATGATAATCATAAAAAAAAATGATCTTGAAGATAATTAGCTTAGTAATGGTTAATTAACAGGGTAATAAAAAGCCCTAGGTTTAGTGACAAGGGGATTAACTAAGAACAAATAATTAAGAGTATAAAACAGGCAAAACTGACAAACAAAAAAAAATAAAAAAATAAAAATAAAATAAACACCTTTGGAAAGGAAAGGCAGAGCTTAAGTACACTTTAGTTGTATGTGAGACTACAAATTATGTTCTGGTTATTCAGCTGATATCCCACAGTCATCCAGGAAAGAAGTGAGGTGTGCTTCAGTGGTTATGACATAAGTTTTTCCAGAGTCAGTCTTCCTAGCTATTATTTTACCATCGCGCACAAAACAATGTTTAATAGCAGTGGATCTATTGCAAATTCCACGTAGTTTATATAAGAGATTTTGTCTGAATCTGGTAAGACATTCGTTCACATAAACCTTGGATTTCATAGCGACTGCAGTAGTGATAAGGTCTGACTTGCGGGAGCAGCTATCTAACTTCACCCTTATCTTTCTGTTGTTTGTACCAGATGATTTGGCACCCACTCTATAAGCTGACTTAATGTCTCTTGCTTCGATTGAATAATTCAACTTAGTACGCAATTCCTGGATCACGATGGCAGTACAGTCTTCTCTGTCAGTTTCATGGGGAAAATCCTGTGATGAGATGATGACAGAATCAAGGAGCTTAAGCTGGTCTGATTCGTCTTGGGTTGCAGTGTGTTGCTGTTGTAGGGAGTTAAAATGGTTCTCTAACTTTTGTAGCATCTCTTCTTGCTTCTTAGAAGTTTCTGCTGGTTTAAAGTTAGTAACCGAGATCTGAAGAGAGCTTAATTCCTGTTCGAGGTGGCCGACTCTGGCAGACAGATCTTGGTTAATCTTGTGCATGGCCAAAGCATCACTCTGAAGCTTCATTATCAGGTCCGACTGCTCTCGGATTATAGACTTTTGGTCGTCATGTATTTGAGTCAATAATCTGAGCCATGGATTATCAGCGAGACGCTTAAAGTCAGTACATGGGGAGGCAGCTCGTTTAAGTTACTCCATATGGTTACATAACTGTTGTAAGGCTCGAGTCAGTGACGACGCTTCAATCAGCTGGGAAGGTTTGTTATTGTTGACGCAGGGAGGGTCGGTACTCCCCCCGGTAGCCCCTAAGGGGGAGACAGCCGCATTATTCCTGTTGCTAGCTTGGCTGGTTGGGTTCATCCTGATAGGTGTGCTATCATTCTTTACGGCCTTGCCGAGCTTAGAATTGTTTGGCATGGTAGCAGCAGAGATGTATGCAGCAGATGGGGTAGACTCGTTGATATGGCAGCAGCAAACGTCAGGTTAGCTTCCTCCAGGGAGCAACACTAATGAGGTCGAGATGAGCTAGTAGGTTAGGTTTTGTCGAATATTTCGGTCACATTTAGGTCACTGGGTACTTAGCTGCCTTCTGGGGTTGTTACATCATGTTAGGGATGTAAGTGATAAGTGAGTGTTTCACGGATGACTGTCTCTGTAACAGGTCTGCCTGTTGTTGTTTTATTATTGTTGTCATTATTGTTTGCCGCAGTCGTGACGAGCTGCTACTTGCGTCTGAAGTGGTCGCCCAATGTTTTAGTGTAGTTAATATTGAAACCGCGAGTGGTCTGTATCGGAAGTGCGTTTATTCCGGGCTGTCTAGTATTGACAGCGCCACTGCGGACTTTAACGGAACGTTAAACTATTATTGCCTTGTATTGCTAGTATTAACTTTTTATGAATAAATTGTTATTGTTGCAACTACAAGTGCCTTTCCGTTCACACATTTCCGTTCACCTAAGACCCTTGTCCCCATTTATTAACTCTGCCTTACTCCTTCCTGAAAGTGACACTTTGCGTTGCTCTGGATACTTGGACTCGAACCAATTTCATAGCCACACACCAAAAATAAATATTTCGTGCGAGAACCGAACCACACACACCAAAAATAAATATTTGGTGCAAGAACCGAGAATTCTGACAATTGCCTTCAGCAGTTCCAGAAGCACACGACTCAGTGGATCAGGAGTGCCAAAGATTTGGGCTCTAGCCGCGGCTCTTCGCCTCTGTGCAGTCTTAAACTAATAAGCTGTCCTTACAGCATTTGTTGCTATTGCAGTTCTTTATGACTGAGTTGACCTGTATTAATACATTTAACCATTCACCATAGGGGATTATCTCACAGTCTGGATAAATGGAAAAGAAAGAAAAGAGAAAGCACACGTACGTTTCTAATATGTTTTATTCCACAATGCTTGAGGGAATACAATATTGTTTGTTGTTCCATTGTCTATGAAGATATAGAGATTATCTGGTTTGCCGACTCTAGAACTCCCGAACATCCCCCGTCCCCCTGCCCACCCCATATTTTCATTTATAAAGACTGGCATGAAATAAGTAAGCATACATTTTTCCCTTCAACTATACTTTTTGGCAATCCCAATGTGTTAAAGAAATACATGTTTTAAAAAACCCTATTGCAGATGTATTGCGGCTCACAATAACATGTATTGTGAGATGTTATTGGTTCACAGTAACATGTATTGTGAGATGTTATTGGTTCACAGTAACATGTATTGTGACCTCTATTGAGTTGATGGGATGAAAATACAGGAATCAGTCATGTGTGCTACTGTCAGTAGTTTGAAAATGCATGAATGAACATGCTCAAAGAAGAAGAGAGGTTGAAAAAGTCTTATTATGCAGAATACGCAGTTTTTGCATAAATTAGTTTAAAGACGACAAATCTCTCAGAATATATCTAGCAGAAAAATGAATTAAAATGGCTCTAGTAAGATACATTACAGAAATATAGAGTGGGAGGAAATGGAAAGGAGTCCAGCATAAATGAGGGGGGTACAGAGAGAAAGAGACGAAAAGGGGAAGATAGGTAAATAAGGGATGAGATAGGAGATTACTCTTGAGTAATACTCAAAAGATTAATTAGAGCATAAATCTATACCTAGAATGTATGCAGGTCTTATAGAATAACGTGTATTGCGACTAGAGCTACCTTTCCTACGTTTTTTAAGAGATATACAGTACTTTAATTATGAAAGCCATCTGACAGTGTTATTAAAAATATTTCTTTATTAAATGCTCTATAGTATTTATGTAATATTTAATAAAAATCATTAAAATAAGTGAATGTTATTCATAAAGTTAGAGAAACTTCATGTAATAAATATAATAACAATGTATATCTGTTTATATTTTGAATATTACTTAAAATAAATGTTTATTTTTTACGAGATCAATTCTTCATCCTTCATCTTCATCCATTCATCGAGGACGGGGATTAAGATGGTGCAGCATTGGAAGGGATACTGATGTTAAACCAGAACCTTTCGTGAATTTTTATTCAAGTTCAATTTTATCGAGGCAATGAACTATATCTCTAAAGGTTAGGATAGCTTAGGCTATTTCTTCCCCTCATCTATTTAGGGTTCCCTTAAGAGGGCTCACAAATTATACAGTACCCAACTATTAAACATAATAAAAATGGATGGAAAAAAGAATTGGGGATAGTTTTTCAGAGATACATGTAGCGCTCGGCGATTAGACTAATGTGAGGTGGTGGACCTAACGAATTATTCATCTCGCTTCAAAAGATGGTAAAAAATGAGAAATGCATGTTAAAGTATAATAAGATCTTTATGATCTAATGTTACAAATGCATGATGTCCTTCAAGAATGCATTTCACTGGCAAAGAAACAATTAACACAGATATTGGAGGAATACAATCCAGTAATTGTTTCCCCTCTGTCTTCTCAGACTCCTACTTTGCCCCGGTTTAATAATTCTTTGAGAAGCAACATCGCCTTGAACACAGAATTCCAGCATTTTGACACTTCTTGCTTAATTCTTGCACACTCACTACAATGAAAGTTAACTATTTCTTCAAATTCTCTTTTTTGAACTTCCTTTAAAAGGCAGGAAGAAAACTTTACATATTAAAGCAACATCACCACATTATTTACAGATTTATTGGTCTCCATTACGTAACATAGAAAATACCTTCCTATGTTACAATTATTCGGTTTAATATTGAATGAATATATGCACAGATTCCAATGCATTATACTGCTAAGAACAAACTCTATAGTATTACATAGAATTTCAAGTGCAGGGTTTAATAGGTTTTTTGTCTTTACCCAACAAAAAATTGCTACAGGCTTCGATATAAGCCGCTATTAAATTCTAAGAAAGGTCTAACAACCAATATGTTTTTTACATTTATATCAAAAATTAACATTGTTTGGTGTTATTTTTCAATAATAAAAAAAATTAGGCCCACCAAATTATTATATCAAACACTTATAATTATAAAATACTGAATTGCTTTTCATATTCATTAAAATTAAGTCTATATTTTTTATAACTACTCTTTTCATTGTATTTAGCCCTCTCGCTAACAGACCATTGCGCCACACGGGGCAGTCTCTATTATAGGGTACAAATTTTATTTCTCAATAAAAATGTTTAATTTGGGGGCTGATTTCAATTTGGCAGAAATTCTGTTGTTGAATGTTTGATGGATGTATGGATGGCGCATACATCCAACTATTTTAACAAAAAAGTCTCCAGTGAAAATCGAATCTCACGTCTGTAACTACAGAAAACGAGAGTTGTTAGGGGGTGTGGGGTATTCTACTATTAAATCCCGACTGCAATGCATGCAAAGTCACCAATGTGCATATGGCAGGCACTTCACAAAGCTGCCGGAATTCAGCAGAGAACATACGAGAGCAACCGTAAAGGGCCTGTGAGCAAGGCCGAGTTAGAGCCCTTAAGGGTCTCTTCTCAGACTAACCTCACCTGGTCCTGATCCACGTTGGTCGTTGGAATCTCCTGAATACTTTAACACTTTAAGGGACTCTTAGGGTCCTCATCACATTTATAGTTTAGTGAATGATAGGCAACTCGGTGTTGAAGACACCTGGAGCTGAAGGCCCCAGAATAATGGCAGTATTCAGAAGTGATTTAACAGAAACACCGCATCGTATTTACAAGTAGTTTATTTACAAACTTAATCACCAATACATTGGGTGCTTGATTTACTTTAGATTGGCGTCTGCAAGGCTATTTTTCGCATTTTTGCACTCTTGACGTCTAACTAATCGATTATGATCCACTCGTGGAGAAATACCTAGCTTAACACAGCCAATCAATAACACGGCAAATCTAATTGTCAGTGTGCAAGGGTCACAGGAGTTCCAACGGGATACTTGGGTAATGTTCATGCACAATAAACCAACAATGACACTGTCAATGGGACAGGCAATAATCTTGCACAATAATTATGTCACACAATAACTAAATGTGTGGTGTATGTGAAGCTCACATTCACAGACGAGTGTAATGTTGTGATATCTCACAGATAACCAAGCATACACCGTCAGGTGTTATGGTTTCCACCTATACATGTGTCAGGTGTTGAGAAGGTGAGAACTCCGGTTGACCACTCAGATCAACACAGAAAACACACTTTAAGAAATCAAGATCTTGTACTTACAGGTAGGCTACCTCTCCCATTCACTCATGTTCATTCGTGCAAGACTTCGTAGGTGGCCTGACAGCTGGTTTCGCTCGTTACGACTTGAGAACACTAATTACAGGCTTTCCCGACTTGATCGTACTTGACACGGCGGGGTACTGACAGGAGTGCGTGCTGTAAGTCTATAACAGACACGGCCAAGTACTAGCAGGAGGGGGTGCTGTGTGTCTATAATAGACATGGTAGGGTACTCGCTGAAAGGCGTGCTGTATGTCTATAACAGACACGGCAAAGTTTTGCCGTGTCTGTTATTGACATACAGCACTAATTTTGCTCCCCATGTTTCTTCCCCCACATTGGTGACTTCGGAAATTTCAGTCAATCTCCATGAATTAGGTCCCCCATGACTAGAAATTTAGCACTCTGCACACACATTCTGTGTGCATGTTTTTGTTGTTGTCAGCATATTGCAGCCTGGGTCTTCTGTTGTTTGGTGGGGAGATGTAAATTATCAGGACCATTATTCTTTTTCCATCTGCTATCAGGGTCCCAGTGATGAGGCTGTATATAGATTTGCATTCTGATTCTCTAGTTCTTCAAACTTCTACTCCCATTTTACCAGGAATGCATCTCCTCCTCCTTGTCTTGTTTTTATTTTCCTATTACTTGTAATCCCCCTGAAGAAATTGCATCCGAAATCATAATGTTATTTTCGTGCCCCTTTATTCTATGGATATTCATTGTAATCATTTCCTTTGTTTCCACGTTTTCAATCACAAAGAGTTTGGGTTTGCACGTGTGTGTGTGTGTGTGTGTGTGTGTGTGTGTGTGTGTGTGTGTACTCTCCTAATTAGCTGAACTCACGTAGTTGTGCATGCGAGGGTTATGCTTTGGCTCTTTGGTCTTGCATCTCAAGTATCAATCAATTAAATGTTTCGGAGTATCAGGAAGAAACTTGCCTAAGTCCCTTGGGACCGGCAGTGATATGATAGTTTAGTCAAGTAAGTAAGTAATTACCAAAAGAAGGCACCAAACCGGGAAGGCTATGTAGCACTGTAACACTGGGATGGGGGGGGGGGGTATTCGTTCTTTCTCCCCCCTTTCTGTGATTGTATTCCAACTTAACCCTCTATACCAAGGGACCCCAAAACTTTCACTTGAGCCGTCCCCATGCCACGTGGTCTTAAGACGATTGACCGACTTAAGATTCTACAACCCATATGACGTGGAAACCGACTTCTAGCAAAACCCTAGGATCGCCTTGCGCTGCCACCACCAGACCAGTAACACTGAGCAATGACCGAGATCTGAATCGATCATGCTAAGCAATAACTTTGCGGCTTGATCCCCAATTATTTGGAATAGGAGGGAAGAATCTACGTTAAGTGTGGGAAGTATTAACAAACCAAAATCATACTACCCAAAATCATTTACGTCCTCTCATTACCCAACACAAAGCTGCTATTAGGACAATATCCAACTCTGGCCCCAGACAGCACTCGGTACCCTTACTCAAATCTCTGAATATGTTAGATATTAAGTCACTGCACATTCTCTCATGTGTATTATACATATATAAAACGCTGAACTGTAATGCCAATCCTGACCTCAAAAGCTTCATTGAAGGTTGTAACAGAACCCATGAGCACCACACCAGGAATAAATACAGTTTTGATATTCCTAGAGTACAACTTAATCAAACTAGAAATGCTCTACAAATCAAGGGACCCAGAATGTGGAATGACCTTCCCAACCATGTTAAAGACTGTACCTCTCTCAACCAGTTTAAGATAAAAACTAAACACTACCTAATAAATTCCCTGTAACCCACCTCACTCCTTTATTGTCAACCCATGTCTGTTATTTTATTATTATTATTTTTTTTTTAATCAACACTGTTTGTCAACCTATTGTATTTGTGCTGCTTTTTCAGTCATTTTCCCCCTTTTTTTTCTCTTTATTTGTATTTGTTTTCATCACTTTTTATTCTTTATGCTCAATTAGTATTAAGTTCTAGATATTAATGTTTTTCTTGCCCGAAACGCATTGCGTAATAGTGGCTTTAGGCATTGTATGTACTAGCTCTATCTTTATATCAATCCATTAATGTAACATCACTTGTATGTATGTACCTTACCTGAATAAACATATTTATTTATTTATTTATTTATTTATTCAAACAAAGGGGTAACCGAACTCTTAATCTTTGTTAGGCTTTGCGGCGAAACGAAAGCTCGGCCTCGTGGGGACCACGTGACAAGGACACGAGACAATGGAAACATGAAATGGAAATAATAAAAATGCAAATTACTAACTAATTAATTTATTAAAAATCTAAAACAAAATCTAAATAAAAGCACTCCCTATCATTAACACTCCCTGACTTAAGGCATGAGATGAACTAACTTCCTATTCCAAACTATAGCAACTATACCTCTTATGGCGACCACCTTGGTGGAATGCTGATCTTGGGGAGAGGTGGTGATGGGTATCTCTCCTAGTTGATGACTGGTCCACACTGTCTTCCTGCCCGTCTGGTCCTACCCAGACCTATTCGTTTGCCTTGTTCGGGTAGAAGGTAGACACAGTAGTCGCTTCTGTATATATTTATTGACTGAGATAGCAAGGTATATATCTGCCTAGCCGAGGTCCTTCTACTCTGAGTCTGTGAGGATAACTGAGCTGCTGGGAGCAAGGCTGATGCTCCTCTGTCTGGCATGACGTCAGAGGCCTACTTGCCTGCGATTGGTTACATTTCAACTGACATAGAATTTGAGTATAACACCGCTCGGACACGCTACCAAGTCGACGTCCCTTGTCGACAAGCTCTGGCTAGCTATATAGTTACAATGATACTGAAAGGACCTCGGTGGCATTCAATAATGGCTTACATGTGAAATTTGCATAATAAAACATTGAAAGAAGATCAGGTGTGCGTAATACTAACAACTCGGCATATATGCACCAAAAAAAAAAAATTCATCATAATAGGTGAAAATCATGGTAACAATGCTTTGATTAAACCAGAGTATTAATTACATGTGGATGTCTACTGATCAGATATGAACAATACAACTCAAGGTATTGCCTAAACAAAATTATTAACATGTGTCAATGGCATGTGCTTGAAAACCATACAAAATTAAACAATTATTACATTAATGGAACAAAGTTCTGACCTAACAACCACAATTGAATTTCAAGATAGATAATGATATTTTTTTTTTTTTTTTTTTTTTTTCTGAAATAATACAATATATTTACAAGACCAATGTACAATATATATAATGTGCAATATATTTACAAGCATATACAAGACCTGGATCAAGAAGACTAACATCTGCGTGATAGCAGTCAGGATTCACTGGCCACAATGTGGTTGCTAGAACAATAATAACTCTTATGACAAGCACTGTAAAAATACAAATGGTAGTAGACTTAAGAATGGCATCTAATTTATAACAAAATAAAGTTGAGAAAAACTATACATTATTTATAATGGTAATAATAAGACACATGTGGTAGAAATACTGCAAATGAGTTTTTTTTTTTTTTCAAAACAAACAGAATAACTGTAGAGTGCATTTAATTATAAATTCTGCGGATATCTACACCTAGCTCATCCAGAGCACTATACAACTCTGGCTCTGACTGAAGGTCCGGAACAGATGAAACTTCATGTGACAAACTATCATCTTGAGAGATATCCTCGTTAACATCTAGCCAATGGACATGTGGTGAGTGCACGGTTGAAACGAGAGGTCTAGATCTAAGATTATAAGTGCTAGTATGGAGTTGCTGAACATCAAGTGGTCTGTCAACCACAGAAGGTGGTGTCCGAGTAGGAGTATCTGTCTGGGTAAGTTCATTGTCATCTTCCTCATCAGTCTCATCAACAGTCATTTTAGCTAACTTCATGTGGTCTAAATGCTCATTTATATACTCTCCTGTTAACAAGTTCTTAAGTCTGTATTTGTTACCTTTAATAAGCTCGATTACCTTATATGGACCCAAAAATTTCTTAGTTAACTTGTACATAGGACCAGACCTGTGTTGGTTAAGTATCATTACTACAGATCCAATAGTTATTTTACTGGGTTTAGCTCGTGCATTCCTTGCTAGAGTGAACTCGGCTGTTGCTTTGGATAGTTGTTCTCGTATTTTCTTGAATACTAATTGCATTTGTCTACGCTTCGCTTGAACAAAATCATCTACGTTATATAAGGGAGTAGGAGATACGTTAATCAATTCATTAGGGAGGATCTTATCTGTACCATAAAGAATAGCGTGAGGTGTGTCACCAGTAGAAACATTAATTGAAGAATTTATAGCACACTGAATTAAGGGTATAAAATCATCCCAATTGTTGTTATCAAAATTCAACGTGACTCTCAAGGCATCTAACACTTTCCTGTTAGTACGTTCAGCTAGTCCATTACTTGCCGGATGATAAGGCATGATGCTACATTTTTTGATGTGATATAAATCACACAAGCTAGTTAGAATACTATTACTGAATTCTGGACCATTATCTGAAAGGATTACTTTAGGCATACTATATCTACAAATTATTTGGTCATGGAATGCGCTGGCTATGGTTTCTGCTGTTTTGTTCGGGATAGGAACTAGTTCGCAAAACCGTGAAAAATTATCGACCATTACAAGCAAATGTTTGTTCCCTTTCTCTGTTTCCGCAAAATTTGTCAATAAATCCATCGATATTCGTTCCCAAGGAGCTTTAGTTGCTGGGTACACCTGAATTGGATTAGGTCCTGAAACGTGTCCCTTGTGCTGTAAACACGTTAAACATCTGTCAACATAATGAGCAATCTCCTTAGCCATTTTTGGCCAAAAATATTTAAATCGACCTTGTTGGAGTGTACGATCCTTTCCTGGATGTGCACTTGCAGGAGCATCATGGATAATTTTTAACACAGTTGGTACCAAGACAGCTGGAACAACTAACTGACAACATTTCCTCGGGGCTGTCCCTAGCTTTACTACTCTACACAGTAAATTGTCCAACATAACTAGTTCTTTCAATGGTACTGGCGGTTTATGAATCGGGCGAGTGTCTTGCTTAGTCAAAAATTTAATGACGGGTGCCCATATGGGGTCTTGTCTTTGTTCCGTTTCTACTACTGTAGCATCTAATGCTGGGTAATTTAACTGAATCGCAGCTATGTGTCGAGAAAACGCATCGGCTACAACATTTTGCTTTCCTGGAATATATCCAAATGTGGGATTGAATTCTTGAATTGTGAGCAAATATCTAGCAAACTTTCCAACCGGATTCTTATTTTTGAACAAGGGAATTAATGGTTGGTGATCTGTAAGAACATGAACTGGGTAATTATAAATTGTATCCTTGAAATGTTTAAGTGCCCAAACAACTGCCAAGGCTTCTCGTTCTGTTGCACTATAATTTTTCTCTTCTTTAGATAAAGTACGGCTAGCATAAGCTATTGCGTGATCTCTGTGACCTTCTGTTTGAAGTAATGCAGCACCTAGACCTATGTCACTAGCATCTGTAACCAACGTAAAAGGTTTAGAAAAATCTGGGTACCTAAGGACAGGTGACGAAATCAAGGCTGCTTTGAGTTTTTTGAATGACTGATCCTGGGCCTCTCCCCAAACAAAGGGTTCATCTTTTCTTTGCAACTTGTAAAGCGGAGCGGCTATAATAGAGAATCCAGCAATAAATGAACGATAAAATCCTACAAGACCTGTGAACTATCTTACGGCTTCTGCGGTACGAGGTGTTGGAAAATCACGGGCAGCAATAATTTTTGATTCATTCAATGTAATACCTGAAGGTGTAACTGTATGACCTAGGAAATTAATCTTTTGCTTTAAAAATGAACATTTTGCACGTTTTATTTTTAAATTAGCTTCAGCGAGCTTTGCAAGTACTTTCTCAAGGTTCTGGAAATGAGTCTGAACATCTTGCGACATGATTATGAGATCATCAAGGTAAACTAGAAGCGTACTTCCTATCAATCTACGAAATAGATTTGTCATGAGCCGTGAAAAGGTTATTGGACTACTACGCAAACCAAACGGCATTCTTTTGAAATGAAAATGACCATTGGGAGTACTAAAGGCTGTCAATTGTTTACTTTCCTCATCAAGGGGGATTTGCCAGAATCCCTGCAACAAATCTAACGTTGAGAATACTTTGTTTCGGGCAATACTTTGCAACAAATCATTTAGAACTGGAAGTGGGAAACGATCGGGTATTGTTACTCTGTTAAGCTTGCGATAATCGATTACAGGTCTCCAAGTCCCATCTCGCTTTGGTACAAGAATCAATGGAGCGTTCCATGGCGAATTACTTGATTCAATTACATCACTCTGTAACATTTCTTCTACAAGTCTATCTGCTTCTGCTCTCTGAGAATGGGGAAGACGGTAAGCTGGTACATAAATAGGCGTAGTTCCTTGTTCAAGGGGAATTTTATGTGTAATGAGAGGAGTGAGACCTAATTTTTCTCCTGGGAGAGCAACAACAGCTCTATTCTTGTTCAAAATTTTCAAAAGCTGAGCCACAGAGTCAGGAAAATCAGTAGGACTGAGGTGTTGCGCTTGCACCTCTGGCTGAGATCCCTGTTCTCCTGGTGTGAGTGTACAAACAGTATGATCCATGGAGACATCATCCACAACTCGCACCGGTAACGAGTAATGGGCAAAATCTACAACATGGGTACCAGACTGGAGATAGACATCGGCATTACTTGTGTTTGCGATAAAAAGTGTGACAGTACCATCCTGCACTGTGTGCCAGGAGGGTTCAACAAATGTACCATTCACTTTACATGTTTCACTTTCTGCAATCACATCCGACAACTCAGGCACTCCCTGAACCTTAACTCTTATTCTGGTGAGAGAATGAGGGTGTAGCACAGTGTCAGTAGCCATGGAACCACTGACTTCAGAGATGGAAGCTGCCAGGCGAGCGAGACAACGAGAATCCGTTAGGGCGTCCCCTTCTAGAAAGTCCCGATACTCCTTCTCCTTAACAACTGCACAACTACTATGCTTCAATCGAGTGCCTGTTTTCTCGGGTATGCTACCACGACAATGATCTGACAAACCTACGCTTGCAAGGCGGGTGTCAACAAAATTAACATAATCTGATTGAAGATTGAACTCGTGGCCCTGTCGATACATGCTACACAAGGGTATGACATGGTCTTTGATACTTATGTTCCAACGATGGGGAAACAATGCAATATTTTCATCAATCATGGTGTACAAACCTAAGAGAATGTCTCCAGGAAAATGAATAATGTCAACAACTAAACATGTTATAGACAATGTGACATCATTGAACTTGAGTGGGAGGTCAATTTCACCCTGAACTTTTACTTTATTTCCTGAAATACCACTTAGAAAAGGTATGTGTGACTGTTTTAAAATAGTAGGGTGCTTACTCTCAATGTCTCTAAGAGCTGAGGGCTTGACAATATTAATTTTTGCACCTGAGTCAAGAAAAACTTTTAAAACTCTACCATGTACAATGGCTGATACAAGGGGACCATCACTTGAGACTGGACAAGTTACTACTTTTGACTTATATTGTCTGGGATATCTGCGTCTTGTTTGTGTCAAATTTACTGTGGATCCGTCAACATCTACAACTGGTCTAGAGTCAGTGTCCTCCTCTGTCAAGTGTCCAAATCTATTTTGGGTAGCTACTGAATACACAGGGAGGGCACTAGGATTGGCTAGCTTGAATTGGTTAGCGGATGGCCTTGGGGGTTTCCCGACGACATGGAGTGAACATTCTGAGCTCCAGCATTCTGTGACTGAGCATTATAATTTGAAGTTGCATTATAGCTGGGCTGGGAGTTGTAATTACGAGAGTTCTGATAATGTCTTGGACGCTGTGAGCCTCGCCAAGACTGACCATGGGAGTTACGAGGTGGAGATGTCCTTTGCCTAGCTCTACAATCCGCAGTGTGGTGACCAACTTGTTTATGGTATTTGCAATATGGTAGCCTAGAATAATTAGATTGATGAGGGGACCGAGAGAATTGTCTAGGTGGTGATGATCTAGGGGCGGACCAACAGTCCCTTGCAAGGTGGTTACTCTTACCACAATGCCAACATGAGGAAGTGGATGGTTGTGGACTATGGCGTTTCGGCAATTTATGAGGCGGCGAATTTGACTGGGGGCTACGAGCATGGGTACGCTTCTGCGACCAAGAGTTTTGAGAATTTGTGGGAGGATGCTGAGAGCTTGTAACTACATTTACAGCATCAGAGGGTGGCAACAGTTGAGCACTTCGGGGAGCTAGTTTATCTGCGGCATTGTTAATAGCCTCAAATACTTCACCAATTTCATGTTTAACACGAAAATTTTGTTGCTCAACGATTGGTTTTGTATGCTCGGGGGCAAAATGCATTAAAGTACCAAATGCTATCATTTTGGCCATAGCCTCAGGGGACAGATTATTGTCTTTATCTAACCAAGTTGAATTATTCATAGCAGAAACTAAGGCATACAGATACTGATCGAGACGGCTAGTAAACGCATTAAACGATTCACCAGGCTGCATGGTGGCATTGGCAATTTTCTTGACTAACCTATATGGGTCAAGGTCTCCTTTATTAACAAAGCGACGGCGAAAGAAATCCTTAAATTCAGGCCAAGACTGGAGGCTAACAATGGCTTTCTCATCAACAACAAAACGTGCATCACCTTTGGTTGTGTCCACGGCTGACCGTGCAATTGCTAAGTATTCGGCATCAGTAGGCTTAGAAAAACGTGCAACAGTTTTCGCTTCAACCTTACTAAACCATGACTCTAATAAGCGGGATTCACCGGCAAAAAGAGGAATAGCCATTTCCTGAGCTGATCTCTGGCCATTGGGACGAGCAACTGTTCCCATTGATTCTGAAGGGGTTTCAACAGTGGTAGGCATTGTCACAGCCGTGGAAGTAATATTTGAACGCAGATTATAATTAAGTGCACCTGGCATCAGAAATAGTATACACAAAAATAAACACAAAAAAATATCAACTTGGCTAAAGTAAAAATGGCAGAAATAAAATTATTAAATTGGGCTAGGCAAGAAAATAATCAAGAACAAGCAATTGTAAACTAAATTTAGCAATCTTTCATTAAAAAAATGACTGGAATTAGATGTATGTAAATTAATTAAATCAGACTAAGCACAGCAATTGAGAATATAAAAACTGGAAGTGCAATTGCAAAATTTCATTAAAAAGATTCAACACAACAAGTGGCAATGCAAGAAATATGGATGTAGCACATAAACTGGACACAGGAATGTATATAACTATGGTAAAAAAAATTATAATATGCAATGTTGAAGGAATAAATTTAAATTTTAGGCCTGGAGGAATTAAAAAAAAATTATATTGTACAAATCCTTAACTGCTACTAAAACAAGGATTTCTTACTTCACTGGAATTTAAATTTACCAATAACACTCTAGGAGAACAATTAAAATTCAATGAAATTACTGTAAGAAGCAGGAATGTTGAAATCACACAAGGAAATTGTGGGGAGTTGAGTACTGAGGCGGCTCCAATATTTAACAAGTCACTGAATGGGTAATTCACAGGATATTATGGGAATTATTACATAAATCACTTTTTAGCACTTGGCACGTTATTCTCAACTAGCAATTACTTATCTCAGGGTTGTAATTCATGAGGATCACCAGTAGCCAAAGTAGGAGAAACGTCGTGAAGACCTGAACGGGCACATGTGAGGTTTGTTTACAAACTGGTGCGATGGCAGCGCTCCTGGCGGCGGTGGCGCGAGACTCAGGGACCCCACACTGTTCACGCTGGAAGCGCGAAGATAAATTCTGACGACGACGATATTGCGACGATGTCGGTGGAGAAACACGATTGGGAGGCAGGAGTTCACACAAAATGATGTAGCATGGGCTGGTGGCGAGGTGTGAGCTTAGAGGGAGGCGAGGTGTGTGAGCCTGGGGAGGCGACACTAGTCAAACAATTGCAGTCCACCAAATATTCTCAAGGAACAATACAGCACATACGATGCTCAGTTGATAGTTGCGACGATGATTGACCACGATTGCAGTAGCTTGAACCCTCACGAAGCTTGATACTGTCAGCTTGGGTGGTGGTGGTGGGTGTAGGTTCCCACGTGGTGGCGCGAGGTTCAAAAAAATGGCTGGCGCGGGAAGCTTCCTTCCTCCTCACTGATGAATGAGCGTTCTCACAGGAAAATATTGACCCTTACTTCTGAAACGTTGGCCTGGAGTAGTGGTTGATGCAGGACCCCGGTCTGGCACAATATTTGATGCGTGGGTGGCAGGATGGCGGCTTATGGCGGTGGCGGTGGCGGCTGGAACACGAGGCGATGCTGGGTACTTGAACTTTTGTTTCAAGAAAAAAAAAAATTCTGGATCCCACTGCTGCTACCAGTATTCGTTTGCCTTGTTCGGGTAGAAGGTAGACACAGTAGTCGCTTCTGTATATATTTATTGACTGAGATAGCAAGGTATATATCTGCCTAGCCGAGGTCCTACTCTGAGTCTGTGAGGATAACTGAGCTGCTGGGAGCAAGGCTGATGCTCCTCTGTCTGGCATGACGTCAGAGGCCTACTTGCCTGCGATTGGTTACATTTCAACTGACATAGAATTTGAGTATAGCAGACCAGAGCATTGTATACTTCCGCCTAGTCTAAGTTACTAGCAAGGCTTAAGTTTAACAACTAACCTCTGTTGCACTGAATGATCCAGATTGATTGAATTCTTTTAACTGAAGTTAATTACACAAGCATCTTAGGGAAGAGCTATTCCCAATTACAAAATGGCTATTTGACCTTTGAGAAATAGTGGACATGGAAACTCTGATGACCTGTGACCGCTGAGGTCACCCAAATTGTTCCGCGCCGAGGTCTAGTCCCGGCTCGTGACGTCACTGATGGTGACTTACTCATTATCCTAATAATTAGAATACTCTCGATATTATAACCAGTATTATTATACAATTTGAATGAAGACTGATTTCTCTAAATTACTGAATACTATAGAATGATTCATTATACGAAACTTGTGAACAAAGGCGCCAGTTATCTTCACCGCCAATCCTCAGGGGATGCAACCTTGCTGGGTCAGGTCCCTACACGTGGTTTCTAGAACCTTCTGGATCTTATCTACAACAGCTAGTTTGTTACAACCCCCCTGCACAAGCAACTTAGTAAACCTTGTTAATTTGTTCAAAATAACGAGGTTTAGTATCCAAATCCACAATAAACTCAACTCATGCCTCAAACAAAAGCTAACCTAACTAAGAAAATTTGACAATCATTAGATTGTCCAATAACATCATAAAAAACATGTTCAAATTCATAAATATCTCAGCTGTCAACTGAGAGCAATCCTCCAACATCAGGAAACATACATTCTACCCTTACTGACATAGCTAAATAACATGTCCCTACTCTAACAGCAAAGACTAGCTATTAAACTCTCTTGGCTCTTCACTAGCTAAGCTCATGTGTCCTCTAGAGCCGGACATACCGTGCTCCGCCATAAAACATAAAAACCGTGTTTTTATGTTTACTACAATCCAACGCTTGGTGAATTCTGCTTCACAATGATAGGAAGTTATCTTCCGGCGAAACTCTTCAGTAATGCTACTTGCTTTCCAGTTTCTTGACCTCTCCTCCAACACTGCTGGAATGGCTGCAGTCTTGATGACGCAGCAGGTGGGTAGTTGTGATCTCGAGACAGCTACCCCAGCGTTGTATGGCACCTCCGGTGAATGCTATATGTGGACAGCTCGCTGGCCCTGACAACCTCGTGTAGTGACGTGAGGCGTCGGCCGGGTGACACTTGGATAGTCACTCATCCCCAAAGTAACTGATGTATGGGTTACTGGGTCTGGTGGGGGGAGGGCTTTGTGTAACGTGCCTCCCCCCTCGGTCTTTACAGACAAGGGTTCACGTGTGGCTGGAACAACTGGGTCGGTGTACCAATCAGACCCGGGAACAGACAGACACAACACAGCGGAAGCATAGATATACTCTGGGTTTGGTGGAGGTAGAACCCCAGAGCACGGTAAAAGCTGCTACCCGAGTTAAGTATAGTAATAGTTCACCTCATTGCCTCTACAGGAAAATCTAATGAATACTAATTACACTAACCAAGGAAGTTACTTTACTGTACAGCGCGAGATCTCGTCACCATAGGGTGGCGAGACTGCACCTGACTACTGATGAGCGATGACAGAGGGTCATCCTCGTCCTGTGACTCGTCGGTGAAGCCATGAGTCAGCACTGCTGAGTCAGGAACTAGACCCACTGAAGGCAGTTCTAATTCCTCTCTAGCATGATATTGTTTCAATTTATTTACATGAATTGTCCTTTCCACCTGGTCCTCGAATACTCCTTTTATAACAAGATTAACCAGCCCTGCCCTTTTAACTACTCCCATATGATCCTCGCCACCTTGGAGCAAGTTTTCTACTCTGATTGGCGGGCGCAGCCTCATTCACTCTCAATACGAGGCTTCCTTCCTTCAACTCAAGAAGGCGCACTTTCTTGTCATAAAAATGAGCATACCGATTCCGTGCCTTCTTGGACGCTTCAGCTGCAATATTCCATGCATTTCTCATTTTACCAAGGACCTCTGAAGGATACTCCTCCCCATATGCAACGTTATGCCTGTTAAGCAGACCTGAGGGGAAATTGCATGAATTACCAGTAAACAAATGAAGGGGTTGGGTGTTAATCGATTGGTGGATGGCAGTGTTCAAGGCTAATTGAACATAGGGTAGGTGTTCATCCCAAGAGTTTGCATCATGTTCAACAAGGATTGCAAGCATATCCTTGACTATGCAGGATAATCAGAGGGCGCTAAATATCACCAAGGATGCCAATACAAGAACAGAAACGCATAAGGTGAACGATATCAAAAGTATCCGAGTCTCCAAGAATACTATCGAGGGACAAGCAACTGCATGGGCCAGTCAGAAAAATGACACGCTCATCCCGGATGTCAGGACATTCAACAAGGATATGCATGACCGTAAGAGGGACAATGCAATTAGGACAATAAGGAGCAGGGCGGCACTCCATCAAGTAACCATGAGTTAAGTAAGTATGACCAATACGCAACCTCTCCAGAGCCGTTTCCCATCGCCGGTTATGGTGTTAGAAGGATGGCCACGAGGACAAATAACTCTTAAGAGAATGCAGTTTGTTACCAGTAACAGACGACCAATAAGCCTGCCAACGGGTAAGGATGGAGGAATGGATAACCGGGTAAAAGTCAGAATAAGGAATACCTTTATGAGAGATGGGACAAGAGCGGACAGCCTCTCTGGCGGCAGCATCCGCATGCTCATTTAAAAAGACACCAATATGGCTGGGAACCCAAGACAACTCAACCAACTTAAATTTACTGTGAACAAGAAACAGCCAATGCTGGATCTCGACAACCACTTGATGAACCGGATTAAAGGACCCGAGAGCCATGAGGGCACTACGAGAGTCGACAATAACTACAAAGGAAGATGGACAACAAGAAAGCAGGAGACGACGAGCATAGAGAATATCATAAAGTTCCGCTGTGAAGATGCTAGTCTCCGGAGGTAAGCGACACATATAAGTGCAATCACGAAAAACAACAGAGTAGCCAACACCGTCCGCAGATTTAGACCCATCGGTGAAGACGGAAACGGAGCTGGAGTGAGAAGAAAAGTGCTCAAGGAAAAGGCGTTTGAGAACCGTAGGAGGTGTGAAAGCTTTAGTGATTATGGTTAAGGACGTACAAATCTGCGAAAGGGGGACTCTCTACTGGGGCAAAGAAGGAACAACACGAGTAGAAGTATTAGAAATACGAACTGAAAGAGAATCCTGTAAGCGAGATAACCGGACAGAAAGAGGGAGGTGGTGAAGAGGAACAGGAACTGCAGGAGGGGTAAAAGTTAAAGCACAACAGAGGCGAGAGGAAGGATGTTGCAAGGACCTCGCAAGATAGTGAAGACAGTAGCGATCACGGCGGTCCTGGAGAGATAGGAAGTCAGTGTCAACATACAAGCTGAGGACGGGAATCGAACGAAAGGCACCAGAACAGAGGCGCAACCCAGTATGGTGCAAAGCATCGAGACGGCGAAGAGTAGAAGGAGAAGTAGACGAGTAAACAGGGCAACCATAATCGAGCTTAGACAGGACGAGAGAGGAATGTAAAATGAGTAGAGTGCGTCTATCCGCTCCCCAAGAAGAATGGGACAATACTCGAAGGAGGGTAAGGGCCTTAGAGCATTCAACACGGAGGTACGAGATATGGGGCGACCAAGACAAATGAGTGTCAAACATCAACCCCAAACGCTTAGCGGAATCCTTGCACACAATGGAGTGACCATAAAGCGACAAAGAAGGACGAAGAACGACACGCTTCTGAGTAAAAGTCATTACACAAGTCTTAGATGTAGAGAACTTGAACCCATGATCGGTGGCCCAAGACGACACGGCATCAATCGCAAGTTGAAGCCGGCGTTGAAGGAGAGGCGAATCATCACCCTGACAGTAAAGGGTAAGATCGTCGACATAAAGAGTGGAGAAGATGCCTGAAGGAAGAGAGAAAAGAAGACTATTGAGGGTATCCACAAAGAGAGTAGTGCTTAGAACACTACCCTGGGGCACACCTTCGCATTGCTGAAAAGAGGCAGAGAGAGCGGTACCAAGCCTCACCCGAAAGGAACGACGAGAGAGGAAGATGCAGAGAAAGAGAGGGAGATGACAACGAAGGTCAAAAGAATGAAGCTGGGATAGAATATGATATCGCCACGTGGTGTCGTAAGCCTTTTCCAGGTCAAAAAGGACGGCAACAACGGAGGTCTTCGCAGCAAAAGCAGTACGAATATAGACCTCCAAGTTCACCAGGACATCTGTTGTGCTGCAACACTTGCGGAAACCAAATTAAGAAGGGGAGAGGTGGTGGTGGTGTTCTAAGAACCACATCAGACGAACGTTAACCATACGTTCAAAGAGTTTGCAGACACAACTTGTAAGGGCAACATCCTTAGGGGATGTTCCCAGATACCCTGATTTGCAAACAGGGAGGGCAACAGCATCGAACCAATCCTCAGGGACTGACGATGACTCCCAGATCCGATTATACAGACTCAGTAAATACTGAGACATGCATGGAGGGAAATGGCGAAGCATCTCATAATGAATACCATCGGAGCCCGCTGCCGTAGAACCGCAGAGGGCCAGGGCAGACCGAAGTTCAGAGAGAGAGAAGAGATCGTTATAGGGAAGGCAAAGATGAGTATAGCAATCCAAAGGACAAGATTCAAGGACAGGTTTACGAAGAAGGAAAGATAGTGGAAGATGAAAACGAGAGCTAACAGAAGAAAAGTGGGAACCCAGTTCGGTAGCGACCTGCAACGGGTCCGCCACAAAAGTACCACGGAGGTGATGGACCGGTGAGACATCGGGAACGAACATACCCGCTTTCTTGCGGATACGATCTGGAAGATCTACTGCCGCAGATCTTCCAGATCTGCGGCAGATGAGTGTCGGACGTAATGGTGGAGACATAAGACGCCCAACATTCACGCTTAGCCGTACAGATGGCCCTACGAACCACTACACTCATCTTCCGAAATAAAAGAAAAAAATCGGCCGTCTGCCAGCGGCGGTGTGTCTTCCAGGATGCATGCTTACAGCGGACAGCCCGAGCACAGCTTGTATTCCACCAGGGAACGCACTTCCGTGGGCCCCGAGAGGAAGAGCGAGGAACAGAGCGGAGGGAAGCGTTGAAGACTGTGTCATGAAAAAGGAGGAGAGAGCGAGGGAGAGGCAGAAGGGAGAGGTAAGAGAGAGCAGCACTGAGGGTAAATAGGTCCCAGTCTCCCTTAGCAAACTGCCACCAAGGGAAAGAGAGGGAAGGCTGAAAAGAGAAAAAGGTAACAAGGATGGGGAAATGGTCACTGCCATGGAGGTCATCAAGAACCTGCCACGTGAAATCTAAGTCAAGAGAAGGCGAGAAAAGAGAAAGATCAAGACAGGAAAGGGTGCGAGTCCGAGAGTCCAAATCGTGGGCTCACCAGAATTCAGAAGAGACAGAGAAGAGAGGAACGGCTCAAGAAGGCGACCCTGGGTGTTCGTCAGAATATCACCCCAAAGGGAATGACGACAATTGAAATCACCTAGCAGGAGCACAGGCTAGGGCAAGGAGTCCAGTAGGTGTTTCAGATCGGGAAGAGAAAGCGGGACACTCGGGGGGAGATAAATGGAACAAACGGTGTACTAATTCCTCACAAAGATACGAGGAGCAGAACAATGGAGAGGCGAAGGAAAAAGAAAGGGGACAAAGGGAGCTTCAGAGCGAATCAAGAGAGCAAAAGAGTTAGGAGCCCCAGCAACAGCTGGTGAGGTGGAGAGAAAGGAATAGCCATGAAAGCGACCAGGACGAGCACCAAGCATAGGCTCCTGGAGACAGACACAAAGCGAAATCCGCGAAATCAGAAACTGGTGTTCGAGGAAATTGGCGTAATAACCCCGAACAGTACTTTGAAGAATAGACATCGACGAGAAGAGTAGGGACAGCAACAGAGAACAACGAAGAAAAAAGGCGAAATGGGAACACAGCACGTTAAAGAAGCGCAGGGTCAGGATCAGGGTCAGCAAAGTCAGGGTTAGGGGGCATGGGTAAACTGAGTAAAGAAGGAGGGAAGGTAGCTAGAGGACCGACCAGGGGCGGACGAGGAGGGTCCGGAGGAGGAAGAGGGTGGGATAACCGAGGATCAAGGACACAGCTGGAGGGACAGAAACAAGGGGATGCACTTCACCAAGGGCACCACCCGAGAGGGAAGCAGGGGCCTAAGTAAAAATCCAAAGTCAACAATACTTGACTCTTATTTTAAATACTTCCTTTAAGTCCACAGACGTTCACTCTGGGTCGTAACTAACAATGATGCCTTTTGCTGAAATGATAGGATGGTGAGTGAATGGCATGCTGATTGAATGCCATTGTGAGATGATGAGATGGTCAGTGGAGGGGATGGTTAATATATAGGATGGGTGAATGGATGATATGGTGAATGGTTGACATGATGAATGGATGGAATGGTGAATGGATTGGGTAGCGAATGGATATAATTTTAAATGGATCGGATGGTGAATGGAGGGGATGGTGAATAATGAGGATTGGGAATGGACGAGATGGTGAATAGGTGGGGTAATGGATTGATGAAATGGTGAATGTATAGAATTGTGAATGGAATGAGTAGTGAATGGATAGAATTGTAAATGGATGGGATAATGAATGGAGGGGATAGTGAACGGATGGCATGGGGGATGGATGAGATGGGGAATGGATGGGATGGTGAATGGAGTGCATGGTGAATGGATAGCATGGTGACTGGATGAGACTGTTAATAGATGGGAGGGTTAATGAATGTTTTGGTGAACAAATCCGTTAGTGAATATATGAGTTGATGGCTGGATGGGTTGGTGAATGGATGTGTAAATTGTTGGATCTTTGCATTGAAGAATGGATTGATTGGTTGAAAGATATGTTTTTAATGGATTGGATGGTTAATTGATTGATATGTTTGTCAAGAAATACCTTGGTGAAATTATATTTTGGTGAATGGATGCAATTGTGAATGGTTGGGTTGAAGGATGTATGATTGTGCATTTGTGGGAAATAGATGTTAATTAATGGATGGTTTGCGAGATAGATAGGTTGTTGGATGGATGGACTTAATGAATGCTTTTGTGAATGAATAGGTTGGTGAAGGGAAATGTTGGTGAAATTATGTTTTGGTGCATGGATGCGATGGTGAATGACGGGTTGGAGGATGTATGGGATGGTGAATGGAGGATTTGAGGGCTGGATGGATGTTGTTGTTGGATGTATTAGTTGGTGAATGGATCAGTAGGTGAATGGATGGATTCTTAGATGGATAGGTTTTTGGTTTGTTGGATTTGTGAATGAATGGTTTGGAAAATCATTGTGGATGATTGGTGGATAGATGGGTTGTTAAATGCATATAATGGTAGATGGATGGTGTTACGGCCTGCATGAGCCAGTAATCGGGTTATTTCTGTTTAATGGGCCTGAGAGCCTCTTCTTCTATGATCCCACCCCAAGTCAATGGTACGTTATCAAGAATTGGCGGTAGCAAGTAATTGTGCAAGGAATAAAGGGGGGTAAACAAGATGCAATAACCCGTTCACCAATATATCATCTATCGAAGTATAACTACACTTATGTACACTGTGTTGCTTTCACCCAGGACACTCAATATATCTGCAGTGTTCTTTAAGTCCCGGCGAGTTCACTATTTTCAAGAACACATCGTCTACGCTCAATGCTAATCACCATCGAGTTCACCTTCCTTAACATAGGCCAGACCCTCACCGTATCATCACGATATCCCAATACCCCACATCTGCTCTCCAGAAACACACTGGCAGAGGGCTTCAGCAACACGTTGACAGGGGTCACAGATAATACGTCCAGGGGTCACCACTAATACCCCGGCTATACGCTAGGAGTACTTCTTAGCAGACGGCCAATACTGTCGTCTTGTAACTCCTCTTGGCCCATTCCCGGGTACGTCGTTCCACACAGTCACTGCATAAGTACAACAGCTAACACACTGTCTACTACCGACGGCGTCCACTTGTTCTCTCACAGGAGCAAGTCAGGAGTTCGGGACAGCCCAAGGTGAACTGTTTTCCACAGTGCAATAGACCCTCCACGTCACCACAGTGCATATAATAGTCATTTGCCAGGCAGAAAGTGCACAAGGAAAACATAAGATGTTCACCTTTCACCGGGAAACTGTGAAATGTAATCGGATGAACAATCCAGATATCGTTGATATAGTTACTTCACTCACCAGAGGTCATTATCATCGACCTCACCTCCTAACTGAGGTATGAAACAGGAGCCTTTCGCAGAGGCCACACCTCAGCCAACATATGACGTTGTCTTCGTCTCACTTAATGCCTTGGAGTTGGAGTGCAGGTCCATAGATTGAGTTGATATCGCCACTTCTCACTCCACAGAACGTGTTGATATTGTAATCGATGGGATGGTGAAAGGATGGGTAGTTAAATGGATGGGTTGTTGAATGGATCGGTTAGAGATTTGATGGGCTGGTGAATGATTTGGTTGGTGGTTTACTGGGCTGGTGAATGGATGGATTGTTGAATTGATGTCTTGGCAGATAGATGTTTTTGTAAATGGATGGTTGATGAATGGAAGATGGGTTGGTGTGTGAATGGTTTTGTGAATGGATGTGACGGTGAGTAGATGGGCAAGTACATGGATGGGTTGTTAAATAGATCGGTTGAAGATTGAATAGGCTGGTGAATGTATTGGTTGTGGATGCATGCGATTGTGAAACTATGATTAGTTGAATTGATGGGTTGGGGAATTAATTGTAGGGTAAATTGATGGGATGGTGAACTGATGAGTTGGTGAAATAATGGAATGGTGAATTGATGGTTGGTGAACTGATGGGTTGGTGAATTGCTGGGTTGTTGAATTAATGGGATGATGATTTGATGTGTTGGTGATTTGGTGGGTTGGTGTGTGTAGGGTTTTGTGACTGAAAGAATTGATGAAAGAATGGTGTTTGAAGGAATGTGTCGGTAAATAGATGGGAAAGTAGATGGATGGGTTGGTGAATAGATGTGTTGGCGAATGGATGGGTTGGTGTAAAGATTTCTTTTTTTGAATGGTTGGGATGGTGAATATATGGGTTAGTGGATGGATGGGTTGGTGAATGGAGGAGATGGTAAATGGATGGCATTTTGAATGCATGGCAAAGTGAATGGATGCGAAGTTAGATGGATAGGATGGTGGACGGAGATGGTGATTCGATTGGATTATGAATGACTAGGTTATTGAATGGATATTTCCATGAATACATGAGTTAGTGGATGGATGGATTGGTGGATAGTATATTTGGTAAATAGTTGGGTTTGTTCATTGACGGAATGGATTGATGGATGAAAAAGTTGGTATATGTAAGAGTTGGAGAATGTAGGGCGTTGGTACATTGGTGGGTTGATGAATGGATGTGTTGGTGAATGGATTAGGATGTAAATTGATGAGTTTATGTGAGGAGGAGATGATGAATGGATGAGGTGTTGAATGGAAGGGTTGATGGATGGACATAATGGTTTATGGATGGGTTGTTGAATGAATGGGTCGGTGAATGGATGAGCTGGTGAATAGTTGAATGAGTTGCTGAATGAATTAGGTTGTCAATGGAAGGTTAATGGATGTATTGGTTGATAAATGGATGGGTTGATGAATGTGTGGGTTGGTAAATGGATGGTTTAGTGAATGAACAGTTTGTTGAAAGGATTGGATGGTGGAAGTATATGTTGTTGAAGGGATGGGTTTGTGAATGAATAAGTTGTTGAGAATGAATTTGAATGAGCTGGAGAATGTATATGATGAAGGATGAATGGGTTGGTGAGTGGTTGCATTGTTGAATTGATGGGTCTGCGAATTGACGGAAATTATGTAATTAGAGCTGATGATACAATACGGACACTAACTGTCACCAGTGTGCTTCATGTGTCACCAGCTCCAGTGGTCGGTCACCAGTGTGCTTCATGTGTCACCAGCTCCAGTGGGCGGTCACCAGTGTTCTTGGTGTGTCACCAGCTCCAGTGGTCGGTCACCAGTGTTCTTAGTGTGTCACCAGCTCCAGTGGTCGGTTACCAGTGTTCTTAGTGTGTCACCAGCTCCAGTGGGCGGCCACCAGTGTTCTTAGTGTGTCACCAGCTCCAATGGTCGGTCACCAGTGTTCTTAGTGTGTCACCAGCTCCAGTGGTCGGTCACCAGTGTTCTTAGTGTGTCACCAGCTCCAGTGGTCGGTCACCAGTGTTCTTAGTGTGTCACCAGCTCCAGTGGTCGGTCACCAGTGTTCTTAGTGTGTCACCAGCTCCAGTGGTCGGTCACCAGTGTTCTTAGTGTGTCACCAGCTCCAGTGGTCGGTCACCAGTGTTCTTAGTGTGTCACCAGCTCCAGTGGTCGGTCACCAGTGTGCTTCATGTGTCACCAGCTCCAGTGGTCGGTCACCAGTTTATTATGTGCACCAACTTGGCTTCTCTCTGACATCCAAACTATAACATCTCGTTACTGTTCTGCAACATCCAGCTGGCCATTGTCAGCAAGGAGGAGGCAACATCCAGCTGGCCATTGTAAGCAAGGAGGAGGCAACATCCAGCTGGCCATTGTCAGCAAGGAGGAGGCAACATCCAGCTGGCCATTGTAAGCAAGGAGGAGGCAACATCCAGCTGGCCATTGTCAGCAAGGAGGAGGCAACATCCAGCTGGCCATTGTCAGCAAGGAGGAGGCAACACCCAGCTGGTCATTGTCAGCAAGGAGGAGGCAACATCCAGCTGGCCATTGTCAGCAAGGAGGAGGCAACATCCAGCTGGTCATTGTCAGCAAGGAGGAGGCAACATCCAGCTGGTCATTGTCAGCAAGGAGGAGGCAACATCCAGCTGGTTATTGTCAGCAAGGAGGAGGCAACATCCAGCTGGTCATTGTCAGCAAGGAGGAGGCAACATCCAGCTGGCCATTGTCAGCAAGGAGGAGGCATCATCCAGCTGGTTATTATCAGCATGGAGGAGGCAACATCCAGGTGGCCATTGTCAGCAAGGAGGAGGCAACATCCAGCTGGCCATTGTCAGCAAGGAGGAGGCAACATCCAGCTGGTTATTGTCAGCAAGGAGGAGGCAACATCCAGCTGGCCATTGTCAGCAAGGAGGAGGCATCATCCAGCTGGTTATTATCAGCAAGGAGGAGGCAACATCCAGCTGGCCATTGTCAGCAAGAAGGAGGCAACATCCAGCTGGCCATTGTCAGCAAGGAGGAGGCATCATCCAGCTGGTTATTATCAGCAAGGAGGAGGCATCATCCAGCTGGTTATTATCAGCAAGGAGGAGGCATCATCCAGCTGGCCATTGTCAGCAAGAAGGAGGCAACATCCAGCTGGCCATTGTCAGCAAGGAGGAGGCATCATCCAGCTGGTTATTATCAGCAAGGAGGAGGCAACATCCAGCTGGCCATTGTCAGCAAGGAGGAGGCAACATCCAGCTGGTCATTGTCAGCAAGGAGGAGGCATCATCCAGCTGGCTATTATCAGCAAGGAGGAGGCAACATCCAGCTGGCCATTGTCAGCAAGAAGGAGGCAACATCCAGCTGGCCATTGTCAGCAAGAAGGAGGCAACATCCAGCTGGCCATTGTCAGCAAGGAGGAGGCATCATCCAGCTGGTTATTATCAGCAAGGAGGAGGCAACATCCAGCTGGCCATTGTCAGCAAGAAGGAGGCAACATCCAGCTGGCCATTGTCAGCAAGGAGGAGGCATCATCCAGCTGGTTATTATCAGCAAGGAGGAGGCATCATCCAGCTGGTTATTATCAGCAAGGAGGAGGCAACATCCAGCTGGCCATTGTCAGCAAGAAGGAGGCAACATCCAGCTGGCCATTGTCAGCAAGAAGGAGGCAACATCCAGCTGGCCATTGTCAGCAAGGAGGAGGCAACATCCAGCTGGCCATTGTCAGCAAGGAGGAGGCAACATCCAGCTGGTTATTGTCAGCAAGGAGGAGGCAACATCCAGCTGGCCATTGTCAGCAAGAAGGAGGCAACATCCAGCTGGCCATTGTCAGCAAGGAGGAGGCATCATCCAGCTGGTTATTATCAGCAAGGAGGAGGCAACATCCAGCTGGCCATTGTCAGCAAGAAGGAGGCAACATCCAGCTGGCCATTGTCAGCAAGGAGGAGGCAACATCCAGCTGGTCATTGTCAGCAAGGAGGAGGCATCATCCAGCTGGTTATTATCAGCAAGGAGGAGGCAACATCCAGCTGGCCATTGTCAGCAAGGAGGAGGCAACATCCAGCTGGCCATTGTCAGCAAGGAGGAGGCAACATCCAGCTGGTCATTGTCAGCAAGGAGGAGGCAACATCCAGCTGGCCGTTGTCAGCAAGGAGGAGGCATCATCCAGCTGGCCATTGTCAGCAAGGAGGAGGCAACATCCAGCTGGTCATTGTCAGCAAGGAGGAGGCAACATCCAGCTGGCCATTGTCAGCAAGGAGGAGGCAACATCCAGCTGGCCATTGTCAGCAAGAAGAAGGCAGGTTCCTGGGAGCTCATTACAGTAAAACATAGAAACATATAAATAAAAGAATCTGCAGAAGGTCTGGTGGTCAGAGAGGCAGCTCTTGTTTATACCTAACTAAAGTAATTTATGTATACAAGTCTATTCTTCATTTGAAACATTTTGGTCAGAAATCAATAATCCAGTTCGCACACCAGTTGTTAACCATGTCTATGGTGAATTTAGGGGTTATCCAAATAATATCATGGTCTTCGTTCACGAGGACAGTTGAATGGGTGGAATAGTTCCCAGACTATTGATGGTGCACGGATATGCAGAAGTGGTCGGCGGCGCATTATGCCCAGTATCAGGGAAGGGGTCCAGTGTGTCCGTCTGTAGTTAGACATCTGGAGGAGACTATGGCTTCTTATTTATACAGTTACACATCAAGGCTTACACGGAGTCGTATATTGTTTACATAAGTGACCAGAGACATGTCTTATCTTAACAGTGACCGGAGACATGCCTCACCTTAACAGTGACCAGAGACATGACTCACCTTAACAGTGACCAGTGTTACAGTGCCCTCTCCTATTTCTTTCGTTTGCCTGCTTTAAGAGTCATATCAGCCCTCCCTACTGATTCTCTGAGATACAGGGAGTCTGTTGGTATATGTGGCGATCAGACCGGCTGCCAGATAAGGGAGAAATTTACATTATAAGTTGTAGGTAAGGGGAAGGTGGCACCCTGATATAAATGAAAGAGTACCCCCTACCTGCAGATCTGTGGGATATCTGGGGCTTGACTCAATTATTTAATTATTTACTTATTTAATTTAATAACGAAGGACCACCCACTTTTGAGAAAAGAGGGAACCTAATAAAAAGTGATCATTAGAAACCACACTGAAGAACCAGTGTCTATGGATAAGTATTAGAAAGAATAATCACTTAAATAAAGAATGGACTGTATGATTAATTAACTAAAGTCAGAGCCTCAAACACCTACATTGGGGGGGGGGGGGGTATTACTAGAACTTCATATACGTCTAGGAACTAGTGTGGTTCGTCACCAGTTCATTGTTGAGTAAATAATATTATGACCTAAAATGTTATAGAGTCAATATGTAAACTCAAATATTGAATATTAATGATTATTAAATTAAGAAGCAATCATCTAAGTAAACACATAAATTTCCAATAATAGGATATGGTAAGAAGGGGTAGGCATGTCTGGTCTGAGCTGTGTTTTGGCGCGAACGGCTGTGATTGGAAGCGGCACGAGGGAGCAGTGCCGGCTTCGTGCTGATTGGTCAAGACAAAGTAGGGGAGGAGGTATGGGCATTTGAGTTTCCCTGCCCGCCAGAGAGTCAGTTTGAATTGGGGGGCAAGCGGAGGAAGAAGTGACTGGTGGAGGTGGCAGGCCTACCACCTCCACCCCTGTTAATTGCTTCTGTCGTCCAAATTACTCATCGAGCACGGCACTCCTGCCATCAGGGGTTGTGTCGAGGCCCAATTGGCATGAATTGGGGCCAAGGATTTACGGAAGGAGCAGTAAAAAGCTAAATAGACAGTTGACAGTGTTCACCCAAGAGGCAGCTGGCAGAGCCTCATGGTGTAACAGGTGGTTTAAATAACCTGTCTAGTGTTGATGGACAATTGGTAGAATCGGGCTAGTGTAATTGTGTTGAGATTACAGGCCCATGTTGGACTTTGAATTCCGCCAGGCGGCGTCAGTGTGGGGACGCCGCCGGCCATTGTCACCCGAGTGTAGAGCAAGGCAGACTCTGGTTTGCTGGAGTTGTTGGTGATTCCCCATCCACGTGTGTATGCCCGGGGGCCACCCCCAGGCCACCCTGGCCACCCGCCACATGGAGCGGCCGCTCGGCACGGCTCGGCCAACCCGCCTGCCCATGTGCCGGCTACCCCACCCGCCAGCCCGTGCGCCGGCTACCACCCCCCCCTCTCAGCTCGGGAGGGGCGCTGTGGGCCACGTGGTGGCAACATGCCTTGGCCACCCCCTTGGGCCACTTGGCCACTTTCCCGGGACAGCCTAGGGCCACATCTTGTTGACGCATGAGGAGCAAGCTATGTGTTGACAGCTAGAGTGGTAGTGACCTGGGAAATGAGTGAAATAAGGAGAGGAAAACGTGAGTACAATAGTCAGTGTAACAGTGTCTCAGTATTAGTGGAAATTCATGGTAAAGCTGTGTTGTCCCATAGCCCTGCCAGGCTAGGGAAGCAGCTGAGAGACAGCTGTCAGTGGCACGTCCAGGTGACTGGTAGGGCGGTACCTGGAGATAGATGTTGTACACGACCACACTGTAGTTATATATATATATATGTGTGTAGACTGACTCGAGTATGTAACCGGTCAGTGTAGAGATTTACCATATAAGTGAACCAGCCTGTCGATTCTATATAATCGTTCAGACTTGATTAATGCCATAGTGTACCGCATATAAATTGTATCATTAGAGGTAGGCAGGCCAGGTTGCAGGGATGTCAGTCGGTACCCTGAGGTCTGTGTGGTTAGTTTCATTTACCTGATGATATAATTTTCATTGATTGTGTGAATGCCATTTCTATGTGTTCATTTGCATGTTTTATGTACTGTGTGGTGAGTCAGTAGATGTGATTGCTGACTGATTGCCTAATGATGTCATTAGCATGTGGGGTATGCTGACGGCATCATTATGTTGCAGGTTATTGCAGTGTTGTTATCAGTTTACCAGTTTATACGACATTATTGCTGCCCTGGGAGCTGTGTTGAGGGTTTAAGGGACCTCTAGGATTATTCAGGGGAATTCACAGTACTTAATGAGAGCAGGCAATTGATTTATTAATTGCCTTGCTGAGGTAAGTGTGTGTTCACAGTTGTCCTTTGCAACGGTTGCAAGAAAAGGGGGGCAGTAATATTGGTATACTCTTGTGTGTTGCACAACCGTGTGTCATTATTGTGTGGGCACAGTAATTAACGAGTTGCAGTAGCCACAACCGTATGTGGGCAGTGCATTTGTGTTGTTGCATGCCATTGTAGTGTGACCTATGTAACACTGGGGTTACTTTGTTTCTTTAAGTTGTGTTGAGGACTTAAGGATTCAGTGAGTTAATAATTGGGGAATTAACTGGATAAGGGGTGCACACTTACTGTGGAGTGAGTGAGGGCTGTTATGAGAGAGAACAGCGTTGAGCTTGAGTGAGATACGTCTCGGGAGCAATTAATTGTCCGTGTGACAACTAATTGACCACTCTAGCTAATTATGTAATTAGCCTTCTCATCATGAATTCACGTAGTGGGAGAGGATCTGTCAGTATTTGTGTTAACGTAATTTGCTCGAGACTAATTACCTTTCTGGGGTATAGCAATTAGTAACTCATGTTAATTAGTGGAGTAATTAACGTCTGAGGGCTCAGATGACTCGGTAAAGCAAGGTCATTTAGCTAGCGTAAATCGTTGTATTAATCATATCCTGTCTGAGGATAGTGGATTAACGGCACTTAATTAGTTAATTCGGGGTAATTAACTCCTTTCCCGTGAATTCACAGTGTTTGATGAGACCTGCTTAGGCAGTGAGGAGTGAGACGTATTTATGGATGATTAATTATCGATCCTGGTGACAGTTAATTAATTGCTCGGAGTTAATTACGGTAATTAACACTCACTAGTAATTTTTGACACAGACTGTTGAGAAGCTACCAAGTTAGGGTAGACTAAGTTAATGTAACTCAATGGGGATGTAATTAGTGGTCCGTTTGACCTTAATTAAGAATTACTCACTGAATACTTGCTAGGAGTCAAGTGTGATGTAATATAAGTTTGAGTTATTGTTAACAAGAGAGACAAGTGTTAATGATTAACGTAGAGTATCATCATGATGTTGTCTAGTGTGAGACAATTGTTTGTGATTACCGTAGTACTTTGTTGCTGACTGCTGCGATCAGTCAATTAACGTAATTAATCACTTAAGGCAATTTCTTTAGGTTGTCGTCTGGTGACGAGAGTAGAGTAATCTAGGGATTTGTGGAGCTGTGTCCCAGAATCCCACCTTGCCTGTCTTTGTTACAATTTACAGTGCAACTTCTTGTAGGGAGTTGCAAAGAGTGTTCACACTGGGTTGTGATAGGGGGAGTCACTGTTGGACTACCCGCCTAGTTACGTGGGTCTCTCCTGGGGGCCTGGAGGACCCCTAAGCTTGTGATTATAGTAGCTGTCAGGGAAACCGAGACACTATTGATTGCATGCTTGTGTCTTCAGTGGATATCCTTCATTTGTTCAGTTAGTTCATGTTGTCAGCCCGAAGTGTCAGCAAGATGGAGCCTGCTGTCACTTCTCGAGGGGCTGTTGAATAGCTGTGTTGCAAATGCCACTTGATGAACAATAACGTAACCATTCGCTGTGGTGTAACTTAGTCTGTGACATTTTTCTTTGATTTGCAATATTGTGTCATCAGTGGGCACACCTGTGTTCAGGTTAGTTCAGTATGCAGCCTCACAGCAAGGGTTGCTATTTAGCTGTTTGTTATCGTGCCACTGGATGGACATTAACGTAATGTAAACTCGGTAATGTAGTAGTTAGTCTCTTGTTATTAATAAATTGTTATGTTATAGAAAACGGTCTTTGATGTCAACCCTTCAACCATATTATTCCACCATATTTCTGCATATTATTAAATGTTGATGTGATCTTGATAAGGCGGCTGTTCTTGGGAATTCGAATTCCAATTCAAAGCGCCACATCATATATAAATATTTGATTGTGAGAACCCGTCGGTTACCCTTTATTAGTTTTAGCATCCTGTTTAACTAGGAGGAGCCAGCAGCCAATTGTGGACAGGTTTTCACCCCTGGTGGTGAAGGCCTGGCGGTTTGCTCCCGCTTTTCCTTTTTCTATTGGACTCATGCTTAACTGCCGTGAGCAGCCTTTAAACATGTAGTCCACCTCCTAAGGGAGGTAGGCGTAGAAAAAAATCTCACAACTACTGTAGTTAGTATATAATAATAATGATTTATTATAATACAGTAGTAGTTTATTAGTGATGGAAATTTCCAACAAGACCTGCCATTTTGTAGAAAACGCTAGCCGATTGCGAACTGACCGACTTAGGTCATGGACGACCAATCAGAGCCTGCTGTGACGTCACCGAGTGCCCCGGGCGGCGCGAACGTCAGCGTTGACCTGACTGTGGAGGTGAGAGGACGTGCCTCGGTCAGCTCTCAAGGATTTGAGGCTTTACAAGCCTTTCTCAGTGGATGAGAGCTAGCCATCGCAGCCCACCAGAGTTATTGGAGACCCTGCGCTTCTGGGAAGCAAAAAGGAAGCCAAGTTCATTGAGCGGAGGAGTGCCAAACTTGGAAAATTGGTCGGCGACGACGCTGGGCGGCGCCGCTCGACGCTGTGGGTCTGGAAGGTGTGGCGTGCAGGCTTAGTTGTGACCGGGTCACATTCACTGAGGGTTTTGGAGGGACGAAACCGTTCCTAGGACAAGGAGCAACGCCTTGTGGAAGGGATGAGTGCGTGCATTAGTGACTAGCTCAGTGCCCACTGGCGAACCAGGATTGGGAAAGCTGAATCTCTGGGATTGGATCGGCGATGACGCGAAGGCTTCATGACACCTGAGGACCTGTGGAACGTTCCTGGATCGTCAAGGACCGAATCAGGAAGCGTGGGAACCTCACACCATCAAGGGACAGGCGTCATGAGCCAGGAATGTAAAGGTAGATCAAATTTCCCTCCCATTACCCCTTGTTTGAGTAGGCTAGATAGGCCACGATATTTGCATATGTATGTTGCAGTATAGCATAAATACTTTAGTAGTAGGATAGGCTGCAGGGCAGCTTGTGTCCAGGACTGTTGGAGAGGACAGTGTGCGTGAACGGCAGGACAGTTGAAGAGGTGGTGGCGAAGAGGCTCTTCTGTGAGAGAGTGTGTGACTCCTGTCTAATATGCCCAGTTGAAGGAGTGGTTGGAGGTCGTGAAAGAAGAGTTGCTGACGATCTCCAGATTTATTATCCTTATTTTCCTTTTCATGTATTGCTTGTGATTGTATGTGTGATCATGTAATTGTGTCAGTAAATTCACACATTTTATCATTGTGTTTAAGTGTGCCTCCATTATAATATTTCTCTATGAGCATACACGAGGGTTATCATAGTACCACCTAGGGAACTTCACGTTCTCTATAGAAGTTCTTATCGCCTGGAGAGTGGTAAAGCAGCACAGACTTATATAAAAGTGTACCCTAGGCCATCCGACTAGTATCAGAGCCTGACTGGTGGTAACAGGTAACGTAGTGGCTGGAGAGAGGTAAAGCCACACAGACTTTTATGGGAGAGTACCCTGGGCTGACAGTCCAGTAGCAGATCTACGGGAGTAGCAACACTCTGGCAACAAACAGTATAGAATTACACCCCCTGAACTGCATCGCTGGGGTGCAGATATACTAACCCAGCTGGCGACCTTGTTAAGAAGAAGATAGAGAAGACAGGCGGGAAAGGAGTTCCTGCAACCTTTTTGTCTGGCAGGCAAGACTCAGGGAGGTTATTGCTATAAGGTAAGCCTGAGTCTTCCTTCACTTCTCCATGGGTCTAAGTCGGAACTGTTAACAGCAGTTTCCCCGTGGTTGACTGAAGGGCTCCTAGGGTGAATCAGTGGCACCCCCCCTTTAGTGTTGGGAGCAAAGACCTGCGGTGGTTGGCATTGCTGGTCCTCTCCTGTGGGACCAAGGAGACTCCGGTGAATCCCGGGAGTCGGAGGTTCTGAGTATTCTGCCTTCTGAGCCCCTAGCAGCCAAGTGCTAGCAAAGCCCCAGCCCACCCCTCGTAACAAGAACTGGTGACCTCGCCAGGATTTGAACCACGGTAGCCAAGAACTGGCAACTTCGCCAAGAAGCGTGGATCAGGCTACAGTGTTGCCATGGTATGGTAATCAAGCTACAGTGTTGCCCAAAATTCAAGACAGTGTTGCCAGGGTACTAATGCAGTGTTGCCAGTGAATTCAGTGGTACTGTTATCCAACCAGCTAAGGGACTGAAACGATGAAATTAGTACCTACTAACTTGTCTGTGCTGCCGTGTATACTCAATGATATAGAGATGGAGGAGGATAAAGTAAAGAAATGTATTAAGACAAGAGATGAGAGAATTTTGGAAGAGTGTACTAAGGACCAGCTCCAGCAAGTGGCAAACCACTTTGGGATCAGGTTGAGGACGACTAAGGTAGCGGAGCGAATATAGAGATCAAGGCACAGCTCACGGCTCGAGAGGAGGCGACGGGAGAGGAGCCATCTCAAGAGGAGCCGTCTCAGGGAGAGAAGCCATCCCAAGAAGAGCCGTCCCAAGGTGAACCGTCCCAACTAGAGCCATTCCAAGTGCCTACCAGTGTGGGGAGAACTCACAGTGACCGTAAGAGCAGTGCAAGGTCCAGCTGTAGTAAGAGGAGCCTGCAACTGGAAATAATGAAGATGCAACTGGAAGCCCAGCTGCGACGAGAGGAAAGTGAAGCACAAATGCAGCGAGAGGAACGTGAAGCTCGGCTGCGGCGAGAAGAAGGAGAGAGACAACTGCGACTGGAGGAGATAAAGGCAAAGAAAGAAGTCGAATCGCGTCGCGTTGATCGTGGGCTACCCTCACTACCTGCACGGCGGGATGATCTCAAGGTAAGGGAACGTGACTTACCTACGTTCGAACCTCAAGAAGCTGAGGCATTCTTCGAACACTTCGAATGGATAGCGACTCTGAAGGATGGGCCGGAAGATGATTGGGCTGCTCTAGTCCAGGGCAGGTTGACTGATGAGGCCCGGGAAGCCTACAACATGCTGGACTAGAGGAGTGTGCTAGTTACAACGTGATTAAGAATGCGGTGCTCCACTCAATCCGGCTGACTCCGGAGATGTACCAGAAGCGGTTCAGAGAGTGTACAAGAGCGTCGGGGAAGTCTTACGCCGAGATTGCCAGGGATATGGAACGGAAATTCCTACGATGGTTGAAGGCGGAGGAAGCGGAATCGGCGGATGAGATCAAACGACTGATAGTGATGGAGAAGTTTATGTCAGTGCTCCATCCTGAGTTGCGAGTAAGGGTGAGAGAAGCAGGTATTAAGGACCTGAAGGCTGCAGCGGACCGAGCCGACATGCTGGAGGAGGCACTACATCTCAGGAGGGAGGGGCCGCCCAGACACTCGCCTTACCCCAGGTCGGGAGGGAACTTCAGGAGTTCAGGAGGAGCGAGGATGGGTGGGGACTCTCCCAAGAGTAGTGTACCCAATGAGGTAACCCAGTTCAAGAGCTCAAGGGACGCGAGGAGGACGCCCCAAGCTGTGAGCAGTGGACCTAGCTTGGGAGCGAGTGCTGCTGCCTGGGAACCGACGACAGGGAGTCCTAGGAGGACCCAGGGAACCTCTACCATTGGTGCTACCAGGGTGACTGGTAAAGGGTCGCCCAGGAGAGGCGGTCGGTGTTACAACTGTGGGGTACGAGGACACTTTGCAAGGGAGTGCGGTCGCCCCAGGCACGGTGGAAACGTGGCTTTCGCGAGGATAGGAAGCGAAGAAGCCAACGATAACTCAGGTGATATGCCGGTGATGAGGGAGACGAAGATTCACCCCTTTGTGTATGAGGGGACGGTGAAGATAAGAGGAGCTGATCATGTGCCAGCGAGGATGCTGAGGGACACTGGATCCGACTTCACCCTTGTTAGTGAATCCCTCTTCCCAGAGGACTACAGAAGTTCCAGTACAGGGGAAGCCCTGATGAGGACGTTGGAGGGACAAGTGAGGATGCCCCTTCATAAGGTGACTCTTAATTCAGACTATGGTTGTCAGACTCTCGAGGTAGGGGTCTGTGCTTTACTGCCGAGGATGGAAGCTCAGGTGATCCTAGGGAATGACTCCTGTGAGGGATGTGTTCTCCCGAATTTGATTAAAGGTGAGGAGTGTATAGAGCCCTATCGACAGAGCAGCAGGACGGGCACCAGCAGTGGCGAAATGGAAATTGCGAGAGTGGCATTTCCGGTATGCGCGGTGACGTCGGGACGAGGCGTCAAGGAAGATGATGTGAGCGGATTTAGTCATGCCGAAGAGAACATGCCAGGTGACCTGGGGCTCGATCGTTTGTTCCGGGAAGAGGCCTGAGGACAAGCGACAGGTGAGGAAGGGTCGGATAGGAGTGTCCAAGTTACTCTCACCAGTCCTCTAGGTATTGACCGCACCCGTCTAGGTGAGCTGCAAAATGAAGAGTTTCCTGAGTTGGTACGGGAGGCGGAAGGAGATCTCGCAGGACCCGAGTCACCGACTCACTTCTTCATGGTAAAGGGAGTGCTTATGAGGTAGTGGAGACCGGTTAGGGAATAAACGGGTGATGATATGCTGAGAGTGATGCGTCAGGTGGTGTTGCCAGCGCAGTACAGAGGCGCGGTGCTAAAGCTTGCACACTCAGTTGATCCCGTGGGTCACTTAGGAGTAACCAAGACCTTAAGCCGGCTTCGAGAACATTTTTATTGGCCGGGCATGGACGCGGATGTAAGAAGAATCTGCAAGACGTGTTTCCCGTGCCAGAGGGCGGGGAAGAACGTCCCTGCCATCCCGAAAGACCTTTGGTTCCAGTTCCTGCGTTTGGCCAGGCGTTTGAACGCCTAATAATCGACGTTGTGGGACCACTACCTAGGACAAGAAAGGCAAATAATTACTTATTGACCATCATGTGTGCTTCGACGAGATTTCCAGAGGCTGTCCCAGTGCGGAAGGTGACATCGAGATGCGACATGGGACACCTTCAGTGGTTCTTTGCTTGGGTAGGTGTGCACCCAAGAAGATCCAGTCCGACTGTGGAAGTGTTTTCCAGTCGAGGTGGTTTAGGCAGGCTATTGCAAGCTGGGGAATAGCCCAACTACGATCGTCACCTTATAGACCTCAATCGCAGGGAGCGATTGAGAGGTTCCACTCCACTCTGAAGACCATCTTAAGAGTGTATTGTGCAGAACTGGGAGCAGTATGGGATGAGGCTGTCTGTCCAGCCCTGTTTGCGATCCGAGATGTTATAGTTGAGTCTCTGGGATTCTCTCCATTCCAGCTAGTGTTTGGGCACGAAGTAAGGAGCCCGTTATTGATGCTGAAGGAGCAGTTGACGGCGGAGAAGACATTAGTGACAGTGGAAGAGTATGTGCAGAAATTCCATGAACGATTGGAAACGGCAAAGGAATTGGCTGTTGATCACTTGAAGACAGCTCAAGAGAAGATGTCGATCTGGTACGACAAAAAGGCTGTCCCAAGGGAGTTCGAGGCAGGAGCCAGAGGGATGATGTTGCTACCTGGGAGAGGTAGAGTGACGGAATCACGCTTTGGTGGTCCATACTCGGTTGTTCGGCGTGTGGGTCCTGTAAGTTATGAGATCAGCAAGCCGAATCAGCCCCAACAAGACACAGGTATGTCACATCAACCGTTTAAAGCCATACTTCCCTGAGGAGCAAGAGGGCGCGAGAGTGAAGGGAGCAACACAGTCGCAAAAAGGGAAATTGGCTCTGTGTATGGAGATGAGCCAAGTGTTGCCAGCAGAGGAAAGAAAGTGGGCCCGTGCCGATGGTACGCGCCTGTTTAATACAGAAAGTTTGGTACATCTAGAAGAGAGGCTGCATCATCTGGATCAAGGGAAAAGGAAAGATCTAGTGACCCTGATAAGAAGGAACAAGTCGCTCTTCACAGATGTGCCACTGACGGCACAAGAGTGTGGTGCACGAGGAAGATGTGCGCGGAGGAAATCCAATCAAGCAGAGCGCTTATCGGGTGAGTTCTGAGAAGAGGAAGATCATGCACAGGTGGTGGAATATCTGCTAGCGAATGATCTCGCTGAGCCCAGCAATGGTGAGTGGAGCTCAGCCCTGTGTGCTGGTCAAGAAGAGTGACGGATCATATCGTTTTTGCACCGACTATCGCAAAGTGAATTCCATAACCGTGTCGGACTCTCACCCGATGCCCCGAATAAGTGATTACATCGACCAAGTGGGAAACGCAAGGTTTGTCACCAAGGTCGATCTGCTGAAAGGATATTATCAAATCCCTTTGTCTCCGAGTGCGAGAAAGATCTCAGCGTTTGCTACTCCAGACGGATTGTACCATGTACAAAGTGCTTCCGTTTGGTATGAAGAACAGCGGAAGTTGTTTTCAGAGGATGATGAACGAAGTGCTAAGAGGGATGGAAGGCTGCACCGTGTACATAGATGATATTGTGGTGTACGCCGATAGCTGGAAACAACACATGAATCGACTGACGGAGTTGTTCCAACGATTGGAAGAAGCGAACCTGACAGTTAATCTGGCCAAGAGCGAATTCGGAAAGGCCCGATTAGAATACTTAGGTTTCGTCGTGGGTCAAGGGGAAGTGGGTCCAGTAGACCAGAAAGTGATAACAATCAAAGAATATCCGAATCCCAGGACGAGAAAAGAATTGTCGCGATATCTAGGGATGATTGGATACTATAGAGGATTTTGCAAGAACTTCTCGACAGTGGCACACCTTCTGACTGAGTTACTATCTAAGAACGTTAGATGGAAGTGGAGGGAAGCTTGCCAGGAGCTTTTCGAGAAGACTAAGAATTTGTTGACTGAAGCGCCAGTCAACAAATTTTGACTGGCAGTCAAAAATCAGTTGACTGAAATCAGTCAACTGATTTCGCCTGACTTTGAGTTAAACTTTATCTTGTACATCGACGCTAGCAACGTGGGGATTGGAGCCATGTTAGCTCAACAGAAGGACGGAGTCCACCGTCCAGTGGCATTCTACTCGAAGAAAATCGAAAAGTACCAGAGGGCTTATAGTACAGTGGAAAAGGAAGCCTTAGCCCTGATCCTGGCACTGAAGCATTTCGACGCCTATGTGGGGTGGAGGTACTAAACCGGTGCGAGTGTTCACCGAATATAACCCCTTGACGTTCGTGCACAGGATGAAGAACTCGAACCAGAGGTGAACAAGATGGGCCCTACTGTTGCAAGATTACTGGCTGGAAATCAGGCACATTAAAGGAAGGGAGAATGTGGTAGCAGATGCCCTCTCCCGGATTTACTAACCGAAATGACTCTTATTTTAAGGGGAGGGGTATGTTACTGTGCCTTCTCCTATTTCTTTCGTTTGCCTGCTTTAAGAGTCATATCAGCTCTCCCTACTGATTCTCTGAGATACAGGGAGTCTGTTGGTATTTGTGGCGACCAGACCGGCTGCCAGATAAGGGAGAAATTTACATTATAAGTTGTAGGTAAGGGGAAGGTGGCGCCCTGATATAAATGAAAGAGTACCCCCTACCTGCAGATCCGCCATTTTGTAGAAAACGCTAGCCGATTGCGGATTGGCCGACTTAGGTCACGGGCGACCAATCAGAGCCCGCCGTGACGTCACCGAGTGCCCTGGGCGGCGCCAACGTCAGAGTTGACCTGACTGTGGAGGTGAGAGGACGTGCCTCGGTCAGCTCTCAAAGATTTGAGACTTTACAAGCCTTTCTCATTGGATGAGAGCTAGCCATCGCAGCCCACCATCGTTATTGGAGACCTTGTGCTTCTGGGAAGCAAAAAGGAAGCCAAGTTCATTGAGCGGAGGAGTGCCAAACATGGAAAATTGATCAGCGACGACGCTGGGCGGCGCCGCTCGACGCTGAGGATCTGGAAGGTGCGGCATGCAGGCTTAGTTGTGACCGGGTCACATTCACTGAGGGCTTTGGAGGGACGACTCCGTTCCTAGGACAAGGAGCAACGCCTTGTGGAAGGGACGAGTGCGTGCATTAGTGACTAGCTCAGTGCCCACTGGCGAACCAGGATTGGGATAGCTGAATCTCTGGGATTGGATCGGCGATGACGCGAAGGCTTCATGACACCTGAGGACCTGTGGAACGTTCCTGGATCGTCAAGGACCGACTCAGGAAGCGTGGGAACCTCACACCATCAAGGGACAGGCGTCATGAGCCAGGAATGTAAAGGTAGATCAAATTTCCCTCCCATTACCCCTTGTTTGAATAGGCTAGATAGGCCACGATATTTGCATATGTATGTTGCAGTATAGCATAAATACTTTAGTAGTAGGATAGGCTGCAGGGCAGCTTGTGTCCAGGACTGTTGGAGAGGACAGTGTGCGTGAACGGCAGGACAGTTGAAGAGGTGGTGGCGAAGAGGCTCTTCTGTGAGAGAGTGTGTGACTCCTGTCTAATATGCCCAGTTGAAGGAGTGTTGGAGGTCGTGAAAGAAGAGTTGCTGACGATCTCCAGATTTATTATCCTTATTTTCCTTTTCATGTATTGCTTGTGATTGTATGTGTGATCATGTAATTTGTGTCAGTAAATTCACACATTTTATCATTGTGTTTAAGTGTGCCTCCATTATAATATTTCTCGTATGAGCATACACGAGGGTTATCATAGTACCACCTAGGGAACTTCACGTTCTCTATAGAAATTCTTATCGCCTGGAGAGTGGTAAAGCAGCACAGACTTATATAAAAGTGTACCCTAGGCCATCCGACTAGTTTCAGAGCCTGACTGGTGGTAACAGGCAATGTAGTGGCTGGAGAGAGGTAAAGCCACACAGACTTTTATGGGAGAGTACCCTGGGCTGACAGTCCAGTAGCAGATCTACGGGAGTAGCAATACTCTGGCAACAAACAGTATAGAATACACCCCCTGAACTGCATCGCTGGGAAGCAGATATACTAACCCAGCTGGCGACCTTGTTAAGAAGAAGATAGGGAAGGCAGGCGGGAAAGGAGTTCCTGCAACCTTTTTGTCTGGCAGGCAAGACTCAGGGAGGTTATTGTTATAAGGTCAGCCTGAGTCTTCCTTCACTTCTCCACGGGTCTAGGCCGGAATTGTTAACAGCAGTTTCCCCGTGTTTGACTGAAGGGCTCCCAGAGTGAATCAGTGGCACCCCCCCCCCCTTTAGTGTTGGGAGAAAAGACCTGCGGTGGTGGGCATTGCTGGTCCTCTCCTGTGGGACCAAGGAGACGCCGGTGAATCCCGGGAGTCGGAGGAGCTGAGTATTCTGCCTTCTGAGCCCCTAGCAGCCGAGTGCTAGCAAAGCCCCAGCCCACCCCCCGTGACACCCGAGACATGGCTCACCTTAACAGTGACCAGAGACATGGCTCACCTTAACTATGACCAGAGACATGGCTCACCTTAACAGTGACCAGAGACATGGCTCACCTTAACAGCGAGGAAATTTGGTGTTGGAGTATGTGTGATATACGGGTCGTTGGTGTGCCTGTGAAAGACATAGTAGAGGAAGGCAATCTATGGAGGCTCTTCAGTTCTCTGCAGGTAATGAAACAAGTAATGGTTCTCTAAGGAACGTGTTTCAGTTAGGTAGGCCAAGGAAATCACTATAGTTTGCTATACAAGTGATTTCATCTCTTTATAGAAAAATGAGGAGAAATCAAAGTTTCTTAATTTGTTATAAGTTGTGAGATAACAGTGTAGGAGACCCGTTAATGCAGATGTACTCACCTAGTTGTACTCACCTAGTTGTGCTTGCATGGGTTGAGCTTTGGCTATTTGGTCCCGCCTCTCAACTCTCTATCAACTGATGTACAGGTTCCTGAGCCTACAGGGGTCTATCATATCTACAATTGAAACTTTGTATGGAGTCAGTCTCCACCACCTCAATTCCAAATGTATTCCATTTTTTAACTACTCTGACACTGAAAAAGTTCTTTCTCATATCTCTGTGGCTCATTTGGGCACTCAATTTCTACCTGTGTCCCCTTGTTTTAAATAGCCCGTCTTTATCTACCCTATCAATTCCTTTGAGACTCTTTTATGTGGAGATCATGTTCCCCCAACTCTTCTGTCTTCCAGCGACGTGAGGTTTAATTCCCGTAGTCTCTCCTTGTAGCTCATACCTCGCAGCTCGGGTACTAGTCTGGTGGCAAACCGTTGAACCTTTTCTTTTTTAGTCTCATGCTTGACTAGATATGGACTCCATGCTGGAGTTGCATATTTTTTTTTTTTTTTTTTTTTTGAGTTATATACAAGAGTTGTTACATTCTTGTACAGCCACTAGTATGCGTAGCGTTTTTGGCAGGTCCCTGGATACGACTCCTATGAAGAATCGTTTTTACAACCAAGTACCCATTTTACTGTTGAGTTAAACAGAGGCTACAGTTAAGGATTTGCACCCAGATACTCCCCGGCCACGATACGAACCCATGACAAAGCAGAATATTGCAGGATTGGTCTGACATATGTGTTATACAATGTTCTGAATGATTTCTTACACAAGTTTCTAAAGGCCGTTCTCATGTTGGCCAACCTGACATATGCTGCTGATTTTATCCTCATGATATGGGCTTTAGGGGACAGGTTTGGTGTGATATCAACCCCCAAGTCTTTCTCTCTCTCTTACTCTTGAAGAATTTCATTTCCCAAATGATACCTTGTATCTGGTCTCCTGCTCCCAACACCTATCTTTATTATATTACATTTCCTTGGGTTAAATTCTAACAACCATTTGTTGGACCATTCCTTCAGTTTGTCCAGGGCTTCTTGAAGCCTCAAGCAGTACTCTTCTGTCTTAACACTTCTCATAATTTTGGCATCGTCAGCAAACATTGATGTATCTGTGTCTTTGTCCTCGTGTTCTAGGCCTTTATGATGAGTGTCAGAGTAATGAGGAGAGCGTGAAGCAGCCGAGTGTACATCATTCCTCACAGTGTGGTGAGTAACAGAGGTGTGAGTACCCCGGGTGGTCGGGTTGGATGTCAGGGACGGAGTGGTGTGAGTACTGTCAGGTCCCCAGACCTCATGGCAATGGTCGGCCTTGGTTGATCACCCAGAGATTATGACAAGATGGATGTAAAGCCGTTTTCATGAGCGAGTGAACTTAATGTCTTGGATCTGGAGTGGTTGGATTCAAGATGCTGGAAGAGTTCTTCAAGGATAATAAGGGAAGATGGAAGCCCAAGATGCCTAGGTTTCAGTTCAATCTTGTTTAATATTTACTAACCTTAAGATTTAAACAAAAAATAGCTTGTTTCAACTTTGAATAAATATGAGATTTTTAACAAGCAGGGTGACCATCTCCACAAATAATGCACTGATGTGGATGGGCCTGACAAGCTGATCAGAAGCGTCGAGCAACAAGTGGGATAAAGTGTATCTGTACTCCGACAAACATCGTCTCCATGATTGAAGGGTTTCATAAATTACACTCGACGAGGAAGTATCCATGAAGGGGATTTGCCCAATTGTGTCCAAGGATTGAATAACACATAAGGGCATCAACCACTATTACGTAATTATATGTATAGTCTCTTCTTTACTTAGATGGTTTGATAAATGACTTGTAATCAGCTTCTGTTGCATAATTACAGATTATTATTACAGGTTACCCAAGGGGCTTGATGAGGATATTCCTCGTGTCGTATACGGTGGCTGTCGCATTTTTCTTCACACGGTACTTACAGCAGCAGGTAAGTAGTTATAAACTGACACTTGTAGCTTCCTTTAATTCAGTGTTTTACACTATTGCACTTGTTTTATTTTTAATTTAACCAACTGGGGAGCTCAGCATCCCTCCATGAAGTACAGGGCCACATCTTCATTACACACAATTTTCATCTTTTGTAATATTTTCACGACCATAACAGACTCTTCCAGTTCTCGTATGAAAACAAAATATGTAGATGATGTCATCTACATATGATGTCAGATGATGTCAGATGATTACAAAAGCTTCAAAGGAAGCCTATGGAAGAACAACAGAGATGAATCCCCATTTATCCTTTGACTTCCCCTTGATTCAGCTGATAAAGTGTTGTCAGTTATTTGTACTTACAGAAGGTAGATGATGCATTATTTAATTTAAAAGAAAAATATGAACATTTTGGGAAGTTTTAATTGTAGTTTATAACTGAACCAAAGAAACACTTGCTAAATGACTACAACTACCACCAATGCCATTACCTATACACTATTTGCACAACAACCATCACTACCACAATCATCTTGGTTGATGATTTCAACTTACGGCATCTAAAATGGAAAAAAATATGGCAAATACAGTCATTCCAGAAAGAATCTTAGGAAGAAGTCTAAATGAACAGTCACACACAAATGACCTCATGCAAATGTATGAGAGTTTTCCTTTAAACAGCAAATAGTAGAACCATCTAGAAAGGAGAACATCGTAGATCTTATTTTCACAAACAATGATGAACTCATTAGGGTCATAACGATTACCAATACATGTTACTCCTATCTCAACCTAATAGAAATTCAGACAAGCATGACCTGTGCAGCCAGTCTCAATAACAAGATGAGGAAAATTCAGTATATTCAATTTCAATAACAAACTGATTAATTGGGAACTAATAAACCAGGACAACGCAGAAATATGCTGGGAAGAACAGCTAGATAATGCAACCTTAAACTAGTGTGTCGAGAACGTAGGCTCAATAGTACAAGATATATGTGGAAATCACATACCATTAAGGAAAAAAGAGAAAAAGATGCAAATTGGAACGATAAAGGCATTCCCTGTATATGCGAAGAAAATAAATCACAGAACATCTCAAATGTGCCACTCTATCCCAACAAGGACTAGGTAGAGATATGAAAATGCTCGAGCTTAAGGTGCAGAGAATCATATAATTCAGGAGAGGCAAAGAGTACAAATGGCTATAAGTGCAATAGAGAGTTTCTCAAGTTCAAAATTTAGAATAAAATTTACATATAGCATTGGGACCTTGCACAAGTGTGATGGAACATTTACAAATAACAAAGAAATGAATGAAATACATAGGCTACAGAACGACTCACTATTCAATGAATCTCTGAACACATTGAAGATCGATGATCCAAACGAATTCTTTATGCATATGACATCAGCATCGAACCATATATTAGATGTCACCCTTTCCCCACTAAACATTGAAGTAGCCAGAGACATCATGCTCATGCACTCTGCACCAGGCCCAGACTCCTGGAATTCTACATTCATCAAGACGTGCACAACACCACATCACATTCCCTAAGTATCTGTTGGAGAGGAAGCCTAAATACCGGTGTTATCCCTGACGTACTCAAAACAATAGAGATCTCGCCAATTCAAAAAGGAAGTAGTAAATCAGATACGAATAATTATAGACCAATGATCCTAACATCATATAAATCTTTCAAAGAGTGCTTAGAAGTAAGATCACTAATCACATGGACTAGCAATATCTACATAACCCTGGACCACTTGGTTTCAAAACAGCGTGCTCTTGCCTCTCACAACTGCTAGAACACTTTGACATGGAAATAAATGCCACACGAGGAAAGCACAATGCTGACTTAATATACACAGACTTTGTAAAAGCTTTCGACAAATGTGACCATGGTGTTATTGCACACAATAGCATTCAAAAGTAATTACACGCAAAGAAGGGAGACGGATCCTTAACTTTCAAACGAAAAGAAATCAGAGTGCAATAGTTAACAAAGTAAAATCCGGATCATACAGCGGGAAAAGCTCAGTCCCACAAGGTACCCTGCTTGCTCCTGTATTTTTTATCTTCCTCTTATCAGACATATAAAAGGAGACAATCTATTGTGCTGTGTCATCCTTTGCTTATGGCACTGGGATTTTGATAAGAGTAGACAATATAGAGGACACAGAAAACCTCCAGTCTGATGTTCAGGTCATTCAAAATGCCACAGATAATATGTTTAATGCAACTCATGCGCTTTGGAAGAAACGAAAATATAAAAACGGAAACTATATATAAATCACAGTTAAGGTGCCAGGTGACGGTGCACCGAAACTTCCTCAAACACACTCAATTTTTGTTGTGAATAATCTTCATGGTAAATGGTCCAACGTTTTCTAATAGATCAACATCAAACCATGAAAAGAGAAAAGTTTAAAAAAAAAAAACAGAAAAAAATCACAATTTCAAATTATCGATAAAAATCTTAAAATTTCACTAATTATTATTTTATTAGCAGTTGGAGAACATATCATATGTATGCCAGAATGGCATATAGCGTTCATAAATCTTTGATAAAAATATTGTTTGAAAGTGTAGTTTACTGTAAGACATTTTTTCAATGTGGCCATCCAAATATGTGCCAAATTTATTCGTAAAAAAATTATAACTCCAAACTTTATGGTTTTATGACTAAACAAAGTCATAGAGATACTAGATCTAAGAACTTTGCACATAATATGTAAAAATAGTGCAAATCGGTCAGAAACTTAATTTTTTATCAGGTCTCAAAGTTAAAATTCCAGTTATAGAGATAATTGAAGTTGAAATAATTGACAATGAATATGGGTAGTTCTAATCAATGAATTGTCTTGCATATTTTAATAAACATTGCTTGGCATTCGTACTCAAACATGTGAAAGTTGTAGGTCAATATTTGTTGAAATGAAGTCATGAAAAATAACCCCCTAAAAAACATAATATAGGGATTCTGTAGGATAACTGTTAAAAAAGACACTGGGCCCCTTAACTGTCTAACAGTAGGTTAGACATATATATATAAATGAGATTGGGTGGATATAAATTGGAGCTGACTGGTATGGGTCAATTGGTCCTCTACAGTTACCTTCATTCTTTTATTCTTATGTTCTTTTAACGAAACATATATATTGAAGTGACAATATTGTTCATATATAAGTGATAAGGCCCTCATATGATCCTTATTCATCAATACAACCCAAATAGTTAAAGATAATAGACCTTGAGCTCTGTAAATAAATCGGCCAAAAAAATAAATAAAGGCAACAACTTCGGCCACCTGTGGCTGAAAAACATGCTGACCAATTTCGTTCCAACGTCACATGCTTAGTGCCAGATATACATTCTCCAAGATGTAGAAGTCACAACAAAATCCGCATAGAAACGAAGGAGAGAGAAAAAAGCGATTGTCAGCTTTTCGTACAAAGGAACATAAGAAATATTACCATTGGGCAATGTATTTATATGATATATAATATAATACAGCATAATAACATACTAACTCATTATTATGTGTGAAATTTGGCCCTCCAGGTGGCACCAGGGACATATCCACTTGTTGGAGCCTCCTTACTACTACTTGTCTTCTTTGTGCGTCAAACAGGCGCTTGTATCACTTTATCCCTGACTGCCAGTAAATAGGTGTTATCGTTATTATCAGTACCGGTTGCCTTCGTCCCTCACGCATTTATTTTTTAAAAGTTCGTAAAAAATCCATTTCATAACATATTGGGATGAAATTTTCAGGACGCTGATGCCAAATAACGTCAGATTTGTTTAAAAGTTTTCACTATATTTCATATTTGGAAAGGTCTCCTCCGTCACCGGGCCCCTTAAGTCGTACTGTAGAAGGAAAAAGCTATGTATAGGATATTTGATTTATCATATCAGTAGGATTTATCTTTAAAGAACCCACTTATCTGTTACAACCGAGAAAAGGGCCAGGCTCGATAACATGAACCTCTCAGACCAGGGCTGCTATACCAATAATGATAATTTTTAAGATGATAGTGCACTACTCTAGAGTGAAATCTTGTTGCACACTAACAGGCCCTTTCAAAGCTGGAGATATTGCCGACCTTGAGATTGTGCATAGATTCCTTACTGCAGGAATCCACTATAAAACTTCAACATTTTTGGGACCGATTGAAATGTTTATATCTGTATTCTCTAAAGCGCAGGTAAGAGAGAGAGATATAATAATTTACACCTGGAAAATATTAGAGGGATTAGTTCCAAGTCTGCACAAGGAAATAACATCACATGAGACCAGGAGGCATAGCATGATGTGCAAAATAGCCCCCAATGAAATGAAGAGGTGCAATAGCTACTCTTAGAAGGAGCTCTATAAACATCAAAGGCCTAAGACTTTTCAACACTCTTTCTTTACACATAAGGGACATAACTGACCGGCCTCTCACGTGACCAAGACAGAGCTCGATAAACATCTGCAAAGATTTCTAATCAACCAGATTGTGTTTCATATGCATTCAACAGCCTGATTAACCAGAACCCCAACCAGGAGGCTTGGTCAGAAATGGGGCTATGGGGACGTTAATCCTCAGAATCACCCCCAAGGTAGCCACCACTACGACCACCTCTACCATCAGAACTACTACCACCACCACTATTGTCATAACAACTACCACCACCACTACTAATACAACAACTACCACAACTACAACTACCCCACTACTATAACACCACATCAACCCCTACCACTATAACCACCACCACCACCGCTGTCATCACCGTAACTGCCTGCCACCGACACATAACAACAGCTATTTACAATTGATTCACAATACAATAAAGTTAATAACACTGGGACTTGAAAAACTATCTAGTTTTCTCTTGAAGATGTCCATGTTATTTCTGGCAATATTTCTTATACTCGCTAGGGGAAGTTGAACAACCATGGACCTCTGATGTTTATACAGCGTTCTCTGATTGTGCCTGTGGTACCCATGCTCTTCACTGGTTCTATTCTGCATTTTCTTACATATCGTTCGTTCCAGTATGATGTTATTTTACCGTGTAGATTTGGGACCTCGCCCTCCAGTATTTTCCATGTGTATATTATTTTATATCTTTCTCGTCTCCTTTCTAATGACTACATTTGGAGAGCTTTGAGACGATCTCAATAATTTAGGTGCTCTATTGCATCAATGTTCTCTGTACTCACTTATATTTCAGCAATCTCTCCTGATCTGAAGGGAGAAGTGAGTACTGAGCAGTACTCAAGACGGGACAGCACAAGTGATTTGAAGAGTACAACCATTGTGATGGAATATCTGGATTTGAAAGTTCTCGTAATCCATCCTATCTTTTTCTGGCTGATGCAATATTTGGTTGGTTATGCTCTCTAAACGTTAGGTCGTCAGACATCATTATTCCAAAATCCTTTACATGCTGTTTTCCTACTATGGGTAGATTTGATTGTATTTTGTTCCCTTTATTACGTTTAAGGTTCTCATTTTTACCGTTATCTTGAGGTTATCTTGAGATGATTTCGGGGCTTTAGTGTCCCCGCGGCCCGGTCCTCGACCAGGCCTCCACCCCCAGCTGACTAACTCCCAGGTACCTATTTACTGCTAGGTAACAGGGGCATTCAGGGTGAAAGAAACTTTTGCCCATTTGTTTCTGCCTCGTGCGGGAATCGAACCCGCGCCACAGAATTACGAATCCTGCGCGCTATCCACCAGGCTACGAGGCACCCTCTCCACCGTATCTGAATACCTGGAATTTATCAGTGTTAATTATCATGTTATTTTTTGCTGGCCAGTCGAAAACTTTATTAATATCAGCTAGACGTTTTTCAATGTCTTCAGCAGAGGTAATTTTCATGCTGATATTTATGTCATCTGCAAAGGATGATACTAAGCTGTGCCTAGTATTTGAGTCGTTATCTGATATGAGAATACGGAAAAGCAGTGGTGCAAGGACTGTACCTTGAGGTACAGAGCTTTTTACTGTGCTTGGACTCGATTTTATGTGGTTGACTGTTATTCATTGTGTTCTATTCGACAGAAAAGAGTGTCCAGCGTCCTACTTTACCAGTTATTCCAATTGACCACGATTTGTGTGCTATCACTCCATGGCCACATTTATCGAATGCCTTTGCGAAGTCTGTGTATACCTCATCTGCATTCTGTTTTTCTTCTAGTGCCTCAGTGACTTTGCCGTAGTAGTCAAGTAGCCTTTTCTTTTCTACCACAGACGTGGCCACACATTTATAATGTGTGCTAACATTGCTAGCACACTTGCAATATATGATAACCAGCATATATACATTTTCTTCTGTCCTCCATGGACAGGCTGAGAGATCTGTTAAACACATAGGTCAGTGGGGTCAAGTAGCTGTGAGAGGCATGGTCTTCCTGCTCTAAATCCATGTTGGCCTGGGTTGTGGAGATCATTCGTTTCCATGAAAGTAGTGATCTGACTACTGATCACTCTCTCATATACTTTTTGTTATGTGGGACATTAGTGCAACTGGTCTATAATTCTTTGCCAATGCTTTGCTCCCTCCCTTGTGAAGAGGGATTATGTCTGCTGATTTAAGTGCATTTAGTATCTCCCCTGTATCCAAGCTCTACCACCACACTATACTGAGTGCCTGCGCTACTAGCACTTTGCATTTCTTTATAAATTTTGAATTCCATGAGTCTGGCCCCTAGGGCTGAGTGCATGGGCATGTTGTCAGTTTCCCTTTCAAAATCTTCCATGCTTGTGTTGATATCAATTATATTTACAGGGGTTTGAATATCACGCATAAAGAAGTTGTCTGGACCTTTCACTTTCATGTTGTTTATTGGAGTGCTAAACATGTTCTAATACCGCTTTTTTTAGGATTTCACTAATTTCTCTATCATCCTCTGTGTATGAACCTTCACTTCTACGAATAGGTCCAATACTGGCAGTGGTTTTTGCTTTTGATTTCGCATATGTGAAGAAATATTTAGGGTTTTTCTTTATTTCTTGAATTGCTTTCTGTTTTATTTGCTTTTCTTCAATCTGATATGAATGCTTCGGTCTCTGTTCTATTTCTTCAATTTCCCCTATTATTTAAATTATTCCTTCTGTGTATAGAAAGTCGTTGATGCTTAAGCATTTCCGTTATTTTTTGTCTTCTTTTATATTGTCGTCTTCGTTCTCTTTCTACGTTCGACCTCTTTCTGGCTTTCCTCAAAAGACACACCTTAAGACAGAAATTGTTTGAGACACACTTCATATGTTTCAGAAGTCAGGTTTTCTCTTCCTTGTGTAGGATTTGTATTACTTACAACAGTTTCCCAATGAATGTTTGAAAGGTCCCTGTATATTTTCTCCCAGTCTATTATTTTATAATTACAATTGAATTTACTGAATAAACCTTCTCGCTTGTTGTTTCTCTTGGACCTACTACCGTTATTAATGTTAGTTTGCACTTCAATGATCTTGTGGTCCGAGTCTATAGTGTCTGAGATTGTATGTCTCTGATTAGCTTATCATTGTTTGTGAATATCAGGTCCAGCGTGTTTTCGTTCCTAGTTGGTTCTATAATCTGCAGATAGAGCGAGAATTTTTCACAGAATCACAGTGGTTCTCTGACCTGTGGTTGGTTATTTCCAGGTTGATTTCCTGATATAAAGAAATTGTTTACTATCCTACATTTTAAACTGAGTAGATTGAAGTCTCCAAGAAATATAATACTTGGTACTGGGTTTGCAGGTTAACAAGAATAGTCTCTATTTTGTGTATCTGCTCAGAAATTCGTAAACTGTTGCCTCTGGCGGTTTGTATATTAGAATAATAATTAGATTTATATTTTCTACCTTGATTGCAAGTACCTCTACCACCTTATTGGAAGAGTTTAGAAGCTCTGTGCATTCCTGTTCCTCTTTAATATACAGGCCTTCTCCTCCACTTGACCTAATTACTCTGTCACAACTATATAGATTATATAATATGGGATCCATATATCACTATCCATGTAGTCTTTCGTGTGGGTTTCTGTAAATGCACCAAATATTGAGTTCGATTCTATTAGAAGGCCGTTTATGAACTTTATTTCTTGAGTTTTACTTTAGGCGTTGTATGGTTGCAAATATAAATTATTTCCCATATTGCATGTCACTTCTGGTGGGCTTTGGTAGTTCTCACCCCCTCTCCACCCTGGACCTGGGTGTACTGTTTTGGTAGTGATTCGTCCAGTGTTGGTAGTAGTATGAGCGTTGTGTATGTAGTACCTGTGTAAATGATAATATACCTGCATTCCAGTCGTGTTGATATCACCCCTCTTCCTCTGTAATCCTGCAGTGGTTCTATCTACCTATTCCTCTCTCTCATATGTTCTATTCTGTTTCTACCTGCCATTTAAAAAAATATTGTAATAGGATATTGATCTTCCCATCTATAACGCTGTGTACCTCTCATGTGGAATTCCGGCCACTGAAGATTATAACATTTTCTTTCATTGATTGAAAATTTACATAGTTTAGGAAGGAAGTATCTGCACTCTGTTCCAAAATGGCACGAACCCCTCGCAAAAAACTTCCTGATTTTCGAGGATGCAGAAAAGGGCATTTTGTGCCTTTTTCCAATATTTCCTGATTCCTTGTGTTACAGGCTGCTTCTTAGGTGTATGTGTGTACTCACCTATTTGTGCTTGAGGGGGTTGAACTTTGGCTCTTTGGTCCCGCCTCTCAACTGTCAATCAACTGGTGATACAGATCTTATCTACATTTGAAACTGTGTATTGAGTCAGCCTCCACCACATCACTGCCTAATGCAATGCATCACTCCCTAATTTCTAATAAACTGTGCAACTTGCACATTTCCCGCTTGAACTAAAATTATCACTGGCCCATTGTACAAGTAGGTTGAACAATTTCTATTATATCCGGAAAATGCACGAACGAGAATGGATTACAGTGTTAATCGTAACAATATCCATTGTGTGCTCCAAACCCTCAACCCCCACTCAATCCCAGTGTCAATAACACGCACTAACCACCACCACTACCTCAGTGACCTCCACTCCCAGGATATCTCTAGCGACCAATCCTCCAACCTTTTTCTTACCTTCTACACACGAACCTATCAAGTACCACCATAACCAGGCAGATACCCATACTGAGAATAGAATATCAATGACCAGCCAAAAAATTGAGAAAAAGACTGTTGAAATTAACCTCATATAAGAGCAATAGTAATTACATTGTAACTGAAAAAATCACTATGGTAATATTCCACAGACAATACCAGGTATCAAGAAGATAAAGGTTTGAAAATATAAATTTTTAGAAAGATACCAGTAATGAAGAATATTTTGCACAAATGACTTCAGTGAAAGGAAAAAAAAAATTGGTAGAGATTTACATAACAGAGATGTAACATAGATGTAACATAGATGACCAGGGTAACATAGATGACCCCAGACAAGAATATAAGAAAGCAAACAGAGCTAGGATAAATATCATACAAAGTGAGGCCGAATTATCGAATAGATTGATGGCAAAGCTTCTAGTATTGCGAGGTGTCAATAATAGACAAATTGACTAGAAATCGATGTATCAGAAAGAGCGTGAAGAAACATGGAGAAGAGACAAGAAATAACTTCTACCAAAACTCGTAGAAGTTGCTTAGAGAAATTTCCTAAGAGAACATATTAGAGAGGAAACATGGAGGTGAATGGGAGACCAATCAACATGAGTGGATCTAGACCTTACCAGGAGCAAATTGGTCATTGAGAACATTGAGTAAGTGACCATTGTAAACTGGTCTTTGAATGTGCAGTTCTTATGAAGGTTGTAGTAAAATGAAGAGAAGACGAAAGGGAAGACTAGTTTTTCTTATTGGCGAGTATCAGAAGGTTAGAAAATTCTTAGTAACAATACCCTGGGATATAGAACTAGGAGAAAAAATGGTATAAAACATGATAATAATCCAATGTAAAGTAACTTAATTTATACTGCCCATATTTGGATAGATAAGCTAAGATACGAAAAAATTCTGAATTTAATAGACAATGTGTGGAGGCAAAAAGTTAAAGTAAAAGAGCATGCAAGATATTCATGGGACACATGAGGTTCTCCGAGGGAGAACCATAACGTATATACAAGAGGCAGGAACGAATACACAACAAAGAAGCAATATGATAAGTATATAACATTCAAGGCCAAGATCATCCTAAATTACTAAATAGCCAATTGAGGTAAGATGTCGGTAAATAATTAGTGATCAGACAACACAAAAGAGGAGTCCATACAAAGAGTAATAAGGAAGTTTGTGAATGTTATGAGCTCATGTACAGTGCCCCTATTTCACTGTTAAGAGACATGGACAAGAACCTCATATTAATGTAATGAGGGAGTAACCTTCAGCATCACTGGAACACATAGCCTGGCCAAATATCAATCAATGTTCTAGGGGAGTGAAAGGCAAGTAAAAAATATTCTAGTTTACTGGCATTAATATAAATCTACAAACCATTAAAATAATAAACAGCTACTAACTCACACTCAATTACTTTATCCAGCATCTCATCAGCTGGGCATGATCATACAAAAATGTCCGGAAACTGCAGGCACCAAGAACTTTAACTGGCACAGTGGAACACTAGGGCCTATATGCTGCTAATACCAATACAGTGTGGTGGTGGTGGCACAACCAGTAACACATGAGGTATGGAGAAACAATATCTCATAAAGCACCATGGCATTACTTAAGTTCCTCAGAATATCACCTCACAAAGACATATAAAAACCTCTACCACCTGGTATACATGATGAACAACAGTAGAAATTATCCATGGTAATATATAGTGTTACATGATAATTAACCTAACAGTCATAATACACAAATAAGGTCCCAAATCTCGGACCGGAACGCCACAGATGCGCTCGCCTGGGATGGTCAAGGAGTAGTCGCCTTGAGCCAAGCTCGCCGGGAGGCGACACTGTATCCAACTCCATGAGTCAACTGAACCCCCGCCAAACACATAACGAAACTACGACGTTGGTACAACGTTCGAACAAGTTTTAACACCTCCAAACCAGTTATAACAACCAATATAGCAAGTTGTAACAACGTTCTAATACGTCATAAACACGTTAAGCCAAGATGTAGCAACTTTATTACAAGTTGTAACAAGTGGAAAATAGAGACAGTTTCGGTTTGTGTTTCCAGGGCCTCAACTTTCAAATAATCTCAAGCTCATTACAGACATAACTCGATCATGAACTCTAATTTAATATACAACAAAGTAAAGATTATATGACACAACCTTACATAATTTATACAAAATAAGAATTCATTACATTAGAGAATGTATCATGACATAAAAATAAGTACACAAAGAATTCGTATCGGTACGACATGGTAACACTGGCGCGAGTCGGTACATCAAAGGGGGGGGGGGGGTGAGGAATGGAGGGGGAAGTTAGGGAGGATTCAAGACGTCGGTCAATCGTTAATGCATGTGTATACAAGAATACAAAATAAAATAGATATATACATGTGTATCAAAAGCTTGTCTAGGTGTATACATTTCACAGTGCCATAATTTCAGTAAATGTCATGAGAAGAGGAAATACAAAGAACAACACTGAAATGGAAATTACACAGTATACATGTGAGTAATACATCTGGAACCTAAATGCATACATTCACCATCATGGTCCACATAATGTTATCTATACAGCATTTATGAAGCATTACATACAATAAGCATACAAGGAGATTTTTCAAGCTACATGACAATAGGCTACTGCTATACACTAGACAACTAATATATATCCACAATTACATGGCATACATCTTTGATACAGAATTATCATTAGAATTGGTTATGTATGTCACACATTGACAATACATAAATTAAGAATAATATTGTGTAAAAGAAGATTCACTAATAATTACAACATTCGTTATACTAGGCTAATCAGCCAAGATATCACTAATAGTTTGAGCACAATCATACACCAGCCTCAGTATGATCATACTGGTGTATGCTTGCTCATAACAGCGAAAAAACTCATCAAAAGTTTCCAGGAAGTTTTCATGATAAAACTAGAGTTGCCCCTATATCTATTTATTTATTTATTTATATATATACAAGAAGGTACATTAGAATTGTGAGGATACATAGTATAGTAATTACAATCTTGTAAAGCCACTAGTACGCGCAGCGTTTCGGGCAGGCACAATTCTTATCTACGATTTCTAATGGAACAGGCACTACCAGAAAGAAACACTAATGCAATATAAGTGATATCAGAGAACATAAAGAGACACTAAGAGGAGCTGGATGTTATGGAAGCCAGAGGTCGCGTGTCGATTTCACCATGGATCCTGAAAGGGGTAGCTTTAGCATTATGTTTACCATATATCATACTATAGTCTTCATCTCATCACTTGATATGGCCGAACTTCCTGATATTTGGAAAATGGCAAAGGTGGAACATACGTACAAGAAAGGGGGAAGATAGGAACCACTGAACTAAATACCGGTATTGCTAACATGTATTCCCTGTAAGCTATTAGAGCGACTGGTTAAAAGATAGTTCATAGAACATTTCCAACCCATAAACTTTGTTTCTAAGCATCAATAGGAATTCAGTTTGACCAACTGTGTGAGAATGGGATTTCACAGCTGTCTTACCCTCCTGTTAATAGCTAACTACCTTGTAGTGCACCCCCGCAAAAAAACCTGAATTGGTTTTCTCTCCTGACGTTGTTAAGAAGCATTCAAGAAGCACACAAAATCCAAGTAAAAAGTTTTTACCTCTTGTAGTTTAGCTGTAGTTATACTCACCTAGTTGTGCTTGAGGCAATGAGCTTTGGCTCTTTGTTCCCGCCTCTAAGCTTTCAATCAACTGGAGTAGATGTTCTTGAGCCTATTGGGCTGTATCAAATATACATTTGAAACTATGTATGGAGTCTGCCTCAACCACATCACTGCCTAACGCATTCCATTTGTTAACAACTCTGACACTGACAAAATTATTTATAATGTCCCCGTGGCTGATTTGGGTACTATGTTTCTACCTGTGTCCCCTTATTCGTGTTCCTCCTATGCTAAATAGTTTGTCTTTATCCACTCTGTCAGTTCCCCTGAGAATTTTGATGGTGGTGTTCATGTCTCCCCTTACTCCTCTGTCTTCCAGGGACGTGAGGTTTCGCTCCCCTAGCCTTTCCTCGCAGCTCATACCTGTCAGTTCTGGGACTAATCTGGTGGTATACCTCTGACTTTTCTCTAACGTTGTCTTGTATTTACAAAGGTACGGATTCCAGGCTGGAGATGCATACTCCAGGATTAGTCTGACACAAGTGGTATATATATAGGGCCTCGTAGCCTGGTATAGGGCCTCGTAGCCTGGTGGATAGCGCGCAGGACTCGTAATTCTGTGGCGCGGGTTCGATTCCCGCACGAGGCAGAAACAAATGGGCAAAAGTTTCTTTCACCCTGAATGCCCCTGTTACCTAGCAGTAAATAGGTACCTGGGAGTTAGTCAGCTGTCACGGGCTGCTTCCTGGGGGTGGAGGCCTGGTCGAGGACCGGGCCGCGGGGACACTAAAAAGCCCCGAGATCATCTCAAGATAACCTACAAGGTTGTGAATGATTCCTTTCAATAGGTTCTAAAGGCAGTTCTTATTTTGGCCAATCTAGTATATGTTGCTGATGATATCCTTTTGATGTGGGCCTCTGGGGACAAATTCGGTGTGATATCGACCCTCAGATCGTTTTCTGTATTTGACTCTAGCAGGATTTCACCTCCAAGTTGGTACCTTGTGATCGGTCCCCTGCTCCATTCACCTAATTTCATTGCTTTGCACTTTTCAGAGTTCAACTTTAGTAGCCATAGCCATGTAGTGGCCCGGAGAAGTTGCACTTTTTCTGTACAAATTAGATGAGGTGCCACACTGGAATAGCTTTGTCGATCAGTTTGTATTGATGTGTTAAAGGTGGTGTTCCTTATGAATAGCTTTGAAAATACGCGTATGTTTAGATGTATGTTCATAAATGTACACACACGACATGTATTTATTCATGCTAATATACACACATAAGCCTAAATCTTATAATAGGACATAGCACACATTTTACATGTAAATATAAATATGGTAATCACTTATTTGATATTGTTAAAAGTTCGATGGTTCCTCGTATGGCTCCCTGGCACAGTCAGAAACTGAATGGTGATGTATCCGACATGGTCTTTATCGTTTTTACTGACGCTTTAGAAGGAAAGTGGAAGGTCTAAAGATATTTGTGTCCACCTGTTCCACCACACTGTGTCCTAACTTTGTGTCCGTCTGTTCCACCACAGTGTGTCCTAACTTTGTGTCCATCTGTTCCACCACAGTGTGTCCTAACTTTGTGTCCACCTGTTCCACCACAGTGTGTCCTAACTTTGTGTCCACCTGTTCCACGACACTGTGTCCTAACTTTGTGTCCGTCTGTTCCACCACAGTGTGTCCTAACTTTGTTTCCGTCTGTTCCACCACAGTGTGTCCTAACTTTGTGTCCACCTGTTCCACCACAGTGTGTCCTAACTTTGTGTCCACCTGTTCCACCACAGTGTGTCCTAACTTTGTGTCCACCTGTTCCACGATACTGTGTCCTAACTTTGTGTCCATATGTTCCACCACAGTGTGTCCTAACTTTGTGTCCACCTGTTCCACCACAGTGTGTCCTAACTTTGTGTCCACCTGTTCCACGATACTGTGTCCTAACTTTGTGTCCGTCTGTTCCACCACAGTGTGTCCTAACTTTGTGTCCATCTGTTCCACCACAGTGTGTCCTAACTTTGTGTCCGTCTGTTCCACCACAGTGTGTCCTAACTTTGTGTCCGTCTGTTCCACCACACTGTGTCCTAACTTTGTGTCCACTTGTTCCACCACACTGTGTCCTAACTTAGTGTCCATCTGTTCCACCACACTGTGTCCTAACTTTGTGTCCATCTGTTCCACCACAATGTGTCCTAACTTTGTGTCCATCTGTTCCACCACACTGTGTCCTAACTTTGTGTCCATCTGTTCCACCACAGTGTGTCCTAACTTTGTGTCCGTCTGTTCCACCACACTGTGTCCTAACTTTGTGTCCACTTGTTCCACCACACTGTGTCCTAACTTAGTGTCCATCTGTTCCACCACACTGTGTCCTAACTTAGTGTCCATCTGTTCCACCACACTGTGTCCTAACTTTGTGTCCATCTGTTCCACCACAATGTGTCCTAACTTTGTGTCCATCTGTTCCACCACAATGTGTCCTAACTTTGTGTCCATCTGTTCCACCACAGTGTGTCCTAACTTTGTGTCCACTTGTTCCACCACACTGTGTCCTAACTTTGTGTCCATCTGTTCCACCACAGTGTGTCCTAACTTTGTGTCCGTCTGTTCCACCACAGTGTGTCCTAACTTTGTGTCCACCTGTTCCACCACACTGTGTCCTAACTTTGTGTCCATCTGTTCCACCACAGTGTGTCCTAACTTTGTGTCCGTCTGTTCCACCACAGTGTGTCCTAACTTTGTGTCCGTCTGTTCCACCACAGTGTGTCCTAACTTTGTGTCCGTCTGTTCCACCACACTGTGTCCTAACTTTGTGTCCGTCTGTTCCACCACAGTGTGTCCTAACTTTGTGTCCGTCTGTTCCACCACAGTGTGTCCTAACTTAGTGTCCACCTGTTCCACCACAGTGTGTCCTAACTTTGTGTCCACCTGTTCCACGACACTGTGTCCTAACTTTGTGTCCGTCTGTTCCACCACAGTGTGTCCTAACTTTGTGTCCATATGTTCCACCACAGTGTGTCCTAACTTTGTGTCCACCTGTTCCACCACAGTGTGTCCTTACTTTGTGTCCATCTGTTCCACCACACTGTGTCCTAACTTTGTGTCCATCTGTTCCACCACACTGTGTCCTAACTTTGTGTCCATCTGTTCCACCACACTGTGTCCTAACTTTGTGTCCACCTGTTCCACTACAGTGTGTCCTAACTTTGTGTCTGTCTGTTCCACCACACTGTGTCCTAACTTTGTGTCCGTCTGTTCCACCACACTGTGTCCTAACTTTGTGTCCATCTGTTCCACCACACTGTGTCCTAACTTTGTGTCCATCTGTTCCACCACAGTGTGTCCTAACTTTGTGTCCATCTGTTCCACCACACTGTGTCCTAACTTTGTGTCCACCTGTTCCACCACACTGTGTCCTAACTTTGTGTCCGTCTGTTCCACCACACTGTGTCCTAACTTTGTGTCCGTCTGTTCCACCACACTGTGTCCTAACTTTGTGTCCACCTGTTCCACCACACTGTGTCCTAACTTTGTGTCCATCTGTTCCACCACACTGTGTCCTAACTTTGTGTCCATCTGTTCCACCACACTGTGTCCTAACTTTGTGTCCACCTGTTCCACTACAGTGTGTCCTAACTTTGTGTCTGTCTGTTCCACCACACTGTGTCCTAACTTTGTGTCCGTCTGTTCCACCACACTGTGTCCTAACTTTGTGTCCGTCTGTTCCACCACACTGTGTCCTAACTTTGAGTCCACCTGTTCCACCACAGTGTGTCCTAACTTTGTGTCCGTCTGTTCCACCACAGTGTGTCCTAACTTTGTGTCCACCTGTTCCACCACAGTGTGTCCTAACTTTGTGTCCGTCTGTTCCACCACACTGTGTCCTAACTTTGTGTCCGTCTGTTCCACCACACTGTGTCCTAACTTTGTGTCCACCTGTTCCACCACACTGTGTCCTAACTTTGTGTCCGTCTGTTCCACCACAGTGTGTCCTAACTTTGTGTCCACCTGTTCCACCACAGTGTGTCCTAACCAGATACCATGTAAAGTCAGGGTTATTGTGAATCTAGCCTCATGTGTGATCCTGTGACTGTACACCTGTACCACCGTGCTGTGTCACACACCTGTCACCACATGTGGCTGGCGTGACTGTACACCTGTACCACCGTGCTGTGTCACACACCTGTCACCACATGTGGCTGGCGTGACTGTACACCTGTACCACCGTGCTGTGTCACACACCTGTCACCACATGTGGCTGGCGTGACTGTACACTTGTACCACCGTGCTGTGTCACACACCTGTCACCACATGTGGCTGGCGTGACTGTACACCTGTACCACCGTGCTGTGTCACACACCTGTCACCACATGTGGCTGGCGTGACTGTACACCTGTACCACCGTGCTGTGTCACACACCTGTGGCTGGCGTGACTGTACACCTGTATCATCGTGCTGTGTCACACACCAGTCACCACATGTGGTTGGTGTGACTGTACACCTGTACCACCGTGCTGTGTCACACACCTGTCACCACATGTGGTTGGCGTGACTGTACACCTGTACTACGCCTGTTCGCATGGCCAGCCACGTGCTTTGTGTATCGGGATGAATGTGTCATCTACTTGCCACGCCTTAGTGATGTTGCAGTTGTGTCATACCAGCTGCCAAGGATCATCAGGGCTGTCCATGCTGTATGAGTATTGAGAGAGTGAGAGCATATCAGGCCAGCCTGCTGTATGTACAATCTCTATACTTATAATTAATATTCTTTCATTGTGCTAACCCTGTGATCAGCAACCCGATTGATAAATATGTCATCAAATACCTGCAACACGTGTGAAGTAAAGTGGAGGGTGTGAGTGTGGTAATGTTAGTCCACCGTGCTGCACATACCTCTCACCTCTATATTGGTTACATACACACTCCCAACTTTGTTACTGAATTATCATTGTTGTGTTGACGTCTCAGCGTCGTGTGATATTTAATTATTGCATTATTGTCTTAGTAATGTGATTAGTTCATTTGTGAATAATGCCTCAAAAATGTTATTATTTAATTCATTATTATTGTCTCAGTGATGTGAGTTTAATTCACTTATGATTGTATTAATCATGTGTGTTTAATTAATTTATGATTTGTGTCTTAGTGACGTGTTCTTAACTCATTTATAATTATCATCTCGGTGTCGTGCGTTTAATTAGTTTATGTTTAATGTCTCAGTGACGGGTAACTGACTCATTTATAATTTAAAACTCAATGATTTATGCTGTGTACATTTTGGCGCAATGATTTGTAATTGTGCATTTCATGTGTATTGATGTGCACTGCCCCGAGTGTCCCGTGTGGACCGGAAATCAACATCCCTTTACTGCAAGTAACATATGCCGAACGTGTCAGAGTGTTCCATAGTGTTCGGCTTAGTTCACATTGACCCAAGCAAGTGGGTAGAGACCGAGTATCTCCTCATACCAGAGTGATGGGAACGATTCCTGCTGTGTACGGGTTGAGTAGATTCATCGTTACACTCTTGATTAACGCAAGGGCAAGCTCATTGTGTATTGGTAAGCAAGTTTATTGAATATATATTAGTACCAGAGTCTTTTCGTCAGCATTTCCCTAAGTTCTGCCCCCACCCCCCTATTTATTCTGCCATTATTGTCACTTTGCTGATTATTTGGTGCCGGCTCTGGGTATCGAGACCCTACAGCCTACTAACACTAACATACTCAATGTTTATAGGGGGGCCACAGCTGTCATTTGGTACCGGCTCTAAGTATCGAGACCCTACAGCCTACTAACACTAACATACTCAATGTTTATAGGGGACCACAGCAGTCATTCCTCTAGAAGATGGTTCACACATTTGAGCAAGGCTGACGACCCAGTGACGGGAGATATGTTCGTCTGGAGACTGGTGTTGTGAGATACTCCTCTCCATTTGAGGTACAGCGTATCTGTGCAACTGCTCTCTCTTATAATTTCTGTAAATTGATGGTGTTGCATGCATCTTTGCCGAATTTTACCCTCACTCCAATTAGGGCAATATAACCGGAGAGAGATACCTAGACAGACTGCATTCTCCTTCATTGCAAGAAAGCTTTTAACGCTATTGATAACATGTACTCTAAGGGAACTCTTATGTAAACTAGGAAAACAGACCGGTGTATCAACAAGATTACTAAAGTGGGTGATAGAGGGCCTTTGGAGGAGGCTAAGAGTCATAGTAAGAGGAGAGCTTTCAAACTGGAGAAAGGTAGTGAGTTGAGTACCTCAAGTGTCAGTAATAGGGGCTTATCCTGTTCCTAATATATGAATGCAATCTAGCAGCGGAGCAAGCTCATTCTTGTCAATGTCTGTTGATGATGAATTGTTAAGTAGACTAATCACAAATGAGGAGGACTGCAATACCTTACAAGATGAACTGGAAAATATCCATAGATAGTCAGAGGAATTGCTACTAGACTTTAACCCTGACAAATGCAAGGTTATGTGGACTAGAATCAGAGGAAAGAAATCTCAAATGCAGCTCAATATGAAGGGAAGGCAACTTTAAATTTCTGTAAAAGAGTAAACCTTAGGCGTGAACATAACTGGGAAGCTATACTAGAGGCACACACCAGCAGAATAACTATGGTAGCATTTGCGTTACTAGTAAACGTTTCGTTATCCTTCAGGAACATAGACAAAGATCTCTTCCGAACGCTGTAGAAATACTTTGAGACTCATTATTGAGTATGATGGAATGGCTTTAACCCCTACTTAAAGGAAAAAAAACTTTTAAAGGTGCAAATATATGCAACAAGTCTCGCTCCTGATAATGAACAAATGCACAAGGGTCGTGATGAGGGTTCGAACTTACGTCCTGGATGCGCCTTAGTCGAGTGCGCCACGACAATCCACGACAGTCGATTGCGCCTCGCTCCTGAGCTAAGGGGACAGAGTTATGAAGAAACTCTGAGAGAACTGAACATCACAACACTGGAGGAAGGAAGGAATAGGGGCTACGCGATAGCGACGTGCAAGATACTAAGGGGATTTACATAGTAGATCTAGAAGAATGTTGAAATTAATTAACAGTCGAACGAGAGGACATGATTGGAAACTGAAAAGACAGATGAGTCAAAGGGATGTCAAGAAATATCTTTTTAAGTCTCAGAGTAGTAAGTTTAATGGACTAAATGAGGAAATTTACGAAGAGAATTCAAAATATTTTTACACGTAAATATTAAATAACACGAGGGAAAATGAGTCACAGTATTAAACAAATGATGGTCGAAATGCTGGCCTTACGAGTTTATGCTTGACGCTGCAAAGACAACGGAATATATAAACACACATGTCGGAAAAACCGACACCATTTACTAACATTTATTACAATAGGCAGATAATATTTCTGCTGTTTTGTACTTACAAATTAACACGTTAAATAGTGTTTTAATGATTCAAAGAAAACGAAGCTACAGTGAAATTTTCCCCTGAAGAAAACATGGAAATCATTGCCATGTAGCCATTAAATTCACCAGCTAATAATATTGGGAATTCTTCTTAAAACATCAGTCTCTGGACGGTAAACATCATGAAAACATTTTCCCTTGAACCAACTTAATTATCAGTACTAAAATAAATTAAATATAAACCCTCTTTCCACTTCTTGATAAAACGCATCTTGAGAACAGTCGATGCGGGAGGGAGAGGACATGTACTTGAGAGTTGCCCTCTCGAGTACATAGGGAACAACAAGTTATTGTCGAAGAGTTTGACAGCACAAATTGACACCATCGTTACCAGGCAAGGTTTTGTCTAATATTCAGGTGGATATAAGATGATACTCCGCACTATTTGTCACTCAGAAACTCACACACACACACACACACACACACACACACACACACACACACACACACACACACACACACACACACACACACACACACACACACACACACACACACACACACACACACACAAACACACACACACACACACACACACTTTGTAACACAGCACCAACATGGATTCAGGGATGGCAGGTCCTGCCTCACAGTGTTACTTGAATTCTACGACCAGGCAACAAAAATAAGGCAAGAAAGAGAAGGGTGGGCAGACTGCAAATTTTTGGATTGCCAGAAAGCCTTTGATACAGTACCACACAAGAGGCTAGGGAAAAAGCTGGAGATGCAGGCTGGAGTGAAAGGGAAGGTACTCCGTTGGATACAGGAGTACCTAAGCAACAGGAGACAACGAGTCATTGTGAGGGGGTAAGGTCTCAGATTGGCGAGACGTTACGAGTGGAGTCCCGCAGGGGTCAGTCCTTGGACCTATACTGTTTCTGATATATGTAAATGATCTCCCAGAGGGTATAGAATCGTTTGTCTCAATGTTTGCCGATGATGCAAAAATTATGAGGAGGATTGAAACTGAGGACGAAAGTAGGAGGCTTCAAGGTGACCTAGACAGACTGAGTGAATGGTCCAACAAATGGCTGTTGAAGTTCAACCCGAGTAAATGCAAAGTAATGAAACTAGGCAGTGGAAACAGGAGGCCAGACACAGGATACAGAATAGGAGATGAAGTACTTAATGAAACGGACAGAGAGAAAGATCTAGGAGTTGATATCACACCAAACCTGTCTCCTGAAGCCCACGTAAAAAGAAAAACGTCTGCGGCATATGCGAGGCTGGTTAACATCAGAACAGCGTTCAGGAACCTGTGTAAGGAAGGAATCATTCAGAATCTTGTACACCACATATGTAAGACCAATCCTGGAGTATGCGGCCCCAGCATGGAGCCCGTATCTTGTCAAGCACAAGACGAAGCTGGAAAAAGTCCAAAGGTATGCCACTAGACTAGTCCCAGAACTAAGAGGCATGAGTTACGAGGAAAGGCTGCGGGAAATGCACCTTACAACACTGGAAGACAGAAGAGTAAGGAAAGACATGATCACAACCAACAAAATCCTCAGAGGAATCGACCGGGTAAACAAGGATAAACTATTCAACACTGGTGGGACGCGAACAAGGGGACACAGGTGGAAACTGAGTACCCACATGAGCCACAGAGACGTTAGAAGGAACTTTTTCAGTGTCAGAGTAGTTAACGGATGGAATGCATTAGGCAGTGATGTGGTGGAGACTGACTCCATACACAGTTTCAAATGTAGATATGATAGAGCCCAGTAGGCTCAGGAATCTGTACACCAGTTGATTGACAGTTGAGAGGCGGGACCAAAGAGCCAGAGCTCAACTCCCGCAAACACAACTAGGTGAGTACACACACACACACACACACACACACACACACACACACACACACACACACACACACACACACACACTTTGTAACACAGCACCAACATGGATTCAGGGATGGCAGGTCCTGCCACACAGTGTTACTTGAATTCTACGACCAGGCAACAAAAATAAGGCAAGAAAGAGAAGGGTGGGCAGACTGCATATTTTTGGATTGTCAGAAAGCCTTTGTTACAGTGCCACACAAGAGGCTAGTGAAAAAGCTGGAGATGCAGGCTGGAGTGAAAGGGAAGGTACTCCGTTGGATACAGGAGTACCTAAGCCAAAAGAGACAACGAAGTCAGTGTGAGGGGTGAGGCCTCAGATTGGCGAGACGTTATGAGTGGAGTCCCGCAGGGGTCAGTCCTTGGACCTATACTGTTTCTGATATATGTAAATGATCTCCCAAAGGGTATAGAATCGTTTCTCTCAATGTCTGCCGATGATGCAAAAATTATGATGAGGATTGAAACTGAGGACGATAGTAGGAGGCTACAAGATGACCTAGACAGACTGAATGAATGGTCCAACAAATGGCTGTTGAAGTTCATCCCGAGTAAATGCAAAGTAATGAAACTAGGCAGTGGAAACAGGAGGCCAGACACAGGAAACAGAATAGGAGATGAAGTACTTAATGAAACGGACAGAGAGAAAGATCTAGCTCAACCCCCGCAAGCACAAACAGGTGAGTACACACACACACACACACACACAGTTGAGGTCAGACAGCCGCGGAGGTCAGAAGGGTCTGGGAAGCTCTTGCGTAGCTAGTGAATTGGGGGGAATAATCAGTGTATATGCGTATATGAGTGTATATGAGTGATTGAATAACTAGTAAGCTCACTCAAACCACAAGAAAGTGAAGAAAAACAGTAGAAACAGCACCACTGAAAATAAGTGTTGAGTCCATCGTGGTATTGTGAAATTGTGGAGCCGGGGTGACCTCACCACTAGTGACCTCACCAGCTGTGACGCAGGACGCAGCGACCTCACATCTTGACCAGCCGCGTGGAGTACTTTCTCGCCTGTTTGTGCTGCAGATTGTGCAAGGTATTGAGGAGCGCCTTTTTGGCTAGGTTGTTACTGCAATGACAAGATCAGGAAGGGGTTCAATGTCAATCACCAGCAGGGATGAGGAGGAGGACAGATTTATAGACAAATTAATAGGGAAATTTGTAGAGAGAAGGAGCGATTGGATGGAGGATCTAATCCAAGGGATTAAAAGTGAGTTATTTCAGCAAATACAGGATGCGGTAGAGAGGCAGAAACAAGAACTTATGCTCTATGTTCAGGAAGAGATTAGGAAGGGAAGAGAGGACTGTGAGAGGGAATGTGCTCGGATCACAAACGAATTGGGAAGGATTAACAGCATGACTAAGGACAGAGGATTAGTGGGGGATGGGTTAGTGACTGCGGTTGGGATGGAGAATCCCCAGGGGACAGGCTACCAGCATGACAAGGAATTACTGAGGAGACGGTCTATTATAATACATGGATTATTCGAATCTGGAGCACCAACAAGACAAGAGAGAATAGAGACGGAAAAATATGAATTGCATGAGATATTGAGATGTATTGGAGCAGGAATGGCAGAACACGAGGTGGATATCAGCCGGCGGGTTGGACCTTACAATTATACCAAGAATAGACCTGTTCTGGTGCAATTCTCCATTGAGGAGGCTGTGGAGTACATAATGACGAACAAGCATTTACTCAGAGGAAGTGAAACCCATTACAATGTGTTTATAGAGAGGTTTATGACGAAAGAAGAGCAAATAGCCCACAAGAATAGATGGCAAGCACGACACCGAACTAGCCTCTCAGGTAGTCTCACCTCCCAGGTCACCTCCCAGGCCACCTCCCAGGTCGCATCCTCCCCAACTCAGCCCTCCTATACCTCCCCCCTGCCTCAGCCCCCCAAAACCCCCCTGCTTCATCCCCCCAAAACCCCCCTGTCCCTTCCACATTTGCACCTCCCCAACGATTCCCCTGCCCCTGCTACATCACACCTGTCAACAACCCCAGTGGGTCAAGCCATGCCCTCCCAAAACCCACCTTCCCATCCCCCCTCCCCTACTACCCCTTCCTACTCCCCTGCCCCTTCTACCTCATTGCCTTCAATTCCATCTACTCCATCCCAGCTTCCACTGCACCCCTCTTACACTCGCCCCCAAACCCCACCCAACCCTCACCCCTCCTATGTACCTCCAGCCCACATTTAATCCCCGCACCTTGTGACCCCCTAACACTTTTCCCCATCTCCCTCTTCCCCTCTTCTACCCCAAAACCCCCTCCTACCCCCAATTCCCCTCTAACTAATACACCCTCTCTTCCACTCCCAGCACCCATGCTCAATTCCCCTCTCAGCCCTCTGCCCTCAATATCCCTCTCCCCCCCCCCAACCTCTCAACCTCTATCTGACTCTCAGTCTCACTCTATTTCTCAACCCCCTATGCTTTTCAGACCCCTAACTTTCAGACCCATTATGCCCTTCCTACCCCCTAGATGCCCAGACCCCATTCGCCTACCAGGCACTCCCAGACACCCCCCTAGCACCCCCCATTCACCCCCACAGCCCCCACTCGCCCCCCAGACAGCCCCCAGTTTCCCCCAGACCCCCGGTGAAAGGGAGAACTCTGACACCCGAGTTTCCAAGAAGAGTCTCAAGGTTTGGTACACCAATTCTGATGGGGTAGCCAATAAAGCAGAAGAGATAATAGAAAGAGTTAGTGAGGCAGACCCAGACATAGTGGCAATAGTGGAAACTAAAATAAATGGCATGATCTCGGATGCAATCTTTCCAGAGAGGTACCAGGTGATAAGAAAAGAAAGGACACAGAGACAGGGAGGAGGAGTGACACTCCTAATAAAGCGGAAATGGAAGTTTGATGAGCTCGAAAATCCGGGTTATAATGAAAGCAGGAGCTTCGTACATGGAACTCTGACAGTGGATGGGAAGAAGATTGTAATCTTGATACTCTACAATCCCCCACCAAACAGTAGAAGGCCCAGGCAGGAGTACGAGGACAGCAACAAGACATGTATAGATGAACTGCAGAGGGCAGCAACTATAGCGCATAGAATGAGAGCGAAGCTGCTGGTCATGGGGGACCTAAATCACAGAGAGATAGATTGGGGAACGAGGAATCCCCATGGCGGGGAGGAGACCTGGGGAGCGAAGCTGGTAGACGTTATTGACAGGAATTTCCTAACACAGCATGTGAAGGATGATACTAGGGAAAGAGGAGGGGATACGCCCAGCCTATTAGATCTCATTTTCACCCAGAATGTAGAAGACATCGAGCAGTTGGAACATGAAATACCACTAGGAGCCAGTGACCATTGTGTCCTAGTTTTTGACTACATGATGGAGCTTAAAATTGTGACCAAAGGACAAGAGGTCCGGGAAAGGAGACTTGATTCCAGGAAAGGGGACTACAGAAGGATAAGGAACTACCTGGGAGAAGTGCAGTGGGAGGAAGAACTTAGAGGAAAAACAGTGCAAGGTATGATAAACCAAGTCATATTGAAATGCAATGAGGCTGAAGAGAGATTTATTCCAACAATAAAGGAAAAAAGCAGGAGGGAATATAATAACCCATGGTTTAATAGACAGTGTCAGGAAGCAAAGGTGAGAAACAGGAGGGAGTGGGGGAAGTACAGAAGACAAAGGACAGAGGACAACAGGATTAGATGTAACAGAGCTAGGAATGATTACATTAACATAAGACGAGTGTGGGAAAGAAATTATGAGAATGATATTGCAGTCAAAGCGAAAAAGCAACCTAAACTACTACATAGCCATATAAGAAGGAAGATGTCGGTAAATGACCAAGTGACAAGACTGAGGAAAACAGAAGGGGCATATACAGAAAGCGACAAGGAAATCTGCGAGGTACTGAATGCAAAATTCCATGGAGTGTTCACAACCGAGCCTGAGCAGCTCCCATTGTTAGAAGCGATTACCCTAGATGAAAGACTATCAGATATAGAGGTGACAGCAGAGGAGGTAATGAAACAGGTGACAACACTGGATGCAAATAAAGCTGTTGGACCAGACAAAGTATCACCGTGGATACTTAAAGAGGCAGCGCAGGCTCTCAGCGTGCCTCTGGCAATGATCTTTAATGAGTCACTTATGTCGGGAGAATTGCCCAGTTGCTGGAAGGAGGCAAATGTCGTACCGATTTTCAAGAAAGGTGATAGGGAGGAGGCACTTAACTACAGACCCGTATGACTGACAAGCATCCCCTGCAAAATACTTGAAAGAATAATTAGGCTAAGACTTGTTGAGCACCTGGAGAGCATTGGATTTGTAAACAAGCACCAACATGGGTTCTGGACAGGGAAATCATGCCTAACAAACCTTTCAGAATTCTATGATAAAGTAACAAGGATAAGGCAGGACAGAGAAGGCTGGGCAGACTGCATATTTCTTGACTGCCAAAAGGCCTTTGATACAGTACCGCACATGAGACTGCTATACAAACTTGAGAGGCAGGCAGGAGTAAGCGAAAAGGCCCTAGTATGGGTGAAGAACTACCTAACAGAAAGGAGCCAGAGGGTAATGGTAAGGGGCGAGAAGTCGGACTGGCGAACAGCAACAAGTGGAGTACCTCAAGGATCGGTGCTGGGACCAATCCTCTTTCTAATTTACATAAATGATATGTTTACAGGAGTGGAATCATACATGTCAATGTTTGTGGATGACGCAAAATTAATGAGAAGAGTTGTGACAGACGAGGATTGTAGGATCCTCCAAGAGGACTTAAACAGGTTGCAGAGATGGTCAGGGAAATGGCTACTGGAGTTTAACACCAGTAAATGTAAAGTTATGGAAATGGGATCAGGTGATAGGAGACCAAAGGGACAGTACACAATGAAGGGGAACAGCCTACCTGTAACGATTCGAGAAAGAGACCTGGGAGTGGATGTGACACCTAATCTAACTCCTGAGGCACATATAAATAGGATAACGACAGCAGCGTACTCTACACTGGCGAAAATTAGAACTTCATTCAGAAACCTAAATGAGGAGGCTTTTAGGGCGCTTTACACTGCCTACTGTGAGACCCGTCTTAGAGTATGCCGCGCCATCATGGAGCCCCCACCTGAAGAAACACATAAAGAAACTGGAGAAGGTCCAGAGGTTTGCGACGAGGCTTGTCCCAGAGTTCACGAGGGATGGGATATGAAGAGCGTCTGCAGGAACTGAACCTTAAAACACTAGAGAAAAGAAGGGAGAGAGGAGATATGATAGGGACATATAAAATACTCAGAGGAATTGACAAAGTGGAAATAGATGAAATGTTCACACGTAATAATAACAGAACGAGGGGACATGGGTGGAAACTGGAAACTCAGATGAGTCACAGAGATGTTAGGAAGTTTTCTTTTAGTGTGAGAGTAGTGGAAAAATGGAATGCACTTGGGGTACAGGATGTGGAAGCAAATACTATTCATACTTTTAAAACTAGGTATGATAGGGAAATGGGACAGGAGTCATTGCTGTAAACAACCGATAGCTGGAAAGGTGGGATCCAAGAGTCAGTGCTCGATCCTGCAAGCACAAATAGGTGAGTACACACACCCACACAGTCTTGGGTCAGCTTTGATCGTGAGCAGACGTGTAGGGTCAGCGGTCCGCGTTAACCGAGGGAACAATAGGCTCAAGGGAGTGGGTGTACTGTGCCGTGAGAATGGGAACAGTGTAAATTGAACAGTGGTATTGTAATGCAACATATTGATCACATCTCGTGGTGAATTATCTTAGTGAATTTAGAGAAGATAGCTAGTGAAGATCGACTTCTTGAGGCAGCATCAGTCGCATCAGCCGGGACCCACGTGGAGACCTGAAGACCTCACAGGATTACCGACGACACGCCATGTATTCACCTAGAGTGCTTGTGGGGGCTGGCTGGTAAGTGTCTCTCATAAGTCTCCAAAAGTGTGCAAGGTTTATATAATATCATAGACACTATTGCATTCCATTCAATAATACAATCGTGGTAGACAGGTAATAGGGACAGCAACTGTGAGCTCATTGGAACCCAGATAAGCTGCCAATCCCCTCCACCCCCGGCGTAATCTGAAGACTACACCTCACCCACCTCTTAACCCCCCATCTCACTCTCCCAACACACTAATCACTCCCACTCTCCCAAAACACTCCCCCCCCCCATCACACCCACTCTCACACTAGGACTATTCTTGCTCTCTCTCTCTTGACAAGGGCAAAATAGCAGGTGGACGCAACAGGGACACAGGGAACAGCCAGAGTGACCAAACAAAGGATATGTTAGCCCAAGTTCTGAAGGAATTCAGGAAGGAGATGCAGGAAATGAGGATTACAATTAACAACCTGCAAAGTGAGCTGACATCAGCAAGGGAGGAGATCAAATCCCTCACAGAGAAAAATAAAGAGACAGCATCAGATTATCATCCAAAGGGAGGGTGGGAATGTTACATTGGAAGGAAATGCCTCTGTACCTGAAACATTTGCAGACATGCTGAAAAAGAGCTCAGAAGCTATGGACACAGTGAGGGAGGTAGCCATGCAAGCAGCCACCTCACAGGAAGCAGCAAGGTGCACCACTCAGCTGCTGGAGAGAAAGAGATCAGTGGTAGTCATAGGCATCAAAGAACAGGAAGAATCCAACAGGCAAGAATGGAATAGCAAGGATAGAGAGGCAGTACAGGGGCTACTGAAGGGGTTACAGATGGAAGGGGCTGAACGAAACATTAAAAAGGTTTTCAGGCTGGACTGGTACAACAAGGACAGAAACCGACTTGTAAAGGTGGTGTTTACAAACGAAACCACGAAGGAGGATATTCTCAAAAGGAAGAGTCGACTGCAGCATGTGGAGGGATACAAGAAAGTATTCCTGCAGAGGGAGAGGACGAAAGGAGGAGAAAGCCAGGGCAGCAGAGGCAAGGAGGAAGTGCAGGGAGAGAGGAGCAAACCAGGAAATCACTGCCCCCCAACACAACAGTCCTAGAGACAAGAAGCGAACACAAAACCAGCATCCCAGCAACACCAGAGGGGAGGGCAACTCCACCACCCCCTTCTGCATAGAAACCCTCCCTTCCCCTCACCCTACCTGCCCCCACCCAACCCTCCCTCCCCCTTCACCCCATTCTTACCCTGTCACCCCTTCCCCATTCCCATCATGTCCCCCCTCCCACCTTTCCTCCCCTGTCCCCCCTCCCCTTCATCCCATACCCTCCCTATCCCTCCTCCCCCTCACCCCGTATCCTCCATGTCCCCCCTATCTCCTTAACCCACACCCTACCTGTCCCCCCTTCCCTGAACCCCCACCCCTCACCCCAAACTCCTCTGAGACCCTGCAAACCACCTCACAGATCTTCTCACCCACGGAAAAGCTTCCCACACCAGCAGAATGCTCGCCAAGAAAGGGACAAGAAAATGAACAGAAAAAAGTGAGCTTCAAGGCAATGTACACTAACATATATGGGATTACAAATAAAACAAGTGAACTCAGAGAATGGGCACTAGAAGAAAAGCCAGACATAATAGCACTCACAGAAACAAAGCTAACAAACACCATAACAAATGCAGTGTTTCCACAGGGCTACTATGTAGTGAGGAAAGAGAGAGAGGGGAGAGGAGGAGGTGGTGTAGCTATGCTAGTAAGAGAAGGTTGGAGTTTCGAAGAGATGGTAATTCAGAACTGTGAAGGTTTCAGTGACTACATATCAGGCACCATAGCAACTGGAGGACAGAAAATTATAGTAGTAGTCATATATAACCCCGCACCGAATGACAGAAGACCCAGACTTGGAATATGATAGAAAACACCTGGCCACCATCAATATAATAGAGAGAGCAGCTTCTGTGACTAGCAGGAACGGATCCAGGCTACTAATCATAGGAGACTTCAACCATGGAAAGATAGATTGGGGGAACAGAGACCCACATGGAGGCCCATAAACATGGAGAGCTAAGCTGCTGGATGTGGCAACAAGAAACTTTCTAAGTCAACATGTCAAGGGACCGACAAGAATGGGAGAAGATGAACCAGCAATGCTTGATTTGATATTTACCCTAAATGAGTGGGATATAAGGGAAGTCAAGATGAAAGCACCCTTGGGAATGAGTGATCACAGTGTATTGAACTGTGAGTACCTGGTAGAGCTAGGAATTATCTCCCCAAAAAAAGAACTAGGAAACAAAAGGCTGGCATACCGAAAGGGAAATTATGAAGAGATGAGAAGTTTCCTAAGGGAAATAGCTTGGGACACAGACCTCAAAGATAAGTCTGTACATGATATGATGGACTATGTCACCCAAAAGTGTTAGGAGGCAGTAAACAGGTTCATCTCGGCCCAAAGGGAAAAATCCGAGAAGCAACAGAAGAATCCATGGTATAATAGGACATGTATGGAAGCAAAGAAACTGAACAAATGGGCGTGGAGGAACTTCCGGAATAACAGAACACCAGAAAGCAGAGAGAGATACCAGAGAACCAGGAATGAGTATGTCAGGGTGAGAAGAGAAGCAGAGAAAAGTTATGAAAATGATATAGCAAACAAAGCCAAGACCGAACCAAAGCTACTCCACAGTCACATCAGAAGGAAAACAACAGTGAAAGAACAGGTTTTGAAACCTAGAACAGGCGAGGACAGGTATACAAAGAATGACAAAGAGGTGTGTGAAGAACTCAACAAGAGGTTCCAGAAGGTCTTCACAATAGAACAAGGTGAGGTCACTGTGCTAGGAGAAAGGGAGGTAAACCAGGCGGCCTTGGAAGAGTTCAAAATTACGAGAGAGGAGGTCAAGAGACACATGCTGGATTTGGATGTTAGAAAGGCTGTTGGTTAAGACGGGATCTCGCCATGGGTACTGAAAAAGTGTGCAGAGGCACTTTGCTTGCCACTCTCCATAGTGTATAGTAAGTCACTGGAGACACTCTAAGGGTTTCAACGAGGAATTCCTGAGATCACGAGGACGAGGTGTGAATGATGTCATAGAAATCGTCTTAAAGCTAAGACTTTTTTGTACACATTTAATTACTCCAAATTTGGTTATTTGTTCATGATTCTATCTAATCGGATGCTCGTCATGCACACTGGAGATAATATGTGTTTATTTAAATGATTATTTTCTAATGGTAATAATCTTTATAATTTCTGGTGATAATCTTCTATAGATTCTTTAATATTTTGGTCACAAGATTAGTTATTAAACAATGAACTGGTGCACGAACCACACTAGTTCCTAGACGTATATGAAGTTCTAGCAATACCCCCCCAATGTAGGTGTTTGAGGCTCTGATTTAAGTTAATTAACTATACAGCCCATTAATTATTTAAGTGATTATGCTTCCTAATATTTGGCCATAGACATTGGTTCTTCCTTGTGTTTCTAATGATCACTTTTTATTAGAGTCCCTCTTTTCTTAAAAGTGGGTGGTCCTTCGTAATTGATTTCATTAATTTAATAATTGAATAAATTGAGTCAAGCCCCAGATATCCCACATTATGGATCCTTCGAACCGGATAAACATAAATATAAATATAAATATATTAATTAGTAATAACTAATCACCGTGTGAAGTAGTCTAGACTAACCATTTTAATTAATTGTGTCTACCGGCAGCGTAACACATAGGTTAGCCTAATTCACACCAATTCATTGCTACTTATACCTTATGTATAAGGTAGTACTCGTGGGACACATTTAATTGCCCACAACACTTAGGTCCTACACTTCATACTGAAGTAAGGAATCTTTAGGTCACCAGGAGCAACAGCTCATAACTTGTATATTAATTCCTCACTAACACCAATTATGTGTTAACCATTTGGGCTATACAAATATTTCAATATACGGCTGTCAGCAGACTGTCCATTATAGCCTAAATTCATGCCATAATTACTGATTCACTCAAGTTAGTGGATTCATTAACATTTTAGGATCCAGTATACTAATATAAATTGCTGATCTCATACTAGTTAATCATTACTAACCCTGATCATATTTTATTCCACAATTAGGAAGTACATTCAGGAGTAAAATATTATTCACGGCAGTAGAATACTTGCCAAACACAATTAATTCTCTTGTGTTCATTTAATTTCTTATACACATAATTTCTACCAGTGTATATATTATATAAAACCAAAAAGCCCAAAAATACAGCACAACTATTTGCACATTATTGCACCACAATATAATCTTTGCCAACCTTTATTAGGTAGGAATTTTGGCTGTGATTGTATTAATGTGGGAACCGACCTGTGAGATTTATATTTATTTAATTTATATGAATATATATAGAATTTATATTTACGTTAATTTATATACTTCGATAGCAATTTGTATAATGATAAGTGGACTGTATTTCTGCAATAATCTCAATCTCACAAATCGATCCTCTACACATTAGGGGGGTTTATTAATTGAATATATATGCAGCCAATCAAACTACAGTATTAACTACACATTATTAAACATTGAAGAGGTTCCCTATCTTATAGTACAGCAGGCGTTAGTCCACCAGGTATAACTAAGGTGTAGACACCAAATTATCCTCTTTGAGGTAGCTTCCATCACCCAGTAACTGGAGCACGAAGTCTTCCTCGTCTTGACCTGTCAAAAGGGCGCTAGCTGAAAAGCCAGATTCTATATATGACAAGCTATATCAGAGAAAACACTATACATGGAACCTTAAAGACCTGGCTTAATTACCTTTAGTTTGAGGCGATTTCGCGTTCTAACCAGCTAACCCTACCCAATGACATTAATGGCCACTAATGATAGATAATGGGTTTCGGAAAGAACACTTAACTTGATTTGATGACAGCGTGTTGAAAATGGTACACTTTTGGTTTCCATAACACTACGTCCAAGTAAATTTAACAGGAGCCGAATTTGCTCCCGTGTGAGCCTCTGGTCTCAATATAAACAATGGCTGCCCTCCTTCCTCCTCTGACGCCTAGCTTACATTGTCCAGATTTCAGAAAGTGATAGAAGGGTCACATTTACTCTACTTTAATATTGATAATTAAGTTAATTTATATAAGATGTTTTTGTGATGGTAAAGTCCAAAGACTAATGTATTTAAGAATAATTCCCACCATAATAGGTGGTGATTTATAATAGTATGTGGTGATGATATCCCGTTTTCTTTAGACGGTAATTCCACTACAAGTTACGTTTTCTATGGGTAACTTGTTGGTAATACAGCTATTATCTGTATGATTATTAAATGGTGTCGGATTTTCCGACATAATTCCCCAGGGGCTGCTCACGGGTCGAAGTCCTAATTAGAACAGACGAACACCGATACTCCTCCTTCGAATTATTACATTAATTTGATGTTAGTAGTTAGTAATCACACATTTGTGCGTCTGTTCGTACAGGACGGATGTCCCGTACTAGAGTTGCAGGGGTTAGAAGTCTAATGCGATTTCATTTCCCTGTCAACTCTTGAAAGGCTAATATTCAAGCCTTATTACATATTATTTAACCCAGAAGACTGGATGTGATCAAGTACTACAGTCAAGTATGATTCAGGGACTGCAGTGAGATCAGTGACATTAGATATAACTTGAAGTTTGTTCAGGTAACTGGTCACTGATATATAAACACTGAGGCCCATGGAATACATCTTGATTAAATAATAAATGTATCAAATCAGTCATCAGATTTATTGGGGTTTAATTTAGTTAATTGATTCAGAAGATTGAATAGCTCATCATTAAAGTAAAGTATGGTTCTGAGACTGCAGTGGGTTCAGTGACATTGGTCGCAGTGACTTGTAGCTGTTTAAGCTACTGTTCACTGATTTGCCACTGAGGCCTCATGAACTCATCTCCAGCTTTAAATGATGATACTAACATCAACCTCTGTTACTAGAGTCAGCTGTAATCTCCTTAGTATAATGCTAATGGAGAAATATAATCAGCTGACAAATTTAGATTTCTACTGGTATTGTTTATCTGCAGGCATAGGTCTCCTCAGGCTTGATACTGGGCCTGAGAGTAATTTACCTCCTGCAGAGTTTAACATGGTTATACCCTGATATTTAGTAGGGCTACCGATGAATCGATGACAATAGTCTGTCCCTACAAGGAGACCGAAGTCAGTGAGGTGATCAGACTTAATATTATCTGCCAATTTTATTCCTCTATTTCTCAGGAATTTGGCTGTTGCTCTCAGACCTTGAACTTGTAGGTCTACTGGTATTTTGTCCACCACAATGGCTTGTACTCGACAGATGTACCTGCCTAAACGTACTGATGGTTGTACCACCTGGTAGACTTGAGGTCCTGCATCTGTTACAAACCCTGAGATGTTGAATGACATCTGGGCTACAGGCCTTAATTGTAATTCATCTGCCACCTTTTTAGTGATATATGTTCTCTGGGATCCTTGGTCGAAACAACCCACGGGTATGGACCTTGGCCCTATTATTCAGGATGGTAATTTGGGCAGTAGGCAAAGTCGTATTACCTTTAGACTTTGCCGATTGGACACTCTTTGTTTGTTGCACCTTGCAGTACTGTACTGTGGTGGGAATGCTATCTTCCACCTTGGGGTTTGGAGACGTTGTTTTGGTGTCTCTGCACAATGCTGCATGGTGCTTACCTTTGTTACACCTATTACAGGTGTGTAATTGGGTCTCACAGTCCTTGATGTTATGTATCCTGAGGCACCTCGTGCAATGTTGCAAATCTTTGAGTCGCTCAACACGGGCGTCACTATCAGGAAAATTAGGGCAGTGGTACATTGAATGTTTCTCATTGCAGAACAAACATGTTCCATAGCTTCCAGTACCCTTTGGTGTCACGTTCTTGGGTGACACAGTAACTATAGGCTTGGAGGGTCCCACTGCATATACGCCCACACTGCTACTGTTCCACTTTGGTGTTGAATTATATTGTCTAGATTGATTTGGAGTACCTTTGGTACTCTGTGGTTTACTATTATTGGTTTCTGAGGGTTTACTTGGTGGTTTTAATTTGTCATGTGTTCGTAATTGATGAACTACTGACTTTAAACCTTCAGATATTTCATTCATGGATAAGATGCTTTTATTGTAATGAGCACTCATTTGTCTCAATATGTCCCTAGGTATTTTCTCCTGGACAATTATTTTCAAGACCCACTCAGCCCCGTTTGCATCTGCTGTCAGGCTGAGGGCATTGATCAATGATTCTACCTCCAGCTTGAAGACTTGGAGTGAATCAGCTGAAGCCTCCGGTGGGGGTAAATGCAACAGCTCATGAACTAAATGTGATGTTCTTACTTCTGGATCAGCATAATTATCCTTGAGGAGTTTTACTGCCAGATCATAGCCATCATTAGTTAATCTCAGATGGGATACTACTGTTTTAGCCTCACCTGATAATTGACCTTGCAAATAAGAGAATTTACTACTCTTTGCTAAAGATTGTTTTGAGTCTACAAGGTCAACGAATTTGTTCCAAAATTCGTCCCAATCTTCCTCATCTTTTCCTGAGAAAGTGGGTAAATTAATTGGAGGGAGTCGAGCTTCTGCTTGACTCGTATTAGATGCAACTGTTGTTGTAGTTGCTGTAGTTGTCGCCTTGTTCTGGGCAATTAATTTGACATAAGGCCGTAACGTGGCCTGAGTGTGATCTTCATAATTCGCAAGATCAACGATAATGTCGTCTATTTCTGTTTCTGATAAATTGGTGTTGGCAAGTTCAGCCACATATGTTGCTATTTGGCATTTGATTTGCTCAAATTTACCTGCAGCTGCTTGATAATAGCTTTCCAGGTCAGCATAATCAACTTGCGATTGTTGTGACAAATCTTCACATTTCTTGATCTGTCTTGTTAAGTGGCCTTTAAGACCTGCAAGGGTTCTTTTCATTCTCCCTGCATTATCCATACTGGCTAGTTGGTGAAGCCTTGTGGGGCTTGTACTTGGGCTGCTCATAATACTGAACAAACACTGATGGTAGCCTAGGGTAAATTCTGCACTCACTAGGCAATAATCCTACCTCTACTAGAGGTTAGCACTTAAAATTAATACACATTATATATATACAATCATACACACTAATGATTTGAGTGATAAACCAGTGTCACTGGAAGTACCTTTAGGTTAGCTCTTCTATATCACCCTAGGATGGTAGAGACACTAATTAATCACTCAAAGGTGTAATGATCATAAGTAAATTATTATATATACAACTCAACTCGAGTTGATAAAAATTACACCCAAAATAGGGTCTGGACCATTCATTAATGGTGTTAGGTTGATCAATATAGTACAACTGACTATGGTAATAATGGGACTAGGATGAACGATAATAGTTCAACTAGTCAATGGTTTTATCCTACCCTGTTGTGGGTTGGCAATTAGTAAATATTATACTGTGATCACTAGTGCAATATATATTAAATAATTCTCTATTTTGGAGAAATAATATACACAATTATTGATAATAGCCTCTTAATTAGCCTCTATGAAACTTCTAATATTATCAAGAAGTATTAAATATTATTAGTGACCTCGCGAAATAAAGTCCACAAAATTCGTAGATAATCTCTCGCGAAATGTAACACCACGAAATCCGTGAACAATCTTGCGAGGACACAGCCACTAATTTGGCTGGCTTCTATATTAGCGCTGTCATTTCACGAAATAACACACCACCAAATTTCTGTGGGTGTGCATGAAACCGCTGACTAAGGCTGATCTGAACTGAGCGTGGCTCGTGAACTCGCACGAGTCAACGCCGCCGTCATGACTGCTGGCTTTGTTTAAATCACACTGCACTAGATATTTAATGAATCCACTGGTTAACTGGTTCATCCGGTACTAAGATGACCAAATGTGGGTTCAAAGGACCAAATATTCCGGTTCCGAAGGTCCCAATAATGTGGGTACCGACTTGTGAGATTTATATTTATTTAATTTATATGAATTTATATTTACGTTAATTTATATACTTCGATAGCAATTTGTATAATGATAAGTGGACTGTATTTCTGCAATAATCTCAATCTCACAAATCGATCCTCTACACATTAGGGGGGTTTATTAATTGAATATATATGCAGCCAATCAAACTACAGTATTAACTACACATTATTAAACATTGAAGAGGTTCCTTATCTTATAGTACAGCAGGCTTTAGTCCACCAGGTATAACTAAGGTGTAGACACCAAATTATCCTCTTTGAGGTAGCTTCCATCACCCAGTAACTGGAGCACAAAGTCTTCCTCGTCTTGACCTGTCAAAAGGGCGCTAGCTGAAAAGCCAGATTCTATATATGACAAGTGTTACGAACCCGGATCCATCGTCCGAGCCTGGAGCAGTGACAAACACGCCATCTGTGGGTCAGCTCCCGAAACCCCCGCCAAACGAACGACGACACCTAGTGAGGACAGCGTGTACTGGCCTCGAGGACCAGTTTCCAGTCTGGTTCAGCGCTCAACACCGCCGCTCCTGACCTCTGGTGAGGTGGTGCTACGACGACAGCACCATCTATGGACTGGATACGTCAGGTGTTAGTATCTGAGCCTGTGAGTGTGGTGTATTAGTGTCCCAGTTATTGATGACGTGTCTGCTTACAGAGCCGACCTGGGACCACTGTGTTGAAGGTGGAGTCAGTCTACCCGAGGCAGCCAGTCTCCATACTGTGAAGTTTGCTGCAGCTGTCGTGACGTCGTCCCCCCGGAAGAACACTGTGGTGTGTTAAGCCTGCCAGTGGAGTGGCAGTGAAAGGATTTACCCGGGACCGACTGTTGGAGACGATAATCCACTGGGGTATTGAGGACAGGAGGGTGATTGGTGATATCACACGAGACTCCTGTCTAGGGCGTACCCCTTATATCGTTCGTGGAGTGGCCGTACCAGCCTTGGTGGCTCAGTACCTGCCAGCAGACCTGCTGGACGTGTGGTTGACGGCCTCCACGACGGTGCCCCCAGTGGACCTGTGTTGTGGCTGACCTGTGGCCAGGGTAGGCTCGGCGTTCTCAGAGGACACGTCTTGAGGCCACGAAGAAAGCACCGCGGACTCAGCACCTAGCTTCTTAATCAAGAGTCTTCAGCAGAAGACTAGATTGTGCACGATCCCCTTGTATAGTGTTAATACCCTCCCCTTGTGCACGTTTGATTTTTATATATTTAATAGGTGGTGGTAATAATTATAATATTAAGTTCTTAGCTTTCTTTCCCTACTCCCTTTAAGTTACTTGTGTCACGGATCTCATCCCTTGATAGCCACTACTGGCTCGGGAACGGATACATATATCTTTCTCTAACAACATCAGAGCAAGAACCCCGTTGCGTCCCGAGAGGGCCGTAACAACAAGCTATATCAGAGAAAACACTATACATGGAACCTTAAAGACATGGCTTAATTACCTTTAGTTTGAGGCGATTTCGCGTTCTAACCGGCTAACCCTACCCAATGACATTAATGGCCACTAATGATAGATAATGGGTTTCGGAAAGAACACTTAACTTGATTTGATGACAGCGTGTTGAAAATGGTACACTTTTGGTTTCCATAACACTACGTCCAAGTAAATTTAACAGGAGCCGAATTTGCTCCCGTGTGAGCCTCTGGTCTCAATATAAACAATGGCTGCCCTCCTTCCTCCTCTGACGCCTAGCTTACATTGTCCAGATTTCAGAAAGTGATAGAAGGGTCACATTTACTCTACTTTAATATTGATAATTAAGTTAATTTATATAAGATGTTTTTGTGATGGTAAAGTCCAAAGACTAATGTATTTAAGAATAATTCCCACCATAATAGGTGGTGATTTATAATAGTATGTGGTGATGATATCCCGTTTTCTTTAGACGGTAATTCCACTACAAGTTACGTTTTCTATGGGTAACTTGTTGGTAATACAGCTATTATCTGTATGATTATTAAATGGTGTCGGATTTTCCGACAGTTGAATTTGGCACAAACAGACTAAATAAATTTGTAGTTTCTTAGGTAGAAATTCTCACGACTAGGCTTGAGCTAGTTAGTGGTACATATATTATTCATTCTTGTGCTGACCCTATCAAGGGTGGGATCAAACCTTAAGATAACTCTGATTAGAGTATATCTATATCATTTCTATGTACATCTTTGAGTGTTACTGTAAGTTCACTACCCATCCAAGGCTGATTTTGAAGAGCTAAGCTAAGGAACACCTGTAGTGAGACCAAGGTACCACTCAAATCTTAGTTGCTTATTATTAGGTAGGTAGCAAAATGAGGTAAATTTACCTCTCTAAATGAGGTAAATTACAATCGGCCTCAAGAAAATATCAGGCTGTCAATAATTATACCTGCTCTACATAAAGGAGCAGACACCATAGCTGTACAAGTAGCTATATAAGCCCTATAAGGCTCAAATTTACCACAAGAATGGCTACTCCAGAAAGGACTGCAAGATTCTTGAGAAGTCTTCAAGTTCACCTATCAAAACTACTTGTCAAATGTGACAACTGTATAGAAACTAACACAGTTGACGTCTTCAGGCTAGTAAGTTCCACTAGGGTGGCTAACCAAAAATATGACCATATAAAGGGTGTAATCGAGTCTTATAGGAACATACTCCATGTCAGTAATACTGACCCAGACGAATTACGTCTGACAGAATCTGATCTTGACGAATATGAATATATCATTCAAGACAAGTTAGACCGATATAAAAAGGTACTTGCGACACAAGATGTTCCCGAGTAGATAGAACAATTTTTTAGTAGACCTACACCCGAGCAAGCACCCAGCTCAGACGAAATACCTGAGCTACCTCAAGATGAGGAGAATCCTCTAATCAATACTGATCACTATACAGGATCAACAACTGAAGTTCAACCTTCATTTTCTAACTTCTCATCAAATACAACTTCACGTAATAATTTGTTTACAGAGTCTGATCAATTTTCAGACAGCTCTTCTCAATGCTCCCTGGATTCTATAAATTCAATACATGAGGCTACTGAAGTAACTAGCTCCTCACAGGAACCCAGAGAGGCAAGTGAAGCTGCAGATGAAACTTTTAGTGAAGCTGCAATAATCAGTGAATCTGAACCAGAAAATGATAGAGCTAATGCTGCAACAGCAGCCGAAGCTGTAATTAAAGCTGCGGCTAAGCAAGAAGCCTTAAGCAACACAAGTAATGGTCACAGTTGCTCACACCAGCCTTCTAGAGTAAGTGCTAACAATGAGAAGACTGTTATAAACCTTGTACATCAATTACTAGATTTATCTCCACCAGAACAATCAGTCGACTCTTTACAAGCCTTTAGTTTTCAGCTTGAGTCACTGTTAAATTCCTTCAGTAAAGAGGTGGATCACCCAACTGCTGAGTGGATGACTAAAATTATCATCCAAAGAAAAGTGTCTGGTGACACACTTAATAAGTTATATGTATACCAGAATGGTAATGCCCTGTCAATGAAGGATATATTTACAGGTTTGCGCAATATAAGCAATCATTCAGCAAACCAGGAACTTAATGCCTTCTCTGAATGCACCGAAACTGTACCCACATCAGTTTCCTTACCTGAAACTCCTAAAGTGACACTGTCACCAGGTAACAAGGGTACTAATAATCAATGTAATAGCAATAAGTCAATAACTGATTCATAAGTAAGGCCCAATAGCCCCACAGGTGCTCCTAAGAGACCTAATAGTCCAAAGAGCACTCCCAATAACTCCACAGGTGCTCCTAAGAGACCTAATAGTCCAAAGAGCACTCCCAATAACTCCACAGGTGCTCCTAAGAGACCTAATAGTCCAAAGAGCACTCCCAAGAGCCCAGTAATGGCTCCCCAGAGTACACCAAGTACTCCCAAGAGAATAAATAACAAGCAAATGCAAGCAGCCAAACCATCTCAACCTGCAGGTACTGTATTACCTAAACCGGTAAACCCTAAACGAGCTGTAGGATGGGGAATGTGCTTGTTTTGCAATCAAAAGCATTCTCTGTACTAATTACCCTAATAGAGACACAAGAGTCAGACGACTCAAACAGTTACACAAATGTACTAGGTGTCTCAAATCACATAATGTTAATAGCTGTGACACCCCACTGAACACCTGCAATAGGTGTAGAAGGGGCAAGCATCATGCTGCACTGTGCAAATTAGTTAGGACAAATTATGTCAATCCTAGAATAGGAGGTAGAGAATCTACACCAGTACAGTGCTGCAAGGTGCGAGATGTGTACAGCGTAATTTCACAAGCATCTCAAGTGGATGCTGCTTTGCCCACTGCCCAACTTCAAGTAAAGAACAAAGGAGCCAAGATCACCACTCGTTGACTCTTTGATCAAGGTTCCCAGAGAACTTTCATAACTCAGAAAGCGGCAGAGGCACTCAATTTACAACCAATTAGACAAGTTAAATTAAACTTGTCAGGGTTCATGATAAATCGAGGAACCCAGGAATACTCAGTAGTTCAACCGCTTGTACGACTAGGTAGTCATGCCAAGGCTGTCCAAGCCATTGTTGTAGATCAAATACCTTTTGACTTAAATATTAAGGGTCTGGGGTACACAGCCCACTTCCTACAGGAACGTGAAATTAATTTGGCTGGCAACAAGTTAACGTCTGACCGCCTTAACAATGTAAATGTACTAGTAGGAGCAGACTACTATTACCAGTTCATAACTGGACATGTTAAACGATTGGGCATGCATATGCTCCAATCTGCAGGTGGCTACTTACTTACTGGTAAAGTTCTGAATGTGAACAAGCCTAAGCCTGCCAACAATAATATATTAGTCAGCAGTAAATCAATTCTCCAGCAGTAAGCTAAAATGAGAAACAGTTGAGTAATAAACTCAGATTGAATGTGGTGCAATTAGTATTCGCCGAGATGTTTCATAATTCTTAGTGGATAACCAGTGGTCCGTACCAAAACAAGTACAAGTCACAGTGACCAAGCCATTGAATCCACTGCAGACCTAGAATTATTCTCGACAAGTAGTAATTGACCACACTCAGTCTCCCTAGGTAATTGATAATATTAGGCTAGAGAATCTAGCACTCCCTAGGTAATTAATGATATTAGGCTAGAGAATCTAGCACTCCCTAGGTAATTAATAATATTAGGCTAGAGAATCTAGCAATCAATGCATCTAGCATTTCCTGAATTTAGCAATACCATGAAGTCATCAAGCAACTTCTGTAATTATAAATTCACTAGGACCAAGGTCCACAATACTTGCGCTTGAGGTTTACCAAGAAAACCTTATTAATGCAATGTTTTCTGCACTAAGAGTTAGTGAAAATACTTGCATCAATTTTGCTTGAGTTGTTTTTCTTTCGTTTCTGCTTAATTATTGAAGGAGCGCAGCACGGACAAACTTGCAAACTTACCAATACGTAAGTAAGTCTACAGAGAACTAATAACCCGTGAAACGTTTAGGTTGGGAAAATGGTACAAGTTATCTTGAATAGGATTAATCGTAACAGTAATTTAATTTCCAGCAATCTTAGGTTTTTTGTTTGTTTAATGCATTATCATTAAACATCAGCATTGTTAATTAACATGCTTAATGAGCTCAATATAGCTCACCTTGTAATTAACGTAATAATTGAGTGTTTATTGTTCCCCATGCGAATACGAACTCAATATTGCTCGCAATGATAATTGAACGCTTTAATGTTCCCAATGTCACGAGCACTGCTCGCCATGATAATTGAACGATACAATACTCCACCTCGTTAATTCGAGTTCAATATAACTCACCTTGTTGACATGCTTAATGAGCTCAATATAGCTCCCCATGTTAACGAGCTCAATATAGCTCCCCATGTTAACGAGCTCAATATAGCTAACCCTGTTAACTCTGTTAACGAGTTCAATATAACTCACCCTGTTAACATGCTTAATGAGCTCAATATAGCTCCCCATGTTAACGAGCTCAATATAGCTCACCCTGTTAACTCTGTTAACAAGTTCAATATAGCTCCCCATGTTAACGAGCTCAATATAGCTCGCCCTGTTAACTGTTAACGAGCTCAATATAGCTCACTCTGTTAACTGTTAACGAGCTCAATATAGCTCACTCTGTTAACTGTTAATGAGCTCAATATAGCTCAACCTGTTAATGAGCTCAATACAGGTCCCAATGTTAATTTGAGTACATTTTTGCTCACAATTAGCTTAGTCCCTTACTTAGGTAGGTTAGAAATTTAAACCATTTATTTAGGTAGGTTTAGGGACTTTAGTTAGTGTCAACTGAGTACTAGCCTAATCTGTACTCACCATTAATTACAGTTGACTATACTTATAGAGACTAATTTAATAAGCTCAATTTTCATCTAAAGATTGAGGATATATTAATGAGTTTACAGTGTCAAGCCTATGAGCTGCAATTCAATTAGCTCATAAACCAGAATGACTAGGCTGCAAATCTCACTGTCGACTCAGAATTTTCCTTGATTTTAATGAACAAACCTTTTCAGTTCTCTAATTTTCCACTATTTTAGCTAGTTAGCAAATTAGTTGTACCATCAGTCAGAATGACTACTGCACGGCAGGCACATTAAATTAAATTTCATCATTTGATTTTGGGGTGATCGTGATGCTGCGTGATGTTATTGTCTAGTAATTCAATAGTTACAAGTCACAGCGACCCTAGACAGTGACCTTACTGTAGTGTCATAGTCTCCTTGATCTTGAATGACCCAATAATACTTTACTGTATAATAATGTAGAATACAACTTATACAATAGTGTTATCAGTTCTTAGGAACTTTTTCTGAAGTTTGCCTACGATTCAGCTACTACGTAATACACCATTACATGTCACTGCGACCCTAGTTGTTGAGTTTATTGTAGACTTTAGAGAGTTCCTGATTGCAGATAACTTAATCATTTAATATTTCAATATTTGATACATGTTTCCACTAGAGCAGTTGCTCAACAATACAAACGGAAACTACAAGCCTATTATAGCTCTGACTGAGAGCAAATAATTTCCCATCCAATTTGAGTAATCATGATGATACTGTGTTGTGATGTCAAGTAACAAGTCAGTTACTTTAAATTGTTTGATTTAATTCTTAATTTGTTGTATAGGCTATTAATAATAACATTATTTCGTCTAGAGTATCTGAGAGTTTACAAGACTTTAAGACTTAGTAAAATAAACATTACATGTCATAGCGACACTAGTCACAGAGTTTATTGTAAGCTTTATTAGTCATTAACTTTAGATGATTTCCAATAACATGTTTCATTCAACAGGAATTTCCTTGCAAGACTTAAGTTTCTTGTATGTCCTTGACAATTACGGGACATCCGTTATGTGTGTACTAACATACTAACATATTAACATTAATCCTACCTTCGGGATAGGTATGTCAGTCCTCAACATTGCACTGCGACCCGAGAAATCTCCCCCCGGAGTTATGTTGGAAATTTCCAACACTAATACAATACTATTGTATTATAATAAATTAGTATTAAAATATACTAACTACAGTAGTTACTAAAACTTACTAACAGTAATGTTCACATGAACTAACTATTATATCTGCATATGGATACTGGAATTCTTACGAAACCAAGCACCAGTATTGCGTCAGATTATATCTAGTTAAACACATTTATAGCCAGTGTGTTAGAGAATTGAATGTGATTCTCTAATATCATCAGTATTCCATGTGATAATTATTTATGGATAACATAACTCCCAGATAATTCTAAATCGAGAGTTTTAGTTACAATTGTTATCAAGTAATAATTTTACCGTCACGCGTGAATGCCATGGAGAAAACTAAAATCTTCTCCATTTCTTGTTAACTACCATAAGACGAGAAAGTAATAATATTTAAATCCCTAGAATTACAACCCAGTCTTTATTAAAGTAGTTCAACCACAATTGCGCGAAATAATATTATTCGTGAAAAATAATTTCTGTGGTGAATGTGGGACGCGGTTGAGAAGGGAGAAGCCATTGTGTAGCGAGATGCCATTGTGTGTGTGGAGTGGTGGACTCGTGTTGCGGAATTGAGCAACAAAGGTCGTGGCGTCAGAGTCTGAGACACGTGACGTTGAGATTATCAGCAAGAATTACACTGGTACTCAATCCAGAATGAATTATTATTGTTCTACGTGATCTGCAATGCTCGGCCAACTAATAACGCGTCAATATTCAAGCCAAGCTATCAACCACGTGTACGACATTGTGGAAGTTTGAGCCTGGGACGCGATACCGGCAAGCTTCAGCATAATTTGCACCCTTAGATAAGTATATAGTTCTTTTTTGATGCATCATTAGAGATTGTATATGTCGGGGCAGCTTGTCGTTATATCAAATGACTAGAACAAATCCAACGTTAGTACCACACTAAATTTAATTTATATTTCATGAATATTGAGATTTAAGTAGCCTAGTTCAATGCTACGTAATATTCCTTAAATTACAGCTCGTATGTGAGGAGTCAATGAGCTGTTACCTACCTTCGTGTTATTCACCTCTAAGGGTTTCAACGAGGAATTCCTGAGATCACGAGGACGAGGCGTGAATGATGTCATAGAAATCGTCTTAAAGCTAAGACTTTTTTGTACACATTTAATTACACCAAATTTGGTTATTTGTTCATGATTCTATCTAATCGGATGCTCGTCATGCACACTGGAGATAATATGTGTTTATTTAAATGATTATTTTCTAATGCTAATAATCTTTATAATTTCTGGTGATAATCTTCTATAGATTCTTTAATATTTTGGTCACAAGATTAGTTGTTAAACAATGAACTGGTGCACGAACCACACTAGTTCCTAGACGTATATGAAGTTCTAGCAATACCCCCCCAATGTAGGTGTTTGAGGCTCTGATTTAAGTTAATTAACTATACAGCCTACTAATTATTTAAGTGATTATGCTTCCTAATATTTAGCCATAGACACTGGTTCTTCCTTGTGTTTCTAATGATCACTTTTTATTAGTTTCCCTCTTTTCTTAAAAGTGGGTGGTCCTTCGTAATTGATTTCATTAATTTAATAATTGAATAAATTGAGTAAAGCCCCAGATATCCCACAAAGATGGCTAACGTGATCCCAATGTACAAAAAGGGCGACAGGCAAGAGGCACTGAACTACAGGCCAGTGTCCTTGACTTGTATATCATGCAAGGTGATAGAGAAGATCGTGAGAAAAAACCTGGTAACACATCTGGAGAGAAGGGACTTCGTGACAAATCGCCAACATGGATTCAGGGAGGATAAATCTTGCCTGACTGGCTTAATAGAATTCTACTGTGGTAACCGACCTGTGAGATTTATATTTATTTAATTTATATGAATATATATAGAATTTATATTTACGTTAATTTATATACTTCGATAGCAATTTGTATAATGATAAGTGGACTGTATTTCTGCAATAATCTCTTAATCTCACAAATCGATCCTCTACACATTAGGGGGGTTTATTAAATTTATATATGCAGCCAATCAAACTACAGTAATAGACTACATACATTGAAGAGGTTCCTTATCTTATAGTACAGCAGGTTAGTCCATCAGGTATAACTAGGGTGTAGACACCAAATTATCCTCTTTGAGGTAGCTTCCATCACCCAGTAACTGGTGCACAAAATCTTGCTTCCTCGTCTTGACCTGTTAAAAGGGCGCTAGCTGTGAAGCCAGGTACCTATATATGACAAGCTATATCAGAGAAAATACTATACATGGAACAATAAAGACCTGGCTTAATTACCTTTAGTTTGAGGCTTCCACGTGCTCTAACCGGGTCACCCTATATAATGACATTAATGGCCAAAAATGAAGATACATGGGTTTCGGAAAGAACACTTAACTTGATTTGTAGACAGCGTGTTGATAATGGTACACTTCTGGTTTCCATAACACTACGTCCAAGTAAATTTAACATTAGCCGAATTTGCTCCCATGTGAGCCTCTGGTCTTGTATAAACAATGGCAATGTCTAACACTCCATACTACTGACGCCTGGCCGACATTGTCCAGATATGATAGGAGCCAAATTTGCTCCACACGTCTCGGAGGTGACACAACAATGGCTGCCCTCCTTCCTCCCTGACGCCTGGCTTACATTGTCCAGATTTCAGAAAGTGATAGAAGGGTCACATTTACTCTACTTTAATATTGATAATTAAGTTAATTTATATAAGATGTTTTTATAATGGTAAAGTCCAAAGACTAATGTATTTAAGAATAATTCCCAGCAGAATAGCTGGTGAATTATAATAGTATGTGGTGATGATATCCCGTTTTCTTTAGACGGTAATTCCACTACAAGTTACGTTTTCTATGGGTAACTTGTTTATACAACACAGCTCTTATCTGTCTGTATTAAATGGTGTCGGATTTTCCGACATAATTCCCCAGGGGCTGCTCACGGGTCGAAGTCCTAATTAGAACAGACGAACACCGATACTCCTCCTTTGAATTATTTGATTAATTTGATGTTAGTAGTTAGTAATCACACATTTGTGTGTCTGTTCGTACAGGACGGATGTCCCGTACTAGAGTTGCAGGGGTTAGAAGTCTAATGCGATTTCATTTCCCTGTCAACTCTTGAAAGGCTAATATTCAAGCCTTATTACATATTATTTAACCCAGAAGACTGAATGTGATCAAGTACTACAGTCAAGTATGATTCAGGGACTGCATTGAGATCAGTGACATTAGATATAACTTGAAGTTTGTTCAGGTAACTGGTCACTGATATATAAACACTGAGGCCCATGGAATACATCTTGATTAAATAATAAATGTATCAAATCAGTCATCAGATTTATTGGGGTTTAATTTAGTTAATTGATTCAGAAGATTGAATAGCTCATCATTAAAGTAAAGTATAGTTCTGAGACTGCAGTGGGTTCAGTGACATTGGTCGCAGTGACTTGTAGCTGTTTAAGCTACTGTTCACTGATTTGCCACTGAGGCCTCATGAACTCATCTTCAGCTTTAAATGATGATACTAACATCAACCTCTGTTGGTATAGTCAGCTGTAATCTCCTTAGTATAATGCTACTGGAGAAATATAATCAGCTGACAAATTTAGATTTCTACTGGTATTGTTTATCTGCAGGCATAGGTCTCCTCAGGCTTGATATTGGGCCCGAGAGTAATTTACCTCCTGCAGAGTTTAACATGGTTATACCCTGATATTTAGTAGGGCTACCGATGAATCGATGACAATAGTCTGTCCCTACAAGGAGACCGAAGTCGGTGAGGTGATCAGACTTAATATTATCTGCCAATTTTATTCCTCTATTTCTCAGGAATTTGGCTGTTGCTCTCAGACCTTGAACTTGTAGGTCTACTGGTATTTTGTCCACCACAATGGCTTGTACTCGACAGACGTACCTGCCTAAACGTACTGATGGTTGTACCACCTGGTAGACTTGAGGTCCTGCATCTGTTACAAACCCTGAGATGTTGAATGACGTCTGGGCTACAGGCCTTAATTGTAATTCATCTGCCAGCTTTTTAGTGATATATGTTCTCTGGGATCCTTGGTCAAACAACCCACGGGTATGGACCTTGGCCCTCTTATTCAGGATGGTAATTTGGGCAGTAGGCAAAGTCGTATTACCTTTAGACTTTGCCGATTGGACACTCTTTGTTGGTTGCACCTTGCAGTACTGTACTGTAGTGGGAATGCTATCTTCCACCTTGGGTCTTGAATACGTTAATTTCGTATATTTGCACAGTGCTGCATGGTGTCTACCTCTTCTACACCTGTTGCAGGTGTTGAATTGGGTATCACAATAGTCTATGTTGTGTGACTTGAGACACCTTGCACATCTCCCTAATTCCTGGAGTCGCTCCATACGAGTGTCTCTGGTTGGATAATTAGCACAACAGTATGTTGAATGTTTCTTTTTGCAGAACATACATGTCCCCCAGCCTACTGCACGTTTGGAAGTTACCGGTTTGGGTGAACTAGTAACAGTAGGCTTGGAGGTTGCTGCTGCATTGTCAGATTTTCTGCAACTTGATGTTTGAGTAATTGGTTGATGTTTATTTGGGGTGGTTGTTTTACCCTTTAATTGACTATTATTTTCTATTTCTGAAGGCTTGCAAGAGGCTTTAACTTCCTCATTTGCTCGTCGTTTGTTTATGATGGAATGTAAACCTTCAGTGATGTCCTGTACTGTCAGGATGGTGTTATGTTGATGTGCATATAATTCATCTAGTATATCGCTGGACAATTTTCGTTGAAGGACTACTTTGATCATCCATTCACTAGTAGTTATATCAACCTTAAGACTGAATGTTCTTAGTAGTGACTCAAACTCCATGCTGAAGGATTGTAATGAGTCAGCAGTCTGATCAGGTTGTGGTAAATCCAGCAATTGTAGTACTAGATGTATGACAGTTTTCTCATTGCCAGCATTATCCATACTGGCTAGTTGGTGAAGCCTTGTGGGGCTTGTACTTGGGCTGCTCATAAATTGTGAGCAAGTACTAATGGTAGCCTAGGGTTAAATTCTGCACTCACTAGGCAATAATCCTACCTCTACTAGAGGTTAGCACTTAAAATTAATACACATTATATATATACAATCATACACACTAATGATTTGAGTGATAAACCAGTGTCATGGAAGTACCTTTAGGTTAGCTCTTCTATATCACCCTAGGATGGAATAGACACTAATTAATCACTCAAAGGTGTAATGATCATAAGTAAATTATTATATATACAACTCAACTCGAGTTGATAAAAATTACACCCAAAATAGGGTCTGGACCATTCATTAATGGTGTTAGGTTGTTGAATATAGTACAACTAGACTATGGTAATAATGGGACTAGGATGAACGATAATAGTTCAACTAGTCAATGGTTTTATCCTACCCTGTTGTGGGTTGGCAATTAGTAAATATTATACTGTGATCACTAGTGCAATATATATTAAATAATTCTCTATTTTGGAGAAATAATATACACAATTATTGATAATAGCCTCTTAATTAGCCTCTATGAAACTTCTAATATTATCTAGAAGTATTAAATATTATTAGTGACCTCGCGAAATAAAGTCCACAAAATTCGTAGATAATCTCTCGCGAAATGTAACACCACGAAATCCGTGAACAATCTTGCGAGGACACAGCCACTAATTTGGCTGGCTTCTATATTAGCGCTGTCATTTCACGAAATAACACGCCACCAAATATCTGTGGGTGTCCCTGAAACCGCTGATGAGGCAGATCTGAACTGAGCGGGGCTCGTGAACTCGTTCGAGGCAACGCCGCCGTCTTGACTGGCTTTGTTTAAATCACACTGCACTAGTATATTTAATGAATCCACTGGTTAACTGGTTCATCCAGTACTAAGATGACCAAATGTGGGTTCAAAGGACCGAATATTCCGGTTCCGAAGGTCCAAATAATGTGGTAACCGACCTGTGAGATTTATATTTATTTAATTTATATGAATATATATAGAATTTATATTTACGTTAATTTATATACTTCGATAGCAATTTGTATAATGATAAGTGGACTGTATTTCAGCAATAATCTCTTAATCTCACAAATCGATCCTCTACACATTAGGGGGGTTTATTAAATTTATATATGCAGCCAATCAAACTACAGTAATAGACTACATACATTGAAGAGGTTCCTTATCTTATAGTACAGCAGGTTAGTCCATCAGGTATAACTAGGGTGTAGACACCAAATTATCCTCTTTGAGGTAGCTTCCATCAGGTTATCTTGAGATGATTTCGGGCCTTTTTTAGTGTCCCCGCGGCCCGGTCCTCGACCAGGCCTCCACCCCCCAGGAAGCAGCCCGTGACAGCTGACTAACACCCAGGTACCTATTTACTGCTAGGTAACAGGGGCATAGGGTGAAAGAAACTTTGCCCATTTGTTTCTGCCTCGTGCGGGAATCGAACCCGCGCCACAGAATTACAAGTCCTGCGCGCTATCCACCAGGCTACGAGGCCCCTATCACCCAGTAACTGGTGCACAAAATCTTGCTTCCTCGTCTTGACCTGTTAAAAGGGCGCTAGCTGTGAAGCCAGGTACCTATATATGACAAGCTATATCAGAGAAAATACTATACATGGAACAATAAAGACCTGGCTTAATTACCTTTAGTTTGAGGCTTCCACGTGCTCTAACCGGGTCACCCTATATAATGACATTAATGGCCAAAAATGAAGATACATGGGTTTCGGAAAGAACACTTAACTTGATTTGTAGACAGCGTGTTGATATGGTACACTTCTGGTTTCCATAACACTACGTCCAAGTAAATTTAACAGGAGCCGAATTTGCTCCCGTGTGAGCCTCTGGTCTTGTATAAACAATGGCAATGTCTAACACTCCATACTACTGACGCCTGGCCGACATTGTCCAGATATGATAGGAGCCAAATTTGCTCCACACGTCTCGGAGGTGACACAACAATGGCTGCCCTCCTTCCTCCCTGACGCCTGGCTTACATTGTCCAGATTTCAGAAAGTGATAGAAGGGTCACATTTACTCTACTTTAATATTGATAATTAAGTTAATTTATATAAGCTGTTTTTATAATGGTAAAGTCCAAAGACTAATGTATTTAAGAATAATTCCCAGCAGAATAGCTGGTGAATTATAATAGTATGTGGTGATGATATCCCGTTTTCTTTAGACGGTAATTCCACTACAAGTTACGTTTTCTATGGGTAACTTGTTTATACAACACAGCTCTTATCTGTCTGTATTAAATGGTGTCGGATTTTCCGACATCTACGACCAGGTGGCAAAGATTAAGCAAGAAAGAGAAGGCTGGGCGGACTGCATTTTCTTGGATTGTCGGAAAGCCTTTGACACAGTTCCGCATAAGAGGCTGGTACATAAGCTGGAGAGACAGGCAGGTGTAGCTGGTAAGGTGCTCCAGTGGATAAGGGAGTACCTGAGCAATAGGAAGCAGAGAGTTACGGTGAAGGGTGAGACCTAAGATTGGCGTGAAGTCACCAGTGGAGTCCCACAGGGCTCTGTACTCGGTCTTATCTTGTTTCTGATATATGTAAATGATCTCCCAGAAGGTATAGATTCATTTCTCTCAATGTTTGCGGACGATGCCAAAATTATGAGAAGGATTAAGACAGTGGAGGACTGCTTGAGGCTTCAAGAAGACCTAGACAAGCTGAAGGAATGGTCAAGCAAATGGTTGTTAGTATTTAACCCAAGCAAATGTAATGTAATGAAGATAGGTGTAGGGAGTAGGAGGCCAGATACAAGGTACCATCTGGGAGATGAAATACTTCAAGACTCAGAGAAAGAAAAAGACTTGGGGGTTGATATCACGCCAGACCAGTCTCCTGCAGCCCATATCAAGAGGATAACATTAGCGGCATATGCCAGGCTGGCCAACATAAGAACGGCATTCAGAAACTTGTGTAAGGAATCATTCAGAACTTTATATACCACGTATGTTAGGCCAATCCTGGAGTATGCAGCCCCAGCATGGAGTCCATATCTAGTCAAGGATAAGACTAAATTGGAAAAGGTTCAAAGGTTTGCCACCAGACTAGTACCCGAGCTAAGACGTATGAGCTACGAAGAGAGACTACAGGAATTAAACCTCACTTCGCTGGAAGACAGAAGAGTTAGGGGGGGACATGATCACCTCATTCAAGATTCTCAAGGAAATTGATAGGGTAGATAAAGACAGTCTATTTAACACAAGGGGCACATGCTCTAGGGGACATAGGTGGAAACTGAGTGCCCAAATGAGCCACAGAGATGTTAGAAATAACTTTTTTAGTGTCAGAGTGGTTGACAAATGGAATACATCAGGGAGTGATGTGGTGGAGGCTAACTCCATACACAGTTTCAAGTGTAGATATGATAGAGCCCAATAACCTCAGGAATCTGTACACCTGTTGATTGACGGTTGAGAGGCGGGACCAAAGAGCTAAAGCTCAACCCCCACAAGCACAACTAGGTGAGTACACACACACACACACACACACTAATAATAATCCTTTTGCTTACTGTCTTCTAACAGGGTTTTCTCTCTCTTGTCAGTATTGTGAAGGAGACGAGGATGTGGCCACACTGAGGAAGGAGTTGGAGGACGACATGAACTATGCTGTGCTGGACGACGACGGTGACCAACAAACACAACACCACTCGGCTGAGCGTGACTCTGATAAGGAGGGTCCCACACATGTAGCGACCTCCACAGCAATATGCCTGCAGGACCTGGGACTCATGGCCGCTTACCTTGGTCTACATGCTGGCCGCGTACCTGCCCGGTACCGCCACCCGTTCACCCAGAGCAGCATCTACTCCTCCGTGGACAGTGTTGCCAGAGCCCAGGCTGCAGCATACGCCATGTGGGGCGTCCATGTTGGTGACATACGCCGTCGGCCTGGGCGCCTCAGTCAACTGTCTCACCACCGTCGACAAGGAACACCTTCCATGTGGCGCCGCACAGTGTCTCACTACTTCCACCACCTGGCCACACCCTCACCTCTCCCAGACCATCACTTGGTGGGCTCCTGTCCACACCTGTCTCGCCCTCCTGTCTTGGCCCACAACCCCTTGGCTTATCCTCTCCGGTATGCTGTCTCTCTGCCAGCAGCACTTGACACCCTGCCCTCTCACTCAGAGGACCTGACACTTGACACCCTGCCCTCTCACTCAGAGTACCTGGCACTTGACACCATGTCCTCTGACTCACAGTAGCTGGCACTTGTTACTATATCCCCTGACTCACAGTAGCTGGCACTTGACACCATATCCCCTGACTCACAGTAGCTGGCACTTGACACCATATCCCCTGACTCACAGTAGCTGGCACTTGACACCATATCCCCTGACTCACAGTAGCTGGCACTTGACACCATATCCCCTGACTCACAGTAGCTGGCACTTGCTACTATATCCCCTGACTCACAGTAGCTGGCACTTGTCACCATATCCCCTGACTCACAGTAGCTGGCACTTGTCACCATATCCCCTGACTCACAGTAGCTGGCACTTGACACCATATCCTCTGACTCACAGTAGCTGGCACTTGACACCATATCCCCTGACTCACAGTAGCTGGCACTTGACACCATATCCCCTGACTCACAGTAGCTGGCACTTGTTACTATATCCCCTGACTCACAGTAGCTGGCACTTGACACCATATCCCCTGACTCACAGTAGCTGGCACTTGACACCATATCCCCTGACTCACAGTAGCTGGCACTTGACGCCATATCCCCTGACTCACAGTAGCTGGCACTTGACACCATGTCCTCTGACTCACAGTAGCTGGCACTTGTCACTATATCCCCTGACTCACAGTAGCTGGCACTTGACACCATATCCCCTGACTCACAGTAGCTGGCACGTGTCACCATATCCCCTGACTCACAGTAGCTGGCACTTGGAACCATATCCCCTGACTCACAGTAGCTGGTACTTGACACCATATCCCCTGACTCACAGTGGCTGGCACTTGTCACCATATCCCCTGACTCACAGTAGCTGGTACTTGACACCATATCCCCTTGACTCACAGTAGCTGGCACTTGTCACCATATCCCCTGACTCACAGTAGCTGGCACTTAACACCATATCCCCTGACTCACAGTAGCTGGTACTTGACACCATATCCACTGACTCACAGTAGCTGGCACTTGTTACTATATCCCCTGACTCACAGTAGCTGGCACTTGACACCATATCCTCTGACTCACAGTAGCTGGTACTTGACACCATATCCCCTGACTCACAGTAGCTGGCACTTGACACCATATCCCCTTGACTCACAGTAGCTGGCACTTGTCACCATATCCCCTGACTCATAGTAGCTGGCACTTGACACCATATCCCCTGACTCACAGTAGCTGGCACTTGACACCATATCCCCTGACTCACAGTAGCTGGCACTTGACACCATATCCCCTTGACTCACAGTAGCTGGCACTTGACACCATATCCTCTGACTCATAATAGCTGGCATTTGACACTTGATGTTAATTTTTTACCATTTTGGACATTTTTTGACACAAAATTGAATATTTTTTTCTCCTTTCCTATTTATGCTATAATGCTGAGAGATGAGCAAGTTGAACCAAATTTTATATAAACTAGTCAAAAAAGTTTGATTGAAATCGAATCTTTTTTAATTTATCACATTTTTCCGTAATATGCCACCCCCCCCCCCCCCACTAGTGTGCTTGAGTATAACTATTCCTGTACCAAGTCTTATCACTGGTGTGCTTGTGTATAACTATTCCTGTACCAAGTCTTATCACTGGTGTGCTTGTGTATAACTATTCCTGTACCAGTCTTAACACTGGTGTGCTTGTGTATAACTATTCCTGTACCAGTCTTAACACTGGTGTGCTTGTGTATAACTATTCCTGTACCAGTCTTAACACTGGTGTGCTTGTGTATAACTATTCATGTACCAAGTCTTATCACTGGTGTGCTTGTGTATAACTATTCCTGTACCAGTCTTAACACTGGTGTGCTTGTGTATAACTATTCATGTACCAATTCTTAATCCTGGTGTGCCTGTGTATAACTATTCCTGTACCAAGTCTTAACACTAGTGTGCCTGTGTATAACTATTCCTGTACCAAGTCTTATCACTGGTGTGCTTGTGTATAACTATTCCTGTACCAGTCTTAACACTGGTGTGCTTGTGTATAACTATTCCTGTACCAGTCTTAAGACTAGTGTGCTTGTGTATAACTATTCATGTACCAATTCTTAATCCTGGTGTGCCTGTGTATAACTATTCCTGTACCAAGTCTTAACACTAGTGTGCCTGTGTATAACTATTCCTGTACCAAGTCTTATCACTGGTGTGCTTGTGTATAACTATTCCTGTACCAGTCTTAACACTGGTGTGCTTGTGTATAACTATTCCTGTACCAGTCTTAAGACTAGTGAGCTTGTGTATAACTATTCATGTACCAATTCTTAATCCTGGTGTGCCTGTGTATAACTATTCCTGTACCAAGTCTTAACACTGGTGTGCTTGTGTATAACTATTCCTGTACCAGTCTTAACACTGGTGTGCTTGTGTATAACTATACCTGTACCAGTCTTAACACTAGTGTGCTTGTGTATAACTATTCCTGTACCAGTCTTAACACTAGGAAGGTTATTTATTAGCATATATAGACTTCTACTTAGCACTAGAGTGCTTTTAATTTAATATAATAAATGGTTTACTTAAAGTAATTTTTCACTGTAGCTTGAGTATCATGGTTAGCATATTGATAACTTAAATAATATTTTGTGTTTGTATGTCGTGATATTAGCATGATTAGGTTGTTCCCCTGTGATTACTAAGATGCAACTTAACTTGTTCTTGTGAGTAACTATTCTGTTTTAACATTGCCGAGAATGAATTCCCATGATCTTGTAACATAATATGTACTGTTCTCAGTATTGTAAGTTGGTTAAAAGAAAGAGCTGTATGGTCTGTCCTTATTTGAAAAGTCATTACTTGTTGACGAGTAATATAAATATTGTCATCTTAGCTCTCTACTTGTTGAGCTGTGTGGTGATGGTTAGTTGGCCTCAGCTAGCCATGGTTATTAAGCTGTGTGTACATGGTTAGCTTGCCTCAGCTAACCATGATTGTTGAGCTGTGTTCATGGTAAGTTGGCCTCAGATGGCCCTGGTTGTTGAGCTGTGTGTCCGAGGTTAGCTTGCCTCAGCTAAACATGATTGTTGAGCTGTGTGTCCGTGGTTAGTTGGCCTCAGCTTGCCCTGGTTGTTGAGCTGTATGTCCGAGGTTAGTTGGCCTCAGCTAGTCCTGGTTGATCAGTTGAGTGTTCATGGTCAACCCATCCTCCTGTTTAGATAGTAGTTGTTGTAACTATGTGCGCAATAGTACAAATACTGACGTACTGAGTAATTGGACAGTAGAATTTGGTACTATTCACTCTATATATTCCGAAAAAATGACGCTGAAAAACAAACTTAAATATTCCAATGCCTAGTATAGAACACATATGTACTATATTATGCCTCAGGTAGCGTGTATTAGGCCTGTGTAGGTTAGGTTAAGGTAGCTTAGCTTGTCTTTGCAACATAAATACAAAACCTATTCCGGTTTGGCCAAATTAGTAGAAATTTCTACTTTATAATTGCATTGTTCGTTTGTATATGTACTATGGTCCTAATGCACTGTGGAGAAATCCCCAACAGACCACTGGAACATTATCTAACACAGTGCACAGTTACACACACAACAGACCACTGGAACATTATCTAACACAGTGCACAGTTACACACACAACAGACCACTGGAACATTATCTAACACACTGCACAGTTACACACACAACAGACCACTGGAACATTATCTAACACAGTGCATAGTTACACACACAACAGACCACTGGAACATTATCTAACACAGTGCACAGTTACACACACAACAGACCACTGGAACATTATCTAACACAGTGCACAGTTACACACACAACAGACCACTGGAACATTATCTAACACAGTGCATAGTTACAAACCCATTAAGATTTCAACTTAGATTCAACAGAGCAGAAGAAGTTGTTAACTTTCTGAAGCGACCATACGAGTTATAAATACTCATTCATACTCCGCCCAAGTAAAACAGAAACAAGCAACATTTAGTGGGCCAGCCAAAGGCTTAGGGCCCGCGAAGGAATATTCTTGCAAAAAAAAAAATATATGGTCCTAATCGTTATTATAAGTACTACCAAAACAGGAGGATAGGCTGTCATGGTCAGTTGGTATCAGCTAGCCCTGGTTGATCTGTTGTGTGTTCATGGCCAGTTAGCATCAGATATCTACAGTTAATGAGTTGTGTGGTCCATGGCCACTTGACATCAGTTATCTCTGTAATCTGCTGGTGATTATAGAGCTGAGGACGATATGTGTTTATCACTGATATTTAACAATGTGTTTATCACTGATATTTAACAATGTGTTTATCACTGATATTTAACAATGTGTTTAACATGTTATTCAATATACTTTTGTTTTTATTTTTCACAGGATCTGATTTCTATATATTATTTATATGGGTCAAAAAGATTAGTAATATCAGCCAATATATTTTGGTCAATATGTTTCCCGACCCAATTTAAAATTTTAATATTGATCATGTTTTAATTGACTTATTATAATGACACATATAATTCAAGAAATGACTTAATATAGTTCCTGTTGCATTTATGAAATTGCACATGCCTGCATTTTGAAATATGTTTTCTATTGTCAAAGTTTATTTTTTTGCACTGAATCTAAATTACATCGCTGCGGTGAACTAAAATATTGCAAAGGTTTCGCTCAATCAGCTTAGATTTTTCACCTATTCCAGTATCTGATAAAACCTTGTCTTTAGGTTAAAATTCTCAACAGCAATATACATCAATGTGTAAGAAAAGTTGTCTTCAATGATTTTGGTTTGTGTTCTGTAGTGGTAAGGTCAGCGGGCTAACATGTTAGTGTTCCGTCGTCTCTGGTACCTTCCTTACATAGTAGGAATATCTTGGTGGAACCTGGCCCCTTGTTCCTCACTCTTGTCAACAACAGTTCTCAGGGAAATAATATCAGATGCGATCAGAGAATATACAATTATACTGACATCAATGCTCACAGACTTAATACTCTTTATCAGTTCTTCAACATCCATGTTCCAGACTTAATACTCTTTATCAGTTCTTCAACATCCATGTTCCAGACTTAATACTCTTTATCAGTTCTTCAACATCCATGTTCCAGACTTAATACTCTTTATCAGTTCTTCAACATCCATGTTCCAGACTTAATACTCTTTATCAGTTCTTCAACAAAGTGCACGAATTCTGAAATTCGGCGGTTCCAGGAAATTTATTCACTTCTGATTTGAAGGCTTGCCTTGCATTCCTCTCCGTCTCACTCATTACTCTTTCCTACTGGTCGTCCTTTCTCAGAACTACCATAAATTCCTGCATACAATTTAGCATCACTTTAACATGAACATTTATCTTCTATGAAAACAAAAGCTAGACTTTCTTTATTCATGATCTTGATTTTCTTTCATCAATTCAAGTTTGATATAAAGAGGTGGCAGCAAAATTTGAGGAGGACAGACTAGAGGTTGAGCAGCCACATTATGTGAGCCAGGTTGAAGGGCTTCTGGAGATGGCCTCCACTACACTCATAGTGTTTGTCACCTGCTCCACTCTCCCACAAAGACAACCCGGGTATTTGGACTAGCCTCCCTGCATTCATATTATTACAGACATAAACAAAACTGAACAGGTAGGCTTTTATCTGAATAAAATTAGATTACGAGAAAACTTGAGCTGATCATAGGTAACGGAATACAGATTTGAATTCAACTCCTTGAAAATATACAGAATCTGTCTACAAAAACTTGACAGTAATAATGACGCAGGCTTGTGCATAATCAATATGTATTATTTAAAAGAGTATTAGCAACATAACATCCTGTCCTCAGTTTAGGCAAGAGATGTTGTGGATCCTCTCATAGGTTAGTTAGATTAATTGAACACAGTTATATTATTCAATAAACTAGGATTAATCTGTAAGTATCATCAACAACCCTCAAGTGATAAGTAGGTTCACCTCAGGTTATTAATATGTTAAATATTAATTTCACCAAAGAAATATTTAGGCAAAACTGCCTGTAATGTGAAACTTTCCATCATTGTGCTACATGGTGTTGCTGGATACAACGGACCTATTATAGAATCAGGTAATATTTAGCTTGTTTGCTTATCACTTGACTGTTTGATTATATATAATATAAACTTATATTTAAGTAGAGTTATGAACATATGTATCTTGCCAGATGGTGACACTGTTACCAGTGGTGGAGTTATGTGTAACTCTCCAGATGGTGACACTGTTACCAGTGGTGGAGTTGTGTAACTCTCCAGATGGTCACACTGTTACCAGTCGTGGAGTTATGTGTAACTCTCCAGATGGTCACACTGTTACCAGTGGTGGAGTTATGTGTAACTCTCCAGATGGTCACACTGTTACCAGTGGTGGAGTTATGTGTAACTCTCCAGATGGTCACACTGTTACCAGTGGTGGAGTTATGTGTAACTCTCCAGATGGTCACACTGTTACCAGTGGTGGAGTTATGTGTAACTCTCCAGATGGTCACACTGTTACCAGTGGTGGAGTTATGTGTAACTCTCCAGATGGTCACACTGTTACCAGTGGTGGAGTTATGTGTAACTCTCCAGATGGTCACACTGTTACCAGTGGTGGAGTTATGTGTAACTCTCCAGATGGTGGCACTGTTACCAGTGGTGGAGTTATGTGTAACTCTCCAGATGGTCACACTGTTAACAGTCGTGGAGTTAGGTGTAACTCTATATATCATGTTGCTGTGTGAGTTTTTTTCTTAAATTATCACATTTATTACTTTAGAATTTAATGAACAAAATTCTTAAAAACTCTTGTTTACTCTTTCGAAAGCTGAACAGGAAATAAAATAATAAACAAACATTCTGTTCACCAAAAGAATTTGAGGAATTTCCTTAACTAGTTATCACAGTTTTAACTAATTTGGGAAATTTGCTATATTTGCCTCACACAGCTCCATTCATTATAAAAATACAAAAAAATACAAAATTATGATTTATAATGTTATTTCTGATTTCAAGATGTTACTTTGGCATGGTTTTCATTACATATATTTGTGAAATACATGTCAGAAATAATAAATAATTAATCCACTTTTTTTTTAATGATCCCTTATTGAAACAAGAAAATAACACTGACCTAATAATTAATTGATAGACTCCCTTAGTACACGACAGCCATTCCTTTGTCTACTATAGAGAGATGTCAACTCCAAGGAGCACAGAGATATTCTGAGGAGTACGGCGTGCTGCTGGCCCAGACGTCGACTCAGGTAGTGGTGTGAGTGCAGGTGCGGCGACACACCAGCCAATCAGGAACAGGCAGGCGGAGAATGAGTAGTTTGCTGGTTTGACGGCGGGCGGGAGCCGGTGTGTCTGGTGGTGCAAGGTACGCTTTGCTTCCTGGGCAAAACAATTGGCGATACTGGTGGACGTATCTTCAATATAGTATCGTGTACTTGAATGACATAAATTGTGTAGGGAAGAGCAGGCTCAATCTCTCTTGAAAGAGATTATCGTCACAAAATATATATATATATATATATATATATATATATATATATATATATATATATATATATATATATATACATATACATATATATATATATATATATATATATATATATATATATATATATATATATACATATACATATATATATATATATATATATATATATATATATATATATATACATATATATATATATATATATACATATATATATACATATATATATATATATATATATATATATATATATATATATATATATATATATATATATGTCTATGATGTGTCTATAAGCATAGACACAGAGTTCTCCTATATTAACAGGAATTTGATGAAAGAACGGGAGTAACTCCTCGCTAGCTCTAGTTACCCTTGGGAGGTGGTGATCTTTAGGGGGTTTAAATACCCCAAAATTACCATCTCTTTTAAGGGTCTGAGTTTGGTGCAGTGGGTTAAAAGCGTACCAGTTATGCGAGTTGTTGTAAGGCTTCTGTGCTGGCTAGGGTTCGAATCTCCTAGTGGGAAAGTGTTCTAAAGTTGAATATATATATATATATATATATATATATATATATATATATATATATATATATATATATATATATATATATATATATTATTAAATATGACCGAAAAAGTAAGATTAATAATTCTAACACGAATTTTCTCAATCTTTCGTACATTACGCTTCACTGTTGGAGGTAAATCAAAAATCACTTCTCCAAAATTCATTTTTATTTCTAGTCTGACGCGACACGGGCGCGTTTTGTAAAACTTATTACATTTTCAAAGACTTTACAAATACACAACTGATTAGAACTTACGTCTCTCTGATATTATATCTACATTTGAGTGAGGTGGGAAGGATGATGTGGCATTAACACAAGACAGAACAGGGGATATTAATAGGGTATTAAAAGTATCAACACAAGACAGAACAGAAACAATGGGTATTGAATAGAAGTGTTTGTAGAAAGCCTATTGGTCCATATTTCTTGATGCTTCTATATTGGAGCAGAGTCTTGAGGTGGGTAGAATATAGTTGTGCAATAATTGGCTGTTGATTACCCCCTATTAGATTATTTTACAGGAACTTCTTTTCCACAGCTCATAAAACGGAGGAAAGGGTCCTGAAAGATATTGTTAATAGAAACGTTATCCCTACAGACAAAAATCAGAGGATACAACTGACGATTTACTATAAAACCAGAAAAACGGCCAGCCTACTCATGAGAAACTCTCCAGACAAAAAACAGAACGCTTTAAAAGAGACTAACGTCGTCTATGCCTTCAAATGCCCACTTGGGGACTGTAAGCTCCAAAAAAACCAGTATATAGGCAAGACAACAACATCTCTTTCTAGGCGTTTAACGATGCATAAGCAACAGGGCTCCATTAAGGAACATATAATCTCTTCCCATAACCAAACCATCGCCAGAGAAATCCTAGTAAACAACACAGAAATCATCGATAGATACAGCGATAGCAGGCGGCTTGACGTTTGCGAGGCACTACACATCAAGAAGTCAACACCAGCAATCAACAGCCAATTATTGCACAACTATATTCTACCCACCTCAAGACTCTGCTCCAATATAGAAGCATCAAGAAATATGGACCAATAGGCTTTCTACAAACACTTCTATTCAATACCCATTGTTTCTGTTCTGTCTTGTGTTGATACTTTTAATACCCTATTAATATCCCCTGTTCTGTCTTGTGTTAATGCCACATCATCCTTCCCACCTCACTCAAATGTAGATATAATATCAGAGAGACGTAAGTTCTAATCAGTTGTGTATTTGTAAAGTCTTTGAAAATGTAATAAGTTTTACGAAACGCGCCCGTGTCGCGTCAGACTAGAAATAAAAATGAATTTTGGAGAAGTGATTTTTGATTTACCTCCAACAGTGAAGCGTAATGTACGAAAGATTGAGAAAATTCGTGTTAGAATTATTAATCTTACTTTTTCGGTCATATTTAATAATATATGTCTACAGGAAAGACTCTGGCGAGACACTGGCTGCAGACCGTTCAGCCTGGAGGCAGTCTGTTCAACGAGGTCTCTCCAAGTTCGAGGAGTCACTTCCCAAGGAATCGGAGGCAAAGAGACAGAGAAGGAAAGCCGGTAACCAGGAAGACAGACCAGAATCGGACTTCGTTTGTGCTCGGTGTGGGATGGACTGCCACTCTCGGATTGGCCTCATCAGTCACACCAGACGCTGCACCAGGATTGACAACTAGGGCGCAACTCCATAGTCTTCCGAGACTGAAGGATGCCTACTACAGGAAAGACTGCTACCAAAATATACTAATATATATATTTATATATATATATATATATATATATATATATATATATATATATATATATATATATATATATATATATATATATATATATATGTTGACTTCAGTGCTACACAAGCAGGAGGAGCTGCTGCCAACCACCGGGAAGCAGCCAAGACATGTAAATACAAAGACCTTGAGCACCACTACAATTTTCTCCCCATTGCCTCAGAGACACTTGGTGCCTGGGGTAAAAGTGCTGCTAGCATTTCGAAGGAGTTGGGGTCTAAGCTATTCGAAACCACTAGAGACCCTAGAGCTGCCAGTTTTATTTTTCAGTGCCTTAGTGTGGGAATCTAGAAAGGAAATGCTCACTGCATCCATGGTTCCTGCCTACCATCTGAGCTGGAGGAGCTAGACAACTTGTGACAAGCAGCCTTGTACCCTGCATGTAATCAACATTGTAACTTTTTTGTGTAATGAAATTTTCAAATAAAGTTAGATAAATATACACACATACCAAAAGAATAGGGGTGGTAGGAGAAGAAAATATCAAAGTGTTCAGTGAGGATCCACAAGATCTTCTCTGAGTACTCTTTATTTTCTTCTCCGAGGCTATGGGTCCCTACACTTGCACCAAAGGTGGTACCCCTTCTAGGTTTAAATATATATATATATATATATATATATATATATATATATATATATATATATATATATTTTATATATATATATATATATATATATATATTGTGACGATAATCTCCTTCAAGAGATTGAGCCTGCTCTTCCCTCCACAAATACGTCGCAACAAATATATATAACTACTATGGAAGAAATGTCCAACAACGACAACAACACCAGCAAGGTTTGCCAGAGCGCAAAACGTATGCTGCCAGGGACACCTGTTCAGACTCAAACCGCCAAACTACCTGTCTTACTACCGGCTCCGCTGATTGGTCGCCGGCCTGGCTGCAACTGCACTCGCCCCCCCCCATACTACTTGATGTCTGGGGTCGCCACGACCTCAGACCTCAGAATATTCAGTGCTTCCACAGTTAACACTTCTCCCAGCTAGACGTAAGCGTATACTGAGAGAGGTGGTAGCTTAAAGCCAATATTCCAGCACCTGACATTTATTTTTGTATTGCACTTCTTGTTATTTTGCCTTAACGTAACTTTTCATTGTATCATTTAATTATTCTTATTATTTTGATTGATTGATTTTATTATAAGAATTTGTTTGTCCATTTTATTCATGTTTTGATTTATTTAACGTAATTAAAATTCCATTGTTAAAGTTTTACTTGTGTTTTGTGTGTCTTCTCCTTACCTTACCACAGACGAAGTTCCAGTTTTTCTATTTTTTTTTTATAACTATGTGACGAGGCCATACCCCTAGCCTTAAACAGCCGAACACCAACGCGTTACCGTCACAAGTTATATGGGGGCCTGTCCTAGGAGCTTCACTCAGGTACTGGTGCCAAGTGGTAATTTATGGTAAGCGTATTTAACTTTGTTAACGTAGCTTTACTATTTTTCATATTCAATTTCATTTTTTATAAGGTGCGGTGTATTGTGCATTACGAGAGTAACATATGGTGAAGGTGAGACAACTTTGGATTACGTGGTGACTGTAGGCCTCAGTCATACTCTTAATTGGTCATCTCTCCCTCCGTGTTATTACTCGTGTTTACCATCTTTGTCCCTTGAATATTTCTCATTTTGACAGATCATCATATTGGTACCCTGGTACTGTGGTCTGCCCCGGGTCAAGAGTACCCAATCTTCTGTAATCTGACTGTAGGAGGACAAAGAGGGCCATAGTTCCTCTAGCTCGAACTTTAGTTGCTGAATTGGGACCTCAGCAGCAGTTCTCGTCACCAGTTGACACCTCGCACCCCTACACGTCAGTCAAAGATGATGATACATACAACGGTAGGGAATTAGCTTACTTTTTCAGAGCACAAAAGTTCGCTAATTCTGTAAGTATCATATTAAATTCAGTAGGAAAAACTTGCTTTATGTCCTATAGAGACTTGGCAAGGTATGCCTACATCCTTGGACTACCAATTTTACTTTTGAAGGAATTTACTGTTTCATTTGTTTTCGAAACTCTGTTTTATTTGTTAGTAGGATTTTCTTGCCCTTATCCTCTTACATGAGTACCGAGTACAAGATTTCCTGCGCCTTTGATTTAATTTAATCATTTAACGTCTTTTACTTAACTTTAATTGTTAAAGATCTCACAGGATAGGTACCAGTTGCCACGTTGTCCTGTTTCTGACATTCACTATTGAATATTCGTGTACCTTTATTTGCTAATTTCACCATGTTTCGTCTCCAAGCTTTCCGTACAAATCCAGCAGGTGAAATAGGGACTTTAAGTCGTGCCAAGAAGACTGAATTACAAACTCTTGCACATGAGTATCAACTAGAAGTTCCCTACCAAGCCAACAAAAATGACCTACACAACCTTTTGCTGGATTACTATTTAGAGCAAGGTAAGATAGACTCTGAAACTCATGAAACTTACTATATTGCAGAAAAAACTGATTTGGCAACGCTGAAACTCAAACTAGAACTGGCCAAGATTGAAGAACGAACAGCTGCCATACGGAGGGAAGAAAAAGAACGTGAAGCTGCCTTGAGGAGAGAAGAACACGAACGTGGACTCGCCCTCCAGGAACGTGAGGTCGCCTTACTCCAGGAGCGGGAACGCGTACGGCTTGAAACCAAACAACGCGAGTTGGAGATGCAACGCGAACATGACAAGCAACAAGCAACTCTGGCTCTAGAGTGTCGTCAACGTGAAATCGCCTTGGAAACTTCCCACCTCGCTCAACGCCAGCAAGCTACGGCCAATCTTCCCGTCAGTTTTAATATATCACATGCAAGTAAGTTAATGCCATCCTTTGTAGAAGCAGAAGTTGATGTGTTTTTCACCACCTTTGAAACCCTTGCTAATCAACTCAGTTGGCCTGTCGACCAATGGGCCACACTTCTCAGAGTCCATCTTACAGGTAGAGCTGCAGTCACACTCAGTACTCTGGCGTCTGAGAATGACTACCCGACTCTGAAACAAGCAGTGTTGGACGCCTACCTCCTCTCTACTGAAAGTTATAGAAGGAAATTCCGTGACCACCTGAAGGCAAGTACCACTACCTTCCTTGAGTTTGCTAACACGAAACGGAGGTATTTCATGAAATGGCTGGAAGCAGCACATGTCTCTACTTTTACAGAACTCGTCAACCTGATGCTTGTTGAAGAATTCTTGAGACGCGTGCCGCCTCCTGTCCGCCTCTACTTAGCAGATAAAGAAGAAACCGACTACCTGAAGTGTGCTAAGTCGGCTGACACAGCCTCATCCACCGGCTGACACCCGAACCATCCTCCAGTAAGAAGTCGTGGTACAGTTACGAGAAGGTGAGCCCCGATCAAGCTGGTTCACAACTGTACTGCAAGTATTGTAGACTCTATGGACATACCATAGACAAGTGTGGTAAGTCTCAATACAAGGGAACCACTGACCAACAAAAACCCAAACCAACTCCTCCTAAGTCCGGTAAGCCTGTGATGAATGTTGGTGTTAATGTTAATGATCTTTCTCTTTTCAGTAACCACCTGTATACTGGAACTGTCTCTGCCAACGGTTCAAATCCGGAGGGACGTTTCAAATTGAAGATCTTGAGGGACACAGCGGCTCTACAATCGATCATCTTGAAGTCGGCTGTGCCCAACATCACCTACACCGGAGAAACTGTCTTCATCACTGACCTCACTGCTACCACTCCATACCCTCTCGCCAGAGTCCACCTGGATTGTCCCTACGTGAACGGGGAAGTCCAAGTCGCCGTCAGGGAAAAGCCTTTTCCCATGCCTGGAGTGCAACTTCTCCTAGGCAACGACTTGGCAGAAGACCTGCAACCGACCAACCTGATCGTCATGGACAAACCCCAGGTGTGTAACTCTGTGCCAATAAACCCTATTCTAGAGTATGTTCCAGCAGAGGTTCAAGAGAGTGATGAAGTTTCTCCTCCGGTTCTCGTGACCACCCGTGCACAAGCCGCACGTCCACAGCCAGCTGACTCTACTGCTACCGCTGTCCCTCAAGACCCTCAGAAACTACCCCCGCATCTGACCAAGTTGGAGTTCCGTAAGTTGCAGAGGGAAGATCTTACTTTAACACCATTGTTTTTCCAGGCTGAGACTCAACCCGACAGTATTCCTGGGTTCTTCCTAGAGAACGACTTGCTCTACCGCAGATATAGACCCAGTAAACTGAAGGAGGAGGACGATTGGGCCAACATCGAACAACTTGTGATTCCTACCAGCCTGCGGCCCACTATTCTACACCTGGCCCACGGAGCACTCTCCCACTACGGCTTCAACAAGACTTACCATGGGATTCGTCAAGACTACTACTGGCCAGGTATGGTAAATAACGTCAAACAGTACGTAAAACAGTGTCATACATGTCAGATGGCAGGCAAACCGAACATCTCCATTCCCAGAGCGCCACTGATTCCCATACAGGTGCCTGCGGAACCTTTCCACAGACTCATAATAGACTGTGTTGGTCCTTTACCTCGGACCAGTTCAGGTAACGCCTACATCCTAACCATCCTGTGTCCTACCACCAGATTTCCCATAGCAGTTCCAGTGAAGAACATCACGGCTGCTACGGTTATAAAACACCTATTGAAGATCTTCACTCAATACGGATTTCCCAGGGAGATTCAAAGCGACTGTGGTACCAACTTCACCAGTGATCTCTTCAAAAGGACACTGGAGGAGTTCAACATCAAACAGGTATTGTCCAGCCCCTATCATCCTGCTTCACAGGGTTCTCTTGAACGTAGTCATCAGACCATCAAAGCACTCTTGAAAAAGTTTTGTAGTGAAACCTCGAAGGATTGGGATAAGCAGATTGACCTTATAATGTGTATTTTCAGAAGTCTCCCCAATGAGTCCCTAGGAGTATCTCCTTATGAGATGCTCTACGGCCGTAAGTGCCGTACTCCCCTTAAGGCTTTCAAAGACTCTCTCCGAGATGCCACCTTCAGTGAGCATCAGAATGTGCCCCAGTTTCTTCAAAACCTTCAACACATTCTAGAGAGAGTCCACCGTTTTGCCCATAATAATCTATTGAAAGCCCAGGTGAGAATGAAGACTCATTACGACCAGACCAGCAAAGTAAGAAAATTCAAGCCGGGAGACTTCGTCCTTGCATATTTCCCTATCCCAGGTTCACCTTTACAAAACAGATTTTCAGGACCCTACTGCGTCAAAGAGTGCAGGAATAATAACAACTACGTAATAGAGACTCCAGATAGGCGGCGGAAGACCCAGCTGTGCCACGTCAACCTCCTGAAGCAATATAATGGTACTCCTCCCACTGTCCTGACTAATTGTTCTACCTTCACAGAACCCTACATCCACAGTGAGACCTTCCCAGCTTCTCCTCCCGAAAGCACTGACAAAGAGTCAGCGCTTTCTAATTCCGAAACCCTTAATGATCTTCCCAAATGCTTTCAGGATAATAATCGTGCTCCTTTGCCCTCTTCTAATTCCACTCTCACCTCGTCAGATAAGCCCTTCATCCTCCATGTCGACGCCAATGGTACCGACGTTGGTGGTGTCGTGATGCAGCAACGAGGCGAGAAGAATACACCTGTCAGCGACTACTGCTACAAGGATCTACGGAACAATTGGCAAGGAGCTACTCTTCCTCATCCTGAAGCTTCAGCACTTCACTCCACACCTGAAAAGTGCTCGGTCCACCATCAATACGGACCACACCACCCTACACCTCCTGCAGCACGCCCACTTCTCATCTCAACGTCTTCTACTATGGGCTTGCTAACTGCAGAAATTCAACCTGGAGACACGCTATACCAAGAGTCTGACAACATCTTAGCCCATGATCTCTCCAGAGTTTATGAAGTAGAAGCGACTCCATCCATTACTCCACCACATAACGACGTACTTCTTCCAGAACCGCAGGCTTCGGGGGAGAGTTGTGATGATAATCTCCTTCAAGAGATTGAGCCTGCTCTTCCCTCCACAAATACGTCGCAACAAATATATATAACTACTATGGAAGAAATGTCCAACAACGACAACAACACCAGCAAGGTTTGCCAGAGCGCAAAACGTATGCAGCCAGGGACACCTGTTCAGACTCAAACCGCCAAACTACCTGTCTTACTACCGGCTCCGCTGATTGGTCGCCGGCCTGGCTGCAACTGCACTCGCCCCCCCATACTACTTGATGTCTGGGGTCGCCACGACCTCAGACCTCAGAATATTCAGTGCTTCCACAGTTAACACTTCTCCCGGCTAGACGTAAGCGTATACTGAGAGAGGTGGTAGCTTAAAGCCAATATTCCAGCACCTGACATTTATTTTTGTATTGCACTTCTTGTTATTTTGCCTTAACGTAACTTTTCATTGTGTCATTTAATTATTCTTATTATTTTGATTGATTGATTTTATTATAAGAATTTGTTTGTCCATTTTATTCATGTTTTGATTTATTTAACGTAATTAAAATTCCATTGTTAAAGTTTTACTTGTGTTTTGTGTGTCTTCTCCTTACCTTACCACAGACGAAGTTCCAGTTTTTCTATTTTTTTTTATAACTATGTGACGAGGCCATACCCCTAGCCTTAAACAGCCGAACACCAACGCGTTACCGTCACATATATATATATATATATATATATATATATATATATATATATATATATATATATATATATATATATATATGTGTGTGTGTGTGTGTATATATCAGGCAGCAGCCGACATGCTGAAGCCAAAACAGCTTGGGTTTGGCATTCCCCAAGGGTGTGAGGCAGCGGCTCATGCAGCTAGAGCCTACATTACGGATGAAAAAGCCCTGATAAAGCTGGACATCAAAAATGCTTTCAATCTGGTTAGAAGGGATGCAGTACTCAGTGCAGTTCATCGCCTTTTTCCTTCCCTCTACCCGTTTGTAAACTCATGCTACAGCAAGAATCTAACTCTGCTTTTTGGGGAACACGAAATTGAATCACAAGAAGGTGTCCAACAGGGTGACCCCCTTGCTCCTTTCCTTTTCTGCCTAGTTATCAAGGAAGTGACCGATAACCTGTCCAGTGAGCTCAATATTTTTGTTTTTGGACGATGGTACTCTAGCTGGCTCCCCAGCCTCACTCTTGGACGACATAAGAATAATTCAGGAGCAAGGAGCAAGCCTAGGCCTCACCCTGAACCCTTCAAAGTGCGAAATAACCTCCACCAACCAGCGCATAATAGAGCAAATAAAGGTTGTTTTGCCTGACATTCATACAACCAAACCTGAGGACAGCACACTCCTAGGTGCTCCTCTTGGCAGGAATGCTATCGACGGGGTCCTAGGTAAGAAGATCACTGACCTGAAGAGAATGAACGAGAGGATTGAAGACATCGATGCTCATGATGCACTTTACCTCATCACCAGATGCTTGTCCCTCCCCAGGCTGACCTACTTTCTAAGATGTTCGCCATCTTTCAACAATATTAAATTAGAAGAGTACGACAGCTTGCTGAAATCAACACTAGAAAAAAACCTCAATCTTTCCCTCAGCGACTCACAGTGGAAACAGGCCTCCCTTCCTGTCAGACTCGGGGGCCTTGGCGTGCGCACAGCAACACAAATTGCTGTGCCAGCGTTCCTGTCCTCTTCAGTGGGGTTTAACAACTTGGTGAAGGAAATCCTACCTGAGCACCTAGTTCAACAGGCAGGGGTACATGATCCCAGCTTCACAGACTGCACAACCAAATGGGTCTCTCTCGCAGGACCAGCACCCCCAACCACAGCCTTCTGAAGCCCATAAGCAATCCAGCTGGGATCGCCCCATTGCCGACCAAGAAGCTGCAACTTTGCTAGAAGCTTCGACAACACCACATGAGACTGCCCGACTTAGAGCTGTAGCTGCTCCCCATGCAGGTGATTTCCTATTAGCAACCCCAATGTCAGCAACCGGCACCCGTCTCACTCCGCAGGCCCTCCGAATTGCCGTAGCTCTCCGCCTCGCTGCCCCAATCCACACCGAATACAGGTGTATTTGCGGCGAGGCAGAGGCCGACAGATACGGTCGGCATGGCCTTCTCTGCCAAAGGACAGGAGGATGGCATGCAAGACACGGCGAGGTCAATGACATTATTAAGAGAAGCCTTACCACAGCCGGTTGTCCAGCAGAGAGAGAGCCCCGTTACCTAATGTCCCGCAACTCTGATGAGCCTGTCGGTCGCCCAGACGGAATCACGGTGAACCCCTGGAAGAGTGGTAGACAGTTGGTGTGGGACTACACTTGCGTTTCAACTTTGGCCAATACCTATGTTGACTTCAGTGCTACACAAGCAGGAGGAGCTGCCAATCACCGGGAAGCAGCCAAGTCACATAAATACAGAGACCTTGAGCACCACTACAATTTTGTCCCCATTGTCTCAGAGACACTTGGTGCCTGGGGTAAAAGTGCTGCTAGCTTTTTGAAGGAGTTAGGGTCTAAGCTAATCGAAACAACTAGAGACCCTAGAGCTGCCAGTTTTCTTTTTCAGCGCCATAGTGTGACAATCCAGAGAGGAAATGCTCACTGCATCCATGGTTCCTGCCCGCCATCTGAAGAGCTGGAGGAGCTGTTCAACTTGTGACAAACAGCCTTTTACCCTGCATGTAATCAATATTGTAACTTTTTTTGTGTAATGAAATTTTCAAATAAAGTTAGATAAATATACACACATACCAAAAGAATAGGTGTGGTAGGAGAAGAAAATATCAAAGTGTTCAGTGAGGATCCACAAGGTCTTCTCTGAGTACTCTTTATTTTCTGCTCCGAGGCTATGGGTCCCTACACTTGCACCAGAGGTGGTACCCCTTCTAGGTTAAAAAAAAAAAATATATGTATGTATATATATATATATATATATATATATATATATATATATATATATATATATATATATATATATATGTCGTACCTAGTAGCCAGAACTCACTTCTCAGCCTACTATGCAAGGCCCGATTTGCCTAATAAGCCAAGTTTTCATGAATTAATTGTTTTTCGACTACCGAACCTACCTAACCTAACCTAACCTAACTTTTTTGGCTACATAACCCAACCTAACCTATAGAGATAGGTTAGGTTAGGTTAGGTAGGGTTGGTTAGGTTCGGTCATATATCTACGTTAATTTTAACTCCAATGAAAAAAAAATGACCTCATACATAATGAAATGGGTAGCTTTATCATTTCATAAGAAAAAATTTAGAGAAAATATATTATTTCAGGAAAACTTGGCTTATTAGGCAAATCGGGCCTTGCATAGTAGGCTGAGAAGTGAGTTCTGGCTACTAGGTACGACATATATATATATATATATATATATATATATATGTGTGCACTAACTTGCCTAAACCAAAAGTTTCAAGTTAACACCTTTAGACACACACACCCACTAGGAGACTTGAACTCAAGTCAGCACAGATACTTCACAGCACTGGCATAACAGGTAAGTACTGAAACCCACTACACCACACTCTGAACCTTAAAAGAGTATTTATTCCCACAAATATCCACAAGTTCTGGGGTATTTAACACCAACTTGTCGTTCAGGCAAGTTAATGCATTAAGCAAGGACAACGTGTTCTCCCATATAACAGGGCTTGATGAAAAAAACGTGACTTCTCACCCTAGAATTTCCACCTCTTTTAAGGCTCTGAGTGTGGTGTAGTAGGTTTAAGTGCATAACTGTTATGCCAGTGATGTGAAGCATCTGTGCTGATGAGGGTTCAAGTCTAATGGTGGGTGAGTGTGTCTAAAGTTTATATATATATATATATATATATATATATATATATATATATATATATATATATATATATATATATATATATATATATATATATACATACATATATATATATACATATATATATATATATATATATATATATATATATATATATATATATATATATATATATATATGTGTGTGTGTGTGTGTGTGTGTATCACGAAAATAAACACGTGATTAAGAATGTGACAATGTCAGACCACGGAGGAAAATGAAACAGGAATTTCCTTAAGTATTCATTGTATATATTTACCTCTTTATGTTATAATTACCTATGTATTGTGCTTGTATGTCTGCTGTATCAGATGGGCCATTGGGCTACATCGGATGGGCCAATTGGGTGCATCTGATGGGCCAATGGGCCGTCTGCGTTGTCCAAGTATTGTACATCAATCAGTCAGGTGCAGTCACAGTGAGAGGTTGTGTTAGCTGGAGCTCCGATTCTAATAACATTATTATTGCAATAATGGAAGGATTAGTAAAAGATTTGGTGAGTCTGGTTGGAGCTCTGAGAGCAGAGATGGATTCCCTGCGGGAGGAGGTGCGACGGCTACGACTTCGGGAGGAAACGAAGGAGGAGGCCAGTGTTGACGGGACCTCATTAAGAAGGACTGACGAAACCAGTATTAAGAAGTCCTCGTCTTGGCAAGTTGTGAAAGACAGGGGTCTTAAGAAGACCTTGGCAAAACCGACAACGAATAGCCTACACCTAAGGACTTTTAACGCATTTGACGTATTAGAGGACGAGTGCTGTGTTGAACCTGTTGTTCAACGAGGTGGCAAAGACAAAGTAACGAGGAGCATTGAAGCGCAGGTCCCTCAAACTGCTCGAAAGGAAAAGGGAGAATCGAAGCGAATTTTGGTTGTGGGGGATTCCCAGGTGAGTTATTTAGGCAGAACGTTTTGTGCCAGAGATAGGGGGAACAGATTAAGGGTTTGCTATCCGGGAGCTGGAATTGGTGATATTGTTGGAAACATGAATGATATTATGACAGGAAATGGAAACAAACCCATTATTTGTATTAGTGCAGGGGGTAATGATGTTGGACGAGTTAGGAGTGAGGAACTAATACAGAGATTCAGGACAGCCATTGAATTAGTTAGGAGCAAGGGAGGAATCCCGATCATATGTGGCATTCTTCCAAGAAAGGGAGTAGGAAATGAATGGATATCGAGGGCACTTGGTGTCAATTGCCGGCTGGAAAGATATTGCAAATCAAATGCAATATCTTTCATAAACAACTGGGAACACTTCTATGGAAGAAATGGAATGTATGCTCGTGATGGGGTGCATCTATCGAGAGCTGGGGTTGTTGCTGTTGCGAACTCGTTGGAAGAAGTGGTTAGAGGTGTTTGTTTGGGTTTAAACTGTTAGCTGATAGAGGTATGGGAATTGATTTGGAGGAAGGAGGTAATAAAAGTATGTGTTCGTGGGAGAAAAGAATTGGCAAAATGATCAGGGAAAGAGAAGGGCCTCAAAATAACAATTCACTAAGGGTATATTACACTAACAGTAGAAGTCTAAGAAATAAAATTAACGAATTAAATGCTCTTGTCTGCACAGAAAAAATAGATATTATTGCACTTACCGAAACGTGGATGAATGTAGAAAATAGAGAACTATTAGCTGAATATCAAATAAATGTATTTAAACTATTTCACACAGATAGATATATTAGACGAGGAGGGGGAGTAGCCATATATGTTAGGGACAATTTGAAATGTAGTCTCAAAGAGGGAATCAAAACTGAGCCACACACAGAAACTATTTGGATAGAATTATACGAAAAAGCAAATAATATTATAATAGGAGTTATATATAGGCCACCAAATTTAGACAGAATGGAAGCAAAGCATCTATGGGATGAAATATCTAGGGCATCTAGATCTAACAGTATTTACGTCTTGGGTGACTTTAATTTTAGTGGAATAAACTGGTTGAACAAAACAGGGAATAGTGAAGCAGAAGATTTTCTAGAATTAATTGACGATTGCTTTCTTACGCAACACATTAAGGAACCAACACGGGAAAATCATATTTTAGATTTAGTGTTAACTAACATGGAAACACAAATTAATGACATCGAAATAGGGAGTGAGCTAGGGAACAGTGATCACAAAGAAATCAGATTTAGCATAGAATGGAATAGACCTGTAGGAGAAAATTCTGTTAAAGTGCCAGATTTTCGAAAAGCTGATTTTAATAGCCTTAGAAATTTTTTGGGTCAAATTGATTGGAAAGTCTTGGGTATAGGGTGGGGGCCGGTCTTGGAGCGAGACATGAACCCAGCGGTAGGTGACGTAAATGGGGATTTCGATGTGGATTCAATATATCACTTATTTAAGAATATTCTAAACAAAGCACAGGAACGTAGTATACCATACAAATTGAATAGATCGAATACCAATGACCCAAAGTGGATAACAAAGAATTTGAAGAACCTTATAGGTAAAAAGAGAGCTTGGTACAAAAGGATTAAAAATGGGGAGGTCACTTTAGAACAGGAATTCGTACAACTGGTTAGAAACGTTAAAAAAGAGATAAGGAAAGCAAAAAGAAACTATGAAGTTCGCATAGCAGGGCAAGCAAAGACAAATCCTAAAGGGTTTCTTCAGTTATATCGTACTAAGACTAGGGAAAGGATAGGTCCATTAAAAACTGAGACAGGTCAAATAACAGATAGTGATGAAGAGATGAGTAGTATTATTAATAAATATTTTGTATCTGTATTTACTAAAGAGGAACTTAACAATATGCCTTCAGCCGAACAAGTCTATGTGGGTGGGGACGAGGACAGGTTGACGAGTTTAACAGTTACCAGGGAGGATGTTCTTATACAAATAGTAAAACTCAAACAAAACAAATCCCCAGGGCCGGATGAAGTGTTTGCCAGGGTGCTTAAAGAATGCAAAGAGGAGCTTTGTGACCCACTGTCAACCATATTTAATAAATCAATAGAGTCAGGCAGAGTGCCAGAGTTTTGGAAAGTTGCTAATGTGATACCAGTTTTTAAGAAAGGAGATAGATCACTTGCGTCTAACTATCGACCAATTAGCCTAACGTCTATTGTGGGAAAGTTAACATAAGAACATAAGAACAAAGGAAACTGCAGAAGGCCTCTTGGCCCATACGAGCAGCTCCTATTTATAACCACCCAATCCCACTCATATACTTATCCAACCCACGCTTGAAACAATCGAGGGACCCCACCTCCACAATGTTACGCGGCAATTGGTTCCACAAATCAACAACCCTGTTACTGAACCAGTATGTACCCAAGTCTTTCCTAAAACTAATAAATTAATAATTGAGTCACAACATGGTTTTATAAATGGCCGTTCATGTTTAACAAATTTGTTATCTTTTTATTCTAGCATTGTTGAGGCAGTTGATAGTGGTAAGGATTGCTATGTTGTGTACCTTGACTTTAGCAAAGCTTTTGATACAGTGCCACATGAAAGACTGATTAAATAGATAGAGTCTCATGGTATTGGGGGTGCTATATTAAGCTGGATTAGGGCATGGCTATACCAAAGGAAACAGAGAGTTAGTATAAATGGAGTCAAGTCAGAGTGGGAAAATGTTGTAAGTGGGGTGCCTCAGGGCTCTGTCCTGGGACCTCTGTTGTTTATAATATATATAAATGATTTAGATTCAGGTTTGAGTAGCAACATTTGCAAATTTGCCGATGATACGAAAATCGGTAGGGAAATTAATTCGGAGGAGGACTCACTATCTCTTCAAGTTGATCTAGATAGGGTTTTGAAATGGTCGAAGGATTGGCAGATGCAGTTTAATGCTGATAAATGTAAAGTTCTGAGGTTAGGTAATGATGATAGGGTTACAAGATACGAGCTAGATGGTGTTGAGATTGCGAAGTCGAATTGCGAAAGGGATCTGGGAGTTATGATTAGCAAGAATTTAAAACAAAAGGATCAATGCATAAATGTTCGTAATAAGGCAAATCGGACACTTGGATTTATTAATCGCAGCGTTAGTAACAAGACACCTGGTGTGGTTCTCAAGCTATATCTTGCTCTAGTTAGGCCCCATTTAGATTATGCAGTTCAGTTTTGGTCGCCATTTTATAGAATGGATATAAATTCACTTGAACGTGTCCAGCGTAGGATGACTAAGTTAATTCCACAAATTAGAAATCTTTCATATGAAGAAAGATTAACAAAGCTTAAGTTGCATTCACTGGAAAGGCGAAGAGTTAGGGGTGACATGATAGAGGTTTACAAGTGGGTGAATGGACATAACAAAGGGGATATTAATAATGTATTAAAAGTATCAACACAAGACAGAACACGAAACAATGGGTATTAATTGGATAAGTTTAGTTTTAGGAAAGACTTGGGTACATACTGGTTCAGTAACAGGGTTGTTGATTTGTGGAACCAATTGCCGCGTAACATTGTGGAGGTGGGGTCCCTCGATTGTTTCAAGGATGGGTTGGACATGTATATGAGTGGGATTGGGTGGTTATAAATAGGAGCTGCCTCGTATGGGCCAAGAGGCCTTCTGCAGTTGCCTTTGTTCTTATGTTCTTATGTTCTTACCTCACCACTCTCTCCTGCCTATTTATACCCATCACTCGATCTGTAAAATCATTCCTTCTGAAGATGTATTTAATATACGAAAGTACTTAAGGAAATTCCTGTTTCATTTTCCTCCGTGGTCTGACATTGTCATATATATATATATATATATATATATATATATATATATATATATATATATATATGACTGAAAACTCACACCCCAGAAGTGACTCGAACCCATACTCCCAGGAGCAACGCAACTGGTAACTACAGGGCGCCTTAATCTGCTTGACCATCACGGCCGGACAAAAGGAAGTGATAGCCGAGGCTATTTGAACCACTTCCCCGCCGGCAACTCGGATGGTAATCTTGGGCATAGCATTTCACCAAATCACCTCATTCTTTGGGGCACACGTGAGGAACACAAATGCAAACAAGCCTGAATGGTCCCCAGGACTATATGCGACTGAAAACTCACACCCCAGAAGTGACTCGAACCCATACTCCCAGTCGTTTTCAGTCGACTGAAAACTACTGAGGAAACTACTCCAAGCTTGTACTAAAGAGGCACCCTTCTTGAGCCCGGATGGGCACATGTATAAGCAAGTAGATGGGGTCGCCATGGGTTCTCCCCTAGGTGTCCTGTTTGCAAACTTCTGCATGGGTACCATCAAGCGAAAAGTCTTAGTCGACATGAACTTGAAACCGGCCATATACTGCAGGTATGTTGACGACATTTTTACACAGGTACCTGATGTCAGACATCTGCAGGAGCTGAAGGAGGCATTTGAGCAGAGTTCCGTGCTGCGTTTCACTTACGAGATGGAAAAGGATGGGAAGCTGCCCTTTCTAGATGTAACAGTCATGGAAAAGAGCGGAGGTTTCCACACTGCAGTCTACACTAAGGAAACGAACATAGGAATGTGCCTAAATGCCAACAGCGACTGCCCAGACAGGTACAAGAGGAGTGTTGTTAACGCATATGTCGACCGTGCTCTCAGCCACAGCTCAGAATGGAAGCAAGTCGACGAAGAACTCTGTAGGGTAAGGCAGGTCCTAGTCAACAACGGCTTCTCCAATGGTTTCGTCGAAGACATAAGAAGGAAAGTGAAACGCCATGCAACCTCTGAAGAGACAACTAACACAACACCTATACCCCCTATTAGACTATTTTACAGGAACTTCTTTTCCACAGCTCATAAAACGGAGGAAAGGGTCCTGAAAGATATTGTTAATAGAAACGTTATCCCTACAGACAAAAATCAGAGGATGCAACTGACGATTTACTATAAACCAGAAAAACGGCCAGCCTACTCATGAGAAACTCTCCAGACAAAAAACAGAACACTTTAAAAGAGACTAACGTCGTCTATGCCTTCAAATGCCCTCTTGGGGACTGTAAGCTCCAAAAAACCCAGTATATAGGCAAGACAACAACATCTCTTTCTAGGCGTTTAACGATGCATAAGCAACAGGGCTCCATTAAGGAACATATAATCGCTTCCCACAACCAAACCATCGCCAGAGAAATCCTAGTAAACAACACAGAAATCATCGATAGATACAGCAATAGCAGGCGGCTTGACGTTTGCGAGGCACTACACATCAAGAAGTCAACACCAGCAATCAACAGCCAATTAATGCACAACTATATTCTACCCACCTCAAGACTCCGCTCCAATATAGAAGCATCAAGAAATATGGACCAATAAGCTTTCTACAAACACTTCTATTCAATACCCATTGTTTCGTGTTCTGTCTTGTGTTGATGAAATAAATACCCTATTAATGCCACCTCTTGTTCTGTCTCGTGTTGATGAAATTAATACCCTATTAATGCCACCTCACCCCATCCACCTCACTAAAATGTAGATATAAAATCGGAGATGCGTAAGTTCTATTCAGTTGTGTATTTGTAAACTAAAGTCTTTGAAAATGTAATAAGTTTTACGAAACGCGCTCGTGTCGCGTCAGACTAGAAATAAAAATGAATTTTGGAGAATTGATTTTTGATTTACCTCCAACAGTGAAAAGAAATGTACGAAAGATTGAGAAAATTCGTGTTAGAATTAATAATCTTACTTTTTCGGTCATATTTAATAATATATGTCTACAGGAAAGACTGCTACCAATATATATATATATATATATATATATATATATATATATATATATATATATATATATATATATGTATGTATATATATATATATATATATACATATATATATATACATATATATATATACATATATATATATATATATATATATATATATATATATATATATATATACATATATATATATATATACATATATATATATACATATATATATATATATATATATATATATATATATTTTATTAAATATGACCGAAAAAGTAAGATTAATAATTCTAACACGAATTTTCTCAATCTTTCGTACATTATGCTTCACTGTTGGAGGTAAATCAAAAATCACTTCTCCAAAATTCATTTTTATTTCTAGTCTGACGCGACACGGGCGCGTTTCGTAAAACTTATTACATTTTCAAAGACTTCACAAATACACAACTGATTAGAACTTGCGTTTCCCTGATTTTATATCTACATTTGAGTGAGGTGGGAAGGGTGATGTGGCATTACATTTGAGTGAGGTGGGAAGGATGATGTGGCATTAGAGGATATTAATAGGGTATTAAAAGTATCAACACAAGACAGAACACGAAACAATGGATATTGAATAGAAGTGTTTGTAGAAAGCCTATTGGTCCATATTTCTTGATGCTTCTATATTGGAGCGGAGTCTTGAGGTGGGTAGAATATAGTTGTGCAATAATTGGCTGTTGATTGCTGGTGTTGACTTCTTGATGTGTAGTGCCTCGCAAACGTCAAGCCGCCTGCTATCGCTGTATCTATCGATGATTTCTGTGTTGTTTACTAGGATTTCTCTGGCGATGGTTTGGTTATGGGAAGAGATTATATGTTCCTTAATGGAGCCCTGTTGTTTATGCATCGTTAAACGCCTAGAAAGAGATGTTGTTGTCTTGCCTATATACTGGGTTTTTTGGTGCTTACAGTCCCCAAGTGGGCATTTGAAGGCATAGACGACGTTAGTCTCTTTTAAAGCGTTCTGTTTCGTGTCTGGAGAGTTTCTCATGAGTAGGCTGGCCGTTTTTCTGGTTTTATAGTAAATCGTCAGTTGTTTACGACGATTTACTATAAAACCAGAAAAACGGCCAGCCTACTCATGAGAAACTCTCCAGACACGAAACAGAACGCTTTAAAAGAGACTAACGTCGTCTATGCCTTCAAATGCCCACTTGGGGACTGTAAGCTCCAAAAAACCCAGTATATAGGCAAGACAACAACATCTCTTTCTAGGCGTTTAACGATGCATAAACAACAGGGCTCCATTAAGGAACATATAATCTCTTCCCATAACCAAACCATCGCCAGAGAAATCCTAGTAAACAACACAGAAATCATCGATAGATACAGCGATAGCAGGCGGCTTGACGTTTGCGAGGCACTACACATCAAGAAGTCAACACCAGCAATCAACAGCCAATTATTGCACAACTATATTCTACCCACCTCAAGACTCCGCTCCAATATAGAAGCATCAAGAAATATGGACCAATAGGCTTTCTACAAACACTTCTATTCAATATCCATTGTTTCGTGTTCTGTCTTGTGTTGATACTTTTAATACCCTATTAATATCCTCTAATGCCACATCATCCTTCCCACCTCACTCAAATGTAATGCCACATCACCCTTCCCACCTCACTCAAATGTAGATATAAAATCAGGGAAACGCAAGTTCTAATCAGTTGTGTATTTGTGAAGTCTTTGAAAATGTAATAAGTTTTACGAAACGCGCCCGTGTCGCGTCAGACTAGAAATAAAAATGAATTTTGGAGAAGTGATTTTTGATTTACCTCCAACAGTGAAGCATAATGTACGAAAGATTGAGAAAATTCGTGTTAGAATTATTAATCTTACTTTTTCGGTCATATTTAATAAAATATGTCTACAGGAAAGACTGCTACCAAAATATACTAATGTTAAAGTGCACGACCCAGCAGCAAGGAATCAAGCCTTCACGATAAAATATCGCCAGGATCTGATTCGTGATCAGATATACAAGGCAGAGAATGAAATCAAAGACAAAAAAACGCAACTACTTCATGCTACAAACGAGTGGAGAAATAGCAACATCGACCATAGTATCCGTACCCGCATTGAACAACACCTCGACATCCTCACAGACCAACATCACCTCAGCACTGAAACAAGGATTATCAAGAAACTAACAACATTATATGGAGGACCTATGGCAATTCCACGACCAAGAGATGGCTTCCTGAACCTTGCAGGAATTAACCTCACTGAGGACCAAGTCACTCTCCTAAATCTGGGCATAAACTGTCATGTTATGTCCAGACCGAGTGAAATGGCCCGGAAAGTGGAGTTGGAAATTCTGTTGGACGACATATTCGACCTCGAGACACAAAAGAAGGTCACTACCAAAGATACGTTACAAGCAGAACTTATTGCAGAAGGAGGAAAGAATCGAGGCAACTACAGAAGCACCATACTGTCCCCCGAGCTTAGAGCGGCAGCTAAAAGCCTTCGTGAGAACAAGGAGATAGTTGTCAGGAGAGGTGACAAGTCGCCAATATATGTCATTCTTAAAAAAGACGAATATCTGGCAAAAATGAACATCATACTCTCTGACCAAACTAAGTTCCAAAGGGTAACGAAGGACACTACAGCCGAATTAAAAGCAAAGGTCAACAAACTGATCGAAACTGTGAACGCCAAGAAATCCGGACTCCACCTGCCAAAGATCATTGGGGAATATAAACCTGGATATGCGTATGGAAATGTCAAGACGCACAAGCCTGGAAACCCACTTCGGCCAATCATTAGCCAGATACCCACACCCACGTACAGATTGGCAAAGCGACTCAACGGCCTGCTGACTCCTTATGTTCCTTGCGCCTTCAGCCTGAAGTCTCCAAAGGAATTTGTGGACTTACTGCGGGGCGCACGGGCCACAGGGATAAGAGCCTCGTTGGACGTAGAATCGCTGTTTGCCAACGTACCTGTGGACGAGACAATCGGAATGATAGCCGACAGAGTGTATCGTGATCCAGCCTGTACTCCTCTTGACATGCCAGAAAGTATTCTGAGGAAACTACTCCAAGCTTGTACTAAAGAGGCACCCTTCTTGAGCCCGGATGGGCATATGTATAAGCAAGTAGATGGGGTCGCTATGGGTTCTCCCCTAGGTGTCCTGTTTGCAAACTTCTACATGGGTACCATCGAGCAAAAAGTCTTAGTCGACATGAACTTGAAACCGGCCATATACTGCAGGTATGTTGACGACATTTTTACACAGGTACCTGATGTCAGACATCTGCAGGAGCTGAAGGAGGCATTTGAGCAGAGTTCCGTGCTGCGTTTCACTTACGAGACGGAAAAGGATGGGAAGCTGCCTTTTCTAGATGTAACAGTCATGGAAAAGGGCGGAGGTTTCCACACTGCAGTCTACACAAAGGAAACAAACATAGGAATGTGCCTAAATGCCAACAGCGACTGCCCTGACAGGTACAAGAGGAGTGTTGTTAACGCATACGTCGACCGTGCTCTCAGCCACAGCTCAGAATGGAAGCAAGTCGACGAAGAACTCTGTAGGGTAAGGCAGGTTCTAGTCAATAACGGCTTCTCCAATGGTTTCATCGAAGACATCATAAGAAGGAAAGTGAAAAGCCATGCAACCTCCGAAGAGACAACTAACACAACACCTATACCCCCTATTAGACTATTTTACAGGAACTTCTTTTCCACAGCTCATAAAACAGAGGAAAGGGTCCTGAAAGATATTGTTAATAGAAACGTTATCCCTACAGACAAAAATCAGAGGATACAACTGACGATTTACTATAAAACCAGAAAAACGGCCAGCCTACTCATGAGAAACTCTCCAGACACGAAACAGAACGCTTTAAAAGAGACTAACGTCGTCTATGCCTTCAAATGCCCACTTGGGGACTGTAAGCTCCAAAAAACCCAGTATATAGGCAAGACAACAACATCTCTTTCTAGGCGTTTAACGATGCATAAACAACAGGGCTCCATTAAGGAACATATAATCTCTTCCCATAACCAAACCATCGCCAGAGAAATCCTAGTAAACAACACAGAAATCATCGATAGATACAGCGATAGCAGGCGGCTTGACGTTTGCGAGGCACTACACATCAAGAAGTCAACACCAGCAATCAACAGCCAATTATTGCACAACTATATTCTACCCACCTCAAGACTCCGCTCCAATATAGAAGCATCAAGAAATATGGACCAATAGGCTTTCTACAAACACTTCTATTCAATATCCATTGTTTCGTGTTCTGTCTTGTGTTGATACTTTTAATACCCTATTAATATCCTCTAATGCCACATCATCCTTCCCACCTCACTCAAATGTAATGCCACATCACCCTTCCCACCTCACTCAAATGTAGATATAAAATCAGGGAAACGCAAGTTCTAATCAGTTGTGTATTTGTGAAGTCTTTGAAAATGTAATAAGTTTTACGAAACGCGCCCGTGTCGCGTCAGACTAGAAATAAAAATGAATTTTGGAGAAGTGATTTTTGATTTACCTCCAACAGTGAAGCATAATGTACGAAAGATTGAGAAAATTCGTGTTAGAATTATTAATCTTACTTTTTCGGTCATATTTAATAAAATATGTCTACAGGAAAGACTGCTACCAAAATATACTAATATATATATATATATACATATATATATATATATATATACACATATATATATATATATATATATATATATATATATACATACATATATATATATACATATATATTTATATATACATATATATATACATATAAATATATATATATATACATATAAATATATATATATAATATATATATATATATATATATATATATATATATATATATATATATATATATATATATATATATATATATTATATATATATATATATATCATTGAATATGACCGCATACTCTGTATTTACTATCTTCTGATTTAGGGCTTCTATCCCTCTAACTATTTTCTTAGCATCAGGGCTTAGCTGAAAAAGGAGTTCTCCAAAACTCATTTTCGTAATTTCAAGGTGAAGAAAAAAGTGAATAACTATAGAACGTATTACACTTATTTATGCAATTTGCACAACGTTTCGAACCTCCATGGTTCATTCTAAAGTGAAAAGAATTTACAGAACAGGTTCATTTATACCCGCACTGGGTCAGGTGATAAGACAATAAAGGTAAAAACATGGGGGATACATAAGGGATAAATGGGGGTGAAGCACATAAGAACATAAGAATAAAGGTAACTGCGGAAGGCCTATTGGCCCATACGAGGCAGCTGCTATCCACATACAAAGATTAATCAAATGTAATTGGCCTGTTATGTTGAACAGTGTCTTCTGTGTTGGCATCGTTATGTTCTGGTCTTGTCCTTACTCTCATGGTGGGTAGAGTAAATAGTTCCTTGATTTGGGTGTTCATGGTAGGTTGTTCTATTCTTATGTGAATTGCTTCAAGAATTTGTAATCTTCTTGCATCTTGGGTTTTGTCTATTATACAGGTATTTTTGTTCAACATTTCTCTTGTTAGGGTGATGTCATGGGCTTGTCTCATGTGATTCCTGGGGGCACCGGATTGAAGATGACATGTCAAACGCCTCGTCAGCCTGGTCGACGTCATACCTATGTACTTAGATTGAAGGTTACATCCTTCGTGGGGGCAAGTGTACATGTATACAACGCTTGACTGCTGTAGAGGGTTCTCCGTCGGCTTCGGGCTGTTTTTGATAAGGAGTTCGGAAGTCTTCTTGGTTTTGTAGAATATTATCAGGTTTATGTTTTGGTTAGGAGTAATGCTTTTTACTCCTTTACGAATTATTTCTTTCATTATTCTTTCCTCTTTTATATGTTCACTGTGCATGGTTGATTTGTAATATAATTTTATTGGAGAAATTGTGGTTTCTGTTCTAGGTTCAGGATTATACCAACGGTCCAAGTGTCTTCTTATAGCAGCGTTTATTTCCGCGTTGCTATATCCGTTGTTCACCAATACCTGAGTTATTCTTTCAAACTCTCTACTCACGTTGCTCCATTCGGAGCAGTGGGTAAGCGCTCGGCGAATATAAGCATTGAGAACAGTGGCTTTGTATCTTTGGGGGCACTCACTTCTACCGTTCAGGCATAATCCTATGTTGGTGGGCATAGTATATACGTTGGTGCTTAAAGAGGTTACTTAGTATATATACTAAGTATATATACTAAGTATATATACTTAGTATATATACCAACGTATATACTAAGCCCACCAACATAGGATTATGCCTATGATTCACTCACAACAACTTCCAATTTCAGTATCCAGACTAAGGTAATAGGAACAAGTTAAAAATGAAATAAAATCAATATAATTAGGCAAGTAGGATACAAATTACAAGTAAAATTAAAGACTCAATAAAGATTGACAAAATTAGTATCCAAAAATATTATGGAATTAATAAAAATGACAGATAATTTAAATTAATTAATACTTATGAATATAATCTTAATTAATTAATACTTATTAATTTAATCTTAATATTATAGAATCTTAACATAATGTAATCTTAATATAATATAATCTAAAAGATAATTATTTATAATTAGCTTAATTATGATCCTACCCTTAATATAACATTAAAACAAATATAATTTTAATTAATTAATCTTTATTCAATTACCATTAAACTTATAGATAATAGATATAATAATACAAACGAGTTAGCATTCATTAAAATACTGAAGAAGTAAGTAAGTAATTATCAAAAGAAGGCACCAAACCGGGAAGGCTATGTAGCACCATCAAATACGCAAAATAATCAGAGGGCGCTAAATATCACCAAGGATGCCAATACGAGAACAAAAACGCATAAGGCGAACGATATCAAAAGTATCCGAGTCACCAAGAATTCTATCGAGGGACAGGTGACCGCGAGGGGCGGTCGGAAAGCAAGACACACGCTCGTCCTGGAAGTCAGGACATTCAAGAAGGACATGCACAACCGTAAGAGGGACAATGCAACTAGGACAATAAGGAGCAGGGCGGCGCTCCATCAAGTGACCATGGGTTAAGCGAGTATGGCCAATACGCAACCTCGCCAGAGCTGTTTCCCACCGCCGGTTACGGTGGAAGGAGGACGGCCACGAGGAAACACAACATTTAAGAGTACGTAGCTTGTTTACAGTAACAGACAACCAAGAAGCCTGCCAACGGGTAAGGACTGAGGAATGGATAACCGGGTAAAAGTCGGAATACGGAATGCCTTTACGAGAGATGGGACAAGAGCGGACAGCTTCCTTAGCGGCAGCATCCGCACGCTCATTTAAAGACACGCCAATATGGCTGGGAACCCAACAAAACTCAACCGACTTAAATTTACTGTGAACGAGAAACAGCCAATGCTGGATCTCGACAACTACGGGATGAACTGGATTAAAGCACCCGAGAGCCATGAGGGCACTACGAGAGTCAACAACAACCACAAAGGAAGACTGACAACGAGAAAGCAGGAGACGAAGAGCATAGAGAATAGCATAAAGTTCCGCTGTAAAGATGCTAGTCTCCGGAGGCAAGCGACACATATAAGTGCGATCAGGAAAAACAACAGAGTAGCCAACACCGTCCGCTGACTTAGACCCATCGGTGAAGACAGAAACGGAGCGGGAGTGAGAAGAAAAGTGCTCAAGGAAAAGGCGTTTTAGAACCGTAGGAGGGGTAAAAGCTTTAGTGATACGAGTCAAGGATGTACAAAACCGCGGAAGAGGGACCCTCCACGGGGGCAAAGAAGGAACAACACGAGGAGAAACACCAGAAATACGAACGGAAAGAGAATCCTGTAGGCGAGATAACCGGACAGAAAGAGGGAGGTGGTGAAGAGGAACAGGAACCGCAGGAGGGGTAAAAGTTAAAGCACGACAGAGGCGAGAGGAAGGATGTTGCAAGGACCGCGCAAGATAGCGAAGACAGTAGCGATCACGGCGGTCCTGGAGAGACAGGAAGCCAGTGTCAACATACAAGCTAAGGACGGGAGTCGAACGAAAGGCACCAGAACTGAGGCGCAACCCAGTATGGTGCAAAGCATCAAGACGGCGAAGAGTAGAAGGAGAAGCAGACGAGTAAGCAGGGCAACCATAATCGAGCTTAGACAGGACGAGAGAGGAATGTAAAGCAAGGAGAGTGCGCCTATCTGCCCCCCAAGAAGTATGGGACAAGACCCGAAGGAGGGTAAGGGCCTTAGAGCACTCAACACGGAGGTAAGAGATATGGGGAGACCAAGACAAACGAGTGTCAAGGAATAACCCCAAAAGCTTCGCGGAATCTTTGTATTCAAGGGGATGACCATAAAGTGACAAAGAGGGACGAAGAACAACCCGTTTCCGCGTAAAAGTCATGGCACAAGTCTTAGAAGTAGAGAACTTGAAGCCATGACCCGTGGCCCAAGACGACACGGCATCAATTGCAAGTTGAAGCCGGCGTTGAAGGAGAGGCGAATCATCACCCTGACAACAAAGGGTAAGATCATCGACATAGAGAGCGGAGAAGACACCAGAAGGAAGAGAGGAAAGAAGACCATTGAGGGCAACCAGAAAAAGAGTAGTGCTCAGAACACTACCCTGGGGCACACCTTCGTATTGCTGAAAAGAGGGAGACAGAGCGGTACCAAGGCGCACCCGAAAGGAACGACGAGAGAGGAAGCTGCGGAGAAAGAGAGGGAGATGACCACGAAGGCCAAAAGAATGAAGTTGAGATAGGATATGATAACGCCAAGTGGTGTCGTAAGCCTTTTCTAGGTCAAAAAGGACGGCAACAACGGAGGTCTTCGCAGCAAAAGCAGTACGAATATAGACCTCCAAGTTCACCAGGACATCTGTCGTGCTGCGGCACTTGCGGAAACCAAATTGAGAAGGGGAGAGGAGGTGATGGTGTTCCAGGAACCACATCAGACGAACGTTAACCATACGTTCAAAGAGTTTGCAGACACAACTTGTGAGAGCAATAGGGCGAAAGTCCTTAGGGGAAGTACCCAGAGACCCCGGTTTGCGAACAGGGAGGACAACGGCATCGAGCCAGTCCTCAGGGACTGACGACGACTCCCAGATCCGATTATACAGACTCAGTAAATACTGAGACGTGCTCGGAGGGAGATGGCGAAGCATCTCATAATGAATACCATCGGAGCCCGCCGCCGTAGAACCGCAGAGGGCCAGGGCAGAACGAAGTTCAGAGAGAGAGAAGGGATCATTATAGGGAAGCTGAAGATGAGTGCAGAAATCTAAAGGACGAGACTCAAGGACAGGTTTACGAAGAAGGAAAGATTGGGGAAGATGAAGACCAGAGCTAACAGAAGAAAAGTGGGAACCCAGTTCGGAAGCGACCTGCAACGGGTCCGCCACAAGAGTATCATGGAGGCGAAGGACCGGTGAAACATCGGGAACGAACTTACCCGCTATCTTGCGGATATGCTTCCAGATCTGGGCCAGAGGGGTTTCGGACGTAATTGTCGAGACATAAGATGCCCAACATTCACGTTTAGCCGTACGGATGGCCCTACGGGCCACCGCACTCGCTTTCCGAAAGAAAAGAAAAGAATCGGTCGTCTGCCTACGGCGGTGCTTCTTCCAGGCTGCACGCTTACAGCGGACAGCCCGAGCACAGTCCGCATTCCACCAGGGAACGCACTTCCGTGGACCCCGAGAGGAAGAGCGAGGAATAGAGCGGAGGGCAGCGTCGAAGACAGTGTCATGAAAAAGGAGGAGAGCGCGAGAGAGGGGCAGAAGGGAGAGGTCAGAGAGAGTAGCACTGAGGGAAAATAGGGTCCAGTCCGCCTTAGCAAACTGCCACCTAGGGAAAGAGAGGGAAGGGCGAAAAGAGAAAAAGGAAACAAGGATGGGGAAATGATCACTTCCATGGAGGTCATCAAGAACCTGCCACGTGAAATCTAAGTAAAGAGAAGAAGAGCAGAGAGAAAGATCAAGACAAGAAAGGGTGCGAGTCCGAGAGTCCAAATGAGTGGGCTCACCAGAAATCAGAAGAGACAGGGAAGAAGAGAGGAGAAACGGCTCAAGGAGGCGACCCCGGGTATTCGTCAGAACGTCACCCCAAAGAGAATGACGACAATTGAAGTCACCCAGCAGGAGCACAGGCTCCGGCAAGGAGTCTAGGAGGTGTTTCAAATCAGGAAGAGAGAGTGGGACACTCGGGGGGAGATAAATGGAACAAACTGTGTACCATTTCCCCACAAAGATACGAGCAGCAGAACAATGGAGAGGCGAAGGAAAAAGTAAAGGAACAAAGGGAACATCTGCACGAATCAAGAGAGCAGAAGAATTAGAAGCCCCAGCAATGGCTGGGGGGGGGGGAGAGAAAGGAATAGCCACGAAAACGACCAGGACGAGCACCTAGCATTGGCTCCTGGAGACAGACACAAAGGGGCGAAAACCGCGAAATCAGAAGTTGGAGTTCGAGGAAATTGGCGTAACAACCTCGAACGTTCCATTGAAGAATGGACAACGACGGGAAGAGAAAGGACAAAAACAGAGAACAAGGAAGAAACAAAGGCGAAAGAGCAACAGAGCACGTTAAAGAATATCAGGGTCGGGATCAGGGTCAGCAAAGTCAGGGTTAGGGGGCATGGGTACACTGAGCAAAGACGGAGGGAAGGAAACGGGAGAACAGATCAGAGGTGGGCGGGCGGGGTCCGGAGGAGGAGGAGGAAGAGGAGGAGACAACGGAGAGGAGCAGTCAAGGACAGCAGTAGGAAGAGGGGGAGTAGAAAGAGGGGAGCGCACCCCAGCAAGAGCAGCAACCGAAAGGGAAGCAGGGGCCAAAGAAACCTCCATAGCAGGAACAGGGGGCGCAACCACTGAAACGGGAGGGGAAGGAGCAACAGAGCCAGAAGTAGGAGCTAAGGAAGAAAGCGAAGCCTTCTTACCCGCCGGGGAAGAGGAAGGAGAGGAGCCAGGCTTACGCTTCTGACTTAAAGAGACAGGTGTCCCAGCAACTACGTACCGGGCAACGGATTCCAGTGTCTCAACAGGAGAAGCCGAACGAGAGCACACACGACGGCCGTCAGGAGAGCGATGGACATCCGCCTGCACCGACAGGCGGCGGGGAGAGCCGATAGATGGAGGAAGAGGATGGGTAGGAGGATCGGAGGGGGACGAGGAAGAAGACACAGGAGACATGACAGACCGGGTTGAAAGAAGGGGAACCCCAGACAGAGGACCAGGAGGGGGACCCCTCGGGAAAGAACTCAAAGGAACAGAGGAGGGGGCAGTGGGCGTATCAGGGTCCAAGGCCCGGAAACGGTTGAGAGTCTGAGGAAGGGGGGAAGGACGAGGAGAGGAAGAGCGCAACACGCGAGCATAAGAGATGTTAGTATAAGGCGGGAGCCGGCGAACCTGGCGCCTCGCCTCAGGAAAAGACAAACGCTCCCGGTGCTTCAGGTTAAGGACGGCCGCCTCAAGCTTGTAATGGACACAGGCACGGGAGAACGTAGGATGGGCCTCACCGCAGTTGAGGCAGCGAGCTTGAGGAGAAGTGCACTCCGACTTAGAGTGACCTTCACTCCCACACAAAGGACAGAGAGAGACAGTCCCAGAGCAGCGGAGGGCACCATGCCCAAACCTCCAGCACTTATTACAAAGTCGAGGAGAAGGAATATACTCCTGGACAGAGCACCTAGCACCAGCAAGAATGACAGAGGATGGAAGGGTCCTACCATCAAAGGTGATCTTCACAACGCGAAGGGGTTGACGGCGACGACCACGAGGGGGACGAGTAAACGAGTCAACCTGGAGGACAGAATGGCCTTGGGCATCAAGGATATGCCGAATATCATCGTGGCAATCCTGCAGATTCCGAACACCGGTTGCAACATGGGGTGGGAGGAGAATAGTGCCAACACTGGAATTCATCTGAACGTTCTTGGAGACCCGAACAGGGATCTCGCCAAGGCAAGATAAGGCAGCCAAGCGGGAAGCCGCATCCTGAGAAGGAGCAGCAACGACACGTGTACCGAGACGAGTGGGGTTGAAAGTAACACACGCATCCACGGAATCTACAAGATGCCGATGGAGGGAGAAATCGTCAGGAGGCGCAGAATCAAGAGGGAGGAGATCAAAGTATTTGGCCCATGAAGCAGGACCAAACAAGGCCTGATACGCATCAGCACGGGAAGGAATCGAGCGAGTGCGGTTGGGGCGCGAACGGCGTTGAGAACCCCTAGAGAGAGAGGGGTCAAAAGGCGCAGTAGTCACAACGAAAGACTTAGCCACACCAGGGGACGAAGTGGTCACCACCGGGGGCTGGAGGCTCGACCCAACCTCAGAGGAGGGAGGGGAGCTGGGGGAAGAAGTCAGGACGGTCAAAGGAGGAGCAAGGTCGGGGCCCAACGCAGCGGGAGCTACAGAGCCTGGTCTTCCAATACAGGCCGACTCGGGGGCTTGGTCGCCCACCCCACGAGCCTGAGAGGGTACAACGGAAACATTCAACGACATAGAGACGAAAAGTGACAAATTCATCCACGAATGTGCCCCCATACCCACCATGGAGCCACAATTAGAGGCAGGACACCCAACAGGAAGCTATCGCTGATCATGCCGGGGCCCCCTAGGGGTGCGTCGTGAGTATACGCCCCACAAACGCCACCTTAAGAACCGTCAGTCCGTCGAGATCGGGTTCAGCGACGAAAGGGGGATTGACAATAAAAGGTTCCCCTCGCTCGAGACGTCGGGTACTACAGTTCTACGGGTGCAAGAGTATGCCTCCTCAAGCACCCGGGCGTCAAAATAGAAGAAGTCCAAAGAAATAATCCAAAACAAGCAAAAGGTCGGCAGGAAACGACAAGCAGATAGGAGAAGAGGGGGGGAGAAAAACGAAACATAAGGAAAAGGAAAAGCGATCCGGCACAATTGGAGAAGACAGCAGCAGGAGTGCAAGGCCAGAAAAGGACAGAGGACTGCCCAACGGAGCATCACACTCCGGCAGCCGTCCACCAAGCCCCCTCACGACGCCAACGGGCCGGAAGGGGAGGGGGAAATACTGAAGAAGATGCTTAAGTAAGTACATGGAGACTTTACTGTAATGTTGCGAACTTTCACGATGATAGATAATTATTTAACCAATGGAGTGCACGCTAGCATCTTGGACAAGGTTAGGCTAGGTAAGGCTCAGTCACTAATGAGATTTTTCCAGATTCTGTTTTTTTTCTATCCTGAAGGCTGATTTTTTTCTATCCTGAAGGCTGATTTTTTTCTATCCTCAAGGCTGATTTGATATAAACGTTAACTTTCAACTTTGAATTAATTAGGTCATGGGCTTTGTCACAGCAGTTCTCACCTTGTAGTTCTTCTGGTAGATCAGCAGAGCTAATGATTAATGAGTCGTGCAATTGAGGATGTTCCAAGTCGTCTTCGGAGGCCGCCTGGTGCATCTGGAGGAGAATTATTTGTTTTTCTAGCCTTTTGAAGGATATCATTTTGTCCTGGTTGGGGTGTTCTCGGTCTAAATCATGTATATCTGTTCAACTATGTCACTTTGACATAAATATAACAAAACTATTGTCCTATGGAGTTGATTTAGCTTCCAGACATATATTTTTTAATAAATCTTAAATGTTTTGTAGCTATTTATGTTAAATACTAGCAGTACCAGCCACACGTTGCAGTGGCTCAGTCTGGGTAAGTAGGAAAAAAAAGAAAAGGGAAAGCACACGTTTCTAATATGTTTAATTTTACAATGCTTGTGGGTATACAATAATTTTTGTTGTTCCATTCTCTGTGGAGATATAGAGACTGTCTGGTTTGCCGACTCTAAAACACGCAAAATATAATTTTCCATGTGAGATGCAATCCTCGTCTAGATATAAACTGCACAATTCTAAATGTTGTCCCTGAGCTTTGTTGATGGTGATTACAAACGCCAATCGAATTGGAAATTACAATCTCTAAAATTGAAATGGCATATCTGTTGGAATCATAGGAATGCGAGGAATTAGGACATCTTGACATTTGAAAGGTCCTGTCAAAATTGTTACTTCTACGACGTCGCTGATTAATTTTTTTTTTACTGTAAGCCGCGTGGCGTTGCAAAGTTTTGGCTGGTTGATCATGATAATTGGCACGCCGATTTTCAATTGACATACGTGTGATGGTATCCCTGGCAGATCGATTGAATTAAAAAATTCTGTTGGATAAATAAACGCTTCGTCTGCTTCCTCAACAGTGTCGACGAACTTGTATGTGCCGGCCTCGCTTTGAATGTTAGACTGAATAATATTGTTAAGTTCGTGTGCCGGATGCTTTTGAAATGTTGCACGTGGGAGTTTCAATGAATTGTATGTTCAATGGCAATTTCAAAGCCGAGGTAGCAGTTCTTCCACTTGGTAGCAATGTCGCAGCTATTCCGGACGGTGCAAGAGCTAAGACTATGCCATTTTGGGCTCGAAATGCTGCCAGAATCAGTGTAATTATAAAGGTTTTACCAGTTCTTCCTGGGGCATCTAAGAAAATTTTTCAAGCCCGTTATTGACAGTTTTATTTATTTGAATGTAAATGCTTTTTCGCTTGAGCGTTAGATTAGGAATATTTGATTGCACATACGACAACTGATCACCCGTGTTGTTACTTTGTTCACGACGCAATTCTACATCGAACGAAGCTGCAGCAGATCGATTCAATGATGGCATTTCCAATTGATTGAGAACTTTGCGATTTCTAAGCACAAATCTTCAATCATTATCAACGCTTCGTTGTAGATTTCTGCTGTGAAATCCATATTCATATTTGAATTTTCCTTGCGTATTCGACGTACAATATCTTCAGCCATGTGCAATTTATATTTCTCCCATAACTCTGTTGGAGACGGAGACCAGGCGGTCAATATGATTGCAAACAATGCATGATTTTGATTTGGATGTGACGTGTTAGACTCGTCATTAATGCATTCATCCCAGTGTCGGTCGTTCTCCAATTAATACCAAGCAAGTCATGCACTACGGGAAGTGACATGTGTTACGATGTTGACAAGTCTCAATTGCTGGAAGACGTTGATCCAGGCACATTTACCATCAGCCTGCGAAGAAAGAAGCATTAATCTTGATTGGGATGCACAGTGGATGTCTGCCTATCGTAGTTTATTTGAATATGCCAAGTTGTCCGTCGACTCGCTCTACTTGTTTGCGTCGTTCAAATGATTTTCTACTGGCATTCCACGTGTAATACGTAGGCACTTCCGAATACAGCAGTGTTTTTGCAAATGCGTCATTTTGACATAACGTGAAGAAAGCAGTAACCGTTGTAGCCGGTGGATTCACAGCTGTTTGTTGCACATTTGCAGCTGTGAAATAAACGTATTTTCCATTTTCTTGTTTTCAAAACAAAACAAAAAAATAATAACGAAATATTTCAATTTAATGCAGATCAATCGACACAGCTCAATTTCACCACCAATTGCACTGAAAAATAAGAAGAGTTAAGAACACGAAATGAAAAAAAATGAAAAATGAAACAAATATACTATACCCACGAAATGAACACTATGGTAAACAACGCAGCTCAATTCCAAGGCAATGTCACACAAAATAATTAAAACAAAATGAAAATAAATCAAACACTATGAAAAATCAATTTATCAATGCAATCGGAAACACTGAAATGAAATTGTAACGTATTTTAAATTGCGTGTGTTGCTCTTACGTGCAACAGATGGCGCTGCTTTTCCAAAAGAGCATGTTTTTACCTGTCACAGGTGTGGCACGTAAATAGTAGGTATATAAAAACACTTGTCTGTTCGAATGTAACGTTATGTCAAAATTTCTAAACAATTGGTAAAGAGATTTCGAAGATTTCCTTCACATGAAAAACACAGTTTAAAAAAAAAACATGTTCTTTCCCGTCACAGACGTGACATCTATATAGTATGTATATAAAAACCTGCTCGGATGCGAATGGAACTGTGTGTGAAAATTTCTAAGCAATCGGTGAAGAACTTTTGGAGATTATCGATTTTGAACAAACAAACATTTCCATTTTTATTTATATAGATTACTAGCAGTACCCGGCCACGCGTTGCTGAGCCACAGCAACCATCCCTGTCCCCCAGTCCTCCCCACCATTCCCCCCTCACCCGTCTCCTCGGCCTTCCAACCATTCCCCACTCCACCGTCCCTTCGTCCTCTCCACCATTCCCCACTCTACCATCCCCTCTTTTTTCCCACCATGCCCTACTTCCCTATCCTTTTCTCCTCCCCACCATTCTCTATTCCCCATCCCCTCGTCCCCACCATCCCAAACTTCCCTGTTCTCTCGTCCTTCCCCACCATTACCCCCTACCTTGTCCCCTTGTCATCCCCACCATCTCTCACTTACGTCCCTTCGTCATCCCCACCATTCCCCACTCCCTCGTCGGATGCCTTCCCAAATGGTCTGATGTTCCCATCAGAAAATTTGGAACATCAAGTGATCTGATGTTACCATCACTGAAATATAAGAAAAACAGTTAAAAAATGAAATGAAAATAAGAAAAAATATATAAAAATATAAAAATAAACTATACTCAAGAAATGAATGGTATGGTAAACAACACAGCTCAATTCCTACGCAATTCACACAAAATAATTAAATCAAAATGAAAATGAATAAAAATCTTTGAAAATTCAATATATCAATGGAATCAGAAACATTGAAATAGAATTGTAACATATCTAGTATAGCATGTGTGTTGCACTTACATGCAATAGATGGCGCTGTTTTTCAAGAAAAGCATAGTTTTACCTGCCACAGGTGTGGCATCTATACTTATACTTACGAAATGAACGGTATGGTAAACAACACAGCTCAATTCCAACACAATGTCACACAAAATAATTCAATAAAAAATAAAATAAATCGAAATCTATGAAAATAAAATTTATCAATGCAATCAAAAACATTGAAATGGAATTTGTGACATATTTAGTATAGTGTGCATGTTGCCATTATGTGCAACAGATGGCGCTGTTTTTCAAAAACGCATTTGTTTACCTGTCACAGGGGTGGCATCTATATAGTAGGTATATAAAAAGATGCACCTATTCGAATGCAACGGTGTTTCAAAATTAAAAAGCAATTGGTGAAGATCTTTCAGAGATTACAGCATGTGTTGCTTTTACTTCCAACAGATGGCGCTGTTAAAAAAAAAAACATGTTTTTTTCCTGTCACAGGTGAGACATGTATATAGTAGATATATAAAAAGACGCGCCTATTTGAATTTCAAAGCAATCGGCAAAGAGGTTTTGAAGATTTCCCTCACATGAAAAACACAGTTTTTCAGAAAAAGCATGTTTTTTTTTTACCGTCACAGACGTGACATATATATAGGTTGTATATATAAACCTGCTCGGATACGAATGGAATGTTGTGTGAAAATTTCAAAGCAATCGGCGAAGAACTTTCGGAGATTAGCGATTTTGAACTAACGAACATTTCCATTTTTGTTTATATATATATATATATATATATATATATATATATATATATATATATATATATATATATTTTTTTTTTTTTTTTTTTATTTATATTTAATGTATACATCAATGATTTGCCAAATGTTTCTAACATTCTTAAGCATACACTATTTGCTGACGATATTACCGTCATTTATTCTGACTCCAACCCCCACACACACTAAATAATATTGTAAATAATGAATTAAAAAAGTCATTCATGTATGTCAACCAACAAACTCACACTAAACATAGAAAAAACCTACTACATTTTAATTGGAAGTAAATCATCAAATCAAATTCAACTTAAAATAAACATTGTAATATCAGCAATAAAACTGAGCGACTGTTCCTTGGCTTATACATAGACAAAAGACTGAACTTCAACATCCACATACAACACACAGCCAAAACAATTTAGAAAAACGGTCGGTACACTCTATAAAATCAGATATGTTCCCCTCTTTGCATCCCCATCATTATACTACTCGCTAATCTATCCTCTCCCTATCCTACATACGGAATCTGTGCATGGGGTTCAACCACTGCAAATTACCTCAGGCCCATCATCACTCAGCAAATATCTGCTATCAGAACTATAACAGACTCTGTCTTCAGACAACACACAGCCCATCTGTTGAAGTCCCATGACATGCTAAACATACACTCACTCCACACATTCTCAGGTGCTATTTACATATACAAAACCTTGTTCCTAAATGCTAATCTTCATCTGAAACTTTTCGTTGATAAGTGTAATAGAACACATGAGCACCACGCCAGAAATAAATATCTCTTTAATTTCCCCAGAATCAAACAAAATCTGTTCATTAAGGACATTAAGGACCTGCCCAAAACGCTATTCGTGTTAGTGGCGTTACAGAAATGTAAAAATACCAATTTTATGTAATCTCACAAACCCATTGTACCTTCTGTAAACAAAAATTATTATTATTATTATTATTATTATTATTATTATTATTATTATTATGTACTCTGCCCGAAATGTTATGCGTTTTAGTGACGTTACAAGAATGTAAAAAATCCAATTCATGTAATCCCACAACTGCATTGTACTTTCTTGCAAATAAATAAATATATAAATATAAAATAATAAAAACCAATATTGATACTGATTGTTATTTGCTGGTATACGTAACTACTATATACTTACATGTCTCTTCACTCATGGCACACCGAAGCCTACATGCTTTCAGATATATTGCTTTATTATTTAGAGATTCGAGATTCACAAATAAAGATTGTATATATTATTAGAAATTCAGAGTTTAAATCTTTTTTTGTGATTCCAACACAAAAACTATATCTTTGAGACGGTTCATGCAGAGATTGTCAGAAAAATTATATTTTTCGCGTTTTATATTAATATCATCATTATAGTGTGTAAATATTGTTATGACTCCAGGTAGCCTGAAAAATGAGTCTACCCTGTGAGAGTTATTCAGCAAACCAGACCAACTGAGAGGTCAAAGAAAATATAGACATGTGATTATATATTAAATACTTGGCTAGGGTTAATGAAGAGTTTAAAAGCATAGGCAGAGAATACATATGTAAATAAATGACTTCACATGAGATGTCGAGTTTGTTGGCAAAGTATGAGACTCACTGCAGACAACTTGACCTCACTCGAGCAACAGAAGTCGTGAGAGAAGGTTGCATTGTCTTTGTGTTCCTGACAGTAATGGATGAACCTCTAATTTTGTACTCCGTCAAGAGGAGGGGACCAGTCAGGCGCTCGTGTATGAAGCCTGGGAACAACTTAGTGCTCGAGTCAGGACCAGGAGAGGCTGGTGAAGCAGTTTACTAGCGATTTTGTGGGCGATGGAGATCGCCAATGTCGGAGACTGGGACCTGAACCTGCCCTGCGCCAGATAAAATTCTGTGGTAAGGCTGCTTAACCAGTTGCTAGTGATTGCCTGCAGTTGATCGTGTGCCCAGCAATCGTGGCAAGTGTTTATACGTATATTTTATTAAGGCAGTAAGCTTAAATAAGAGTAAAGATGAGGCAACCAGCTGGAGGAGGCAGTGACACATCCACTCTCTCTGGAGGCCAGTGGTTGACTGAGGAAGGCGGCGGTGGCTGCTAGCGAGGGTAGAGCATGGAATCACCCAAACGGGGGAGTTCCCTTCGCGACGTGTGAGAGTTTAAAGAGATGTCGAGTGAAGGAGAATTATTGTGTGTAAATACATTTAGTTATACTTAAGAAGGGAAACATTTTAATTGGCATGTCAATGAAAATTGCAGGTTTGTTGGAGGAGAAGTTGATGGAACTTGAAGGTCAGTGGAGAAGTTAACGGATAGAACTTCAAGGCTGTAGAAGTGAATGCCGAATTCTGTGGAAGAGCAGAGCCCCCCATAGTGAAGAGTGGACCTCAATCTGTGACGAGGAGCAGTGAAGTGAAGTTTCACGTGCTTCTGTGGAATCAGTGGTGGAGAACCACTGGTGTTCGAGGAAAACTTCATTGACGACCAGACCACACACTAGAATGTGAAGGGACGACGACGTTTCGGTCCGTCCTGGACCATTCTCAAGTCGATTGTCTATATCGACTTGAGAATGGTCCAGGACGGACCGAAACGTCGACGTCCCTTCACATTCTAGTGTGTGGTCTGGTCATCATACTTTAGCCACGTTATTGTGACTCATCGCCTGCAAAACTTCATTGTGTAGCAGTCTGGGAGGGCTGCAGAAGATCCCCACACACAATTCTGGGAGAACCTAGAGATATACAGAGTAGTGAGCCTCTAGATGCGGAGCAGAGGTTCATGGTGACTACTGATAATGTATTAGGAGAGTGCTTGAATGTCATTGGCGTGTAAGACGCAGTGGGAGATTGACCATTTGTTTGGGTTGAGGAATTTATATGCAGATGTCTCTATTGTTACAGCCATAGGCTGAGTTATATATATGTTAGGGCTGATTGTATAGTATTATTATGAAAAGAGTGAACCCCACTTGGTGAGGGGGTAATTAGTGGCTAGCCAGGAGTTGGGCAAACACTTGATATGGACAGCTGGTGAAGCCAAGATAGGGTATTGGATCGCAACCAGATTGTAGTAGCTTAGAGTGTTTTATGTCAATATTTTTGTTTCTTTTATGTAGTGTACTTTACGTGTTCTTTGTTTATTAAATGTGTATAGTTAACATGTGTTTGCCCTTGTCCTGTGTCAGAGTTCACCCCCTTCCACCTTGTGGTTGGGGTCGTCCCACTGGTCTTAGCCCCTCAGTACTGGGCGCCACTGCTCGCCCTTGGGCTCCCGCAGTCAACTAAGGGCTGGCCTTATACACCCCTAGCGAGTGGGAAGGTTCAAGCTTCCTATAACTTACTTAAACATGCCTGTCCTGACACTGGGACATTTTCTCTTGCTTTATCTGGTCTGTCCTGAGGTCGCCAGCTGGGTGTTTATACTCTTGTCCCAGCAACACGTCGGTGGTCTCATTAATTATCTTGGCTAAGGATGCAATGACACATGCAGTGCAAGGTGTCACTAATGGTCTCAAATATATAATATATATATAGCCCTAGAGAATGGAGGATCACTTAAACTCCTCAGTTAGTTTAAAAGTTTACTGAAGAAAAACATATATGCATATATAAATGGCATAAAGAAATGTCTATGTTTGGAATCATCTGCTGGCGGGGTTGCTCCTGAGCTACCGTGCAGTGAGGACGTGTCGCCTGCTGCTCCGGTGGTTTGAGTCGGTTCTCACTACGTGTAGAGAGCCATGGGGAAGGCTCAGCGCAAGAGGGAATGGAAGCAGCTTTCGGACGAGGAAGGACGGGGGACCGATGTGCAGCAGGCCCCAAAGAAAACTGCTATCGAGGCTTTACCACTTGCTTCTACCAGCAAGTCAGCGGACGTAATGGACCTAGAGAGGACAGCGTCAGTCACACACCAGCCAGTGTCAGTCAATGCTTCTCTGTCCGCAACGCTGCCGCGGGACGGCAGTATGAGTCAGGAGAGGACACCACCGGTTTCACGCCAGCCAATGTCGGCCATTGTTCCTCTCTCCACAGCCCAGCCGCAGGACAGCAGTATGAGACAGGGGAGGACACCACCAGTCTCACACCAGACATCGCCAGCCTCTGCACTTCTTCCGAAATTCAAGATCATGCAGACCGACCACTTTCCTACAGCATATGGAGTAGTAACGGCGATGGAAAAAGAACAACCAGAGCTCAAACTTTCCATTACAGTCAACCTGAAGGGAGAAATAATACTGACACCACAAGACCAACAGACTGCACATTACTTAGAGAAGGTAAGAGTCCTGCAGGGGAAACCTGTGTGCTTGGTAAAGCTGGACCCTTCAGAACGACGCACACGAGTCGTGCTTTTGGGATACCCAATCGACTTTCCCCTGGATCCAGTGCTAGAACACAAGCAAGTCCTGAGTGCGGAACGTTGCCACACAAAAGTAGACAAGGCAGCGACGCGTCAGGTTCTGGTGACCGTCATGGGACATGTGCCGGAAACTTTCGGTCTTGGAAATTGGGGGACATACCGACAGAGGCCATACGTTCCGGAACCCCTACGCTGCTTCAGGTGTCAGAAATACGGCCACCATCAGTCACGCTGCACAGGACAGGAGAGGTGCGGAGTGTGCAGCCTGAGACATCCCACCAAAGACTGTATTGCCAAGCACAAGGCAAACCAGACCACAACAGCCAAATGTCCAAATTGTGGAGGCAAACATCATGCCTGGAGCACAACCTGCTCTGCACGGAAACAAAAAGTGCAGACAGCTCAGGCCAGGGTCAACACACTGACCAGCGGTACATCCACCAACACCAACGTCTGGAACACTCGTGCACAGCCACAACAGCCACCCGCTCTCACAGAGCAAAATTTCCCGAATCTGTCAATTCCGAATCAGACATTACACGAAAGTGTTGCAGAAGTCCAGCAAGTGCAAATGAGCAGAAAACACTTACTTTCGGAATCTACTCCCCAGCTATACAGTTTTACCGAGGTCCAGCTGCAAACCATCGTGAAGATCATGGCAGAAACCATTATCAATTGCCTACAGATGACGCAGAACGCCTCACAACAACAGACTCAAGACATCACTTGTGTGATAATGGACAAGATCGTGCAGCAGACCACAGTTACACGAGAAATAGACAGTCTCCGACAGGATGGAGCACTAGAGGACAAACAACGCAACTTGGACATACTGACTACCGACAACAGTCGGCTAGTCAAGACACCGGAACATCGACATTCACAAACGCAACTGCAAGACGCAGTGACCACCCACGATCAACAGAATCTTCCAACACAGGAGACAGACAACAACAGCCAATGCAGTCTGATCTGCAGCAACGCCAACAAAGACGTATTGAACAGCAGAGATGCGCAGGTTCCGCCAACACAAGAAACGGCCGCGAGCACTCAATGCAGTCCGACTTGCAGCAATACCAACAACAAAGTGATGGACCACAGTTCTGCACAGATTCCAACAATGCCGGGGTTGACCACGGACAATCAATGCAGTCCGACCTGCAGCGCTTCCAACAACATAGCGATGGACCACAGTTATGCACAGATTCCAACAACGTCGGGGATGACCACGAACTATCAATGCAGTCCGATTTGCAGCGACACGACTTGCGAGGCGGAGACTATAGAGGTCGATTCCGAGGAGGAGTTCTAGTAGAACAAGCAACACCAACCGAACCCGTCGTCTGGCCATTACGAATTCTGCAGTGGAACATACAAGGTCTTGGAAATAAAAAACACACACTTCAGGAGGCTGCAATCAGCACGAAAGCAGATATAATCGTTTTGGAAGAAACTCTTTTCCCAGCCACGAAATCCTTCAGATTAGCTGGATATCAGCACTATGTTCTCCCGTATGAGCAGGGGAGACTAAGAGGATTAATGACCCTAGTCAGAAACACCATACCCAGCAAGAAAATAGACTCGGTTTCATGTGGGGATGGAGTAGAGGTATTAGCAGTTACAGTGAATATGGCTAATTTTGAGCTCCTCATATACAACGTCTACAAGCCCCCTAGACGTAAACTAGAAGCAGAGGCAGTGCTTGCCTTGGCCACGCAGGAAAATTTAATTCTTGCTGGAGATTTTAATGCTCATCATCCAGAGTTAGGTGCAACTGGGCCAGCCAATGCAGATGGGCGCCATTTAGCTGCAGCTCTGCGAGGAGTACCTGAAATTACACTTCTCAACACTGGGGAACCCACTCACATTCTAGGAGGTTCCCTTGATCTTACATTCATCTCCACAGCACTCCAGCAACAGGCGAAGTGGGAAGTAGACCCGGTGATCACTAGTGACCACTATGCTACTGTCACGACACTAAACCTGGCACGACCTCCTACACCACCTGCGCGGCCTCGGTGGAATTTAGGAAAGGCCAATTGGAATGTATACCAGGAAGAACTTGAAAAATGGTATGCAACGTACACGCCACCTGAAGATTTGAACATACACGAGACCAATCTGCAGGAAGCCGTTGCAGCTGCTGCGAACAAAGCTATTCCAATCATTATCACAGGTAACACGAAACGAAAGAACTATTGATTCTATAGTAATGACGTTAAAGAACAGAACCACAGAGTCAACATCTTCAGAAAACATCTAAAGAGAAACCCCACACCAGAAGGAAGAACTCTGCTACGAGCGGTGATATCTGAAGCAAGGCGAGTTTCTCGAGAAGTAAAGGAGGCAAGATGGTTTGAGTGGTGTCAAACTCTAAATGAACATAGTAGTCTTGGCAAGATATGGGGTCAGATTAAAACTATATCAGGTCGACCAGCCCGGCCACAGGCATGTATTCAACCATTGCAGGAGGCTGAGAGACTTGCTCTCCAATTTGCAGAAAGAACAGCTTCATATCAGCTTCCTGCAATGGTCCGAAGGCAGCAAGAACACTTAAAACAAGAGAGGATGACAGTCATTCATGAGGGCATAGCTATAAATGACGAATGTGACTGTCCCTTCACCGAACAGGAACTAAGCAGAGCCAAAAAGGGTGGTAAGGACACTGCTCCAGGTGCTGATAACATTACATACTCAATGATCGCACGTGCAGGTCCTGCTGGAGACCGAGGGATGTTGGACGTCATCAATGCGTCTTGGCAGCAAGGCAAACTACCGCCCTCTTGGAAGAAAGCAGACATCATACCGATTCCTAAGCCGAATGAACCTGGCAATTACAGACCCATTTCCTTAACATCATGCGTTAGTAAAACTGCAGAACGGATGGTCTTAAATAGGCTACTGTGGAAGACTGGAGACCTTCATAAACACATATTTGGCTTCACTAGAGGTGTAGGTACTGCCAACTGCATAGCAACATTACTAGGAACAGTTAACTCGGGTCCAGCTATAGTGGTCTTCCTTGATTTGGAAAAAGCATTTGAACTTGCAAGCCCGCCAGCAATACTACACACCTTAGTTAAAAAAGGTGTGAGGGGGAAAATGCTAGCATGGATTCAAGATTACCTAAGTCACAGGTATGCCAGAGTAAAGTTGCAAGGACAAGTGTCGGACTACCACTTGCACGAGAATGGGACTCCACAAGGAGGAGTCCTCAGTCCTAGTCTTTTTAACATCCTTATGGAAAACCTTGTTACCATGTCCTTTACAGAAGGGGTTACATTGCTAAGCTATGCTGATGATCTAGCATTAGTCGTTACGGGTCCTTCACTTCTAAATAAAGCTCAAGGTGCTTTAGATCAAGTGACATCTGAATGCAGTGTTTTAGGGCTAAAAATATCTGCACAGAAGTCTAAGGCGATGAGACTAGGTGGCAAGGCTCCAGACAGGCACCTACGCATTCAGGACATTAACCTTCAGTGGGTTCCACAATATCGATATCTCGGAGTGTGGATTGATTTTAAGATGACATTCAATAAGCAAATTCAATATCTAAAGGAGAAAGCAAAGTCACGAATAAATATAATGAGAGCAATCACAGGGCCCCGTCTAGGAGCGGGACACAGAGTGTTGAGAATGTTTTACATACACGCCGTTCGTTCCCTGGTTGATTATGCAGCACCTGCCTTACTCACTCTTTCTCCTGGTCAGTGGGCAAACGTTGAGGTTCTTCAAAATGATGCATTGCGAGTCATAACAGGTGCTCCCAGATGGACTAAAATCCTGAACCTAAGACTAGAGACGAAGCTAACGGCGATTGAAGTAAGGGTAAAGGGGATTGCTGCGTGCATGCTGACCAAGATATTGACTAGACCTAGAATCAGTTCACTTAAAGATTTGATCACTGGAGCACTAACTCTGGACAGAAGAGCCTCCAATAGCAACAGGTGGACCCATTGTGCGATAAACGCCATCGATACGTTCGATATGGCAAACACAGTCACTGAGAGGGGTGTTGACGACATACATGCAGACTTTGTTATACAAGCCCCTTGGGAATCTCTGCCAGCAGACTTTCAGATTATGGCTCTTGACGGAAAGAAGACCCAGACACATCCTCATCTGCTACGTCACATTGCACAGATGCATATAGAAGCAAACATGGCATCCGACAGCTTCACTTACTTCACGGATGGGTCAGTAGACCAGCAGGGACAGGACACCGGAGCTGCAGTTAAAGCAGGAAACTCTGTATATAGTTGGAGGCTCTCAAATGGGTGTTCGACTTTACAGACTGAGATGCTAGCCATTCAAAAGGCTTTGGAACATGCTCTTGCTGAACACCGCCAACATGTTATCGTCCATACAGATTCGAGAACCGCCATTGAAACCTTGCAACAGGAACACATATGTGATAACATCCATCTGACCACCAATGTCTTATCATTCATGCACACACTCCACCGACAAGGCCGACGGGTGCTTATCAACTGGGTGCCAAGTCATGTGGGACTATTAGGTAATGACATTGCAGACGAAGCTGCAAAACTTGCTACTAAGAGGAGGAATGTAGACATTTCCATACCACCGAGTCTCTCCCAGATGAAGAAAGTGATTCGAAACAGAGCAATGCGAAGGCTGTACAGTGACCACGACGCAGCAGTTGCAACATCAGGATCTGCGGGTTGGTACAAGAATTCCACCAACTACGAACCACTTAGTTTGATGAAAGGGGGCAGTAGAACAACAGAAGTGCACTTACATCGCATCAGGCTTGGATACCCATGTGCATGGGAAATAGGCTTACGGGTTCCGGAAGGTGAGAGGAAATGTCAACACTGTGGAGAAATGCCCGACAGACCACTGGAACATTATCTAACACAGTGCACAGTTACAAACCCGTTAAGATTTCACCTTCGATTCGACAGAGCAGAGGAAGTTGTTAAACACATATGGCAAAATCTCACTGAAGCGACCATACGGGTCATACATACTCATCCTCCGCCCAGGTAAACCAGAAACGAGCATCACTTAGTGGGCCAGCCAGAGGCTTAGGGCCCGCGCAGGATTATCCCTGCTAAAAAAAAAAAAAAAAAAAAAAAAAAAAAAAAATCTGCTGGCGGCAACACGGTCAGCTGACTGGGTCCACTCCTCCAGCGCGGGCACACACCTCGCGCCTCTGGCAGCACGATCAGCTGACGGCTCTAGCTGTCAGAATGTCGTGATTTTCCCACGCCTCTAGCAAGGCGATCAGCTGGACGTTTCAGAGTACGTTGGTGGCTCCTTGCACACCAACTACCCTTCCAGGATCACAAACATCCCCGCCTTAATGATCACCCACACCAACTCATGCCTAAATGAGTTTTTGGCTCCTAGCCTAACGTCCTGTCACTTAGACAATAAAATGACGAGTGGAAATATTCCCAACATATAAAATACTCTAAATCGCCTAGCTCAAAAGGGGTAAGGGAGGGACAATTATCTACCTTATTTCACTCCAACCACGAAGCTGACTCGTCCTCTATTGAGGGATGTTGAGGTTCCTGGTTCTGGCGTCTGCTCTGTCGACGACTAGTTCCCACACACACACAGGTTCCTCCGTCGCCTTCGTGGTAACGCATCTTCACCGTGCTGACTCCCAACAGGTACTGCCTTCCTCCTCCTCTTCTCTGGGGTACTGGAGACAGGTACCTCCGTCGTCGTCCTCCATTCTCACTGGCACTGCCAACACCTCGCAGTCCCGCACAGCTTCCTCTCGCCTCACTGCCAGTAGATTTGAGCCCGGCCCTAGCTTCTCGCTTGATGTGTAAGACGTGGTCCTCTAGTGGTCGTCCCAGACGTCACCAGCCCAACGTTCCCTCTGCTGCAGACTCTTGATAGAGCTCTTGGCTCTCTCATCAGGTCCGTCCTTGCCTCTGGGCACTCCACGGAAGTTGGATGGCTTTTCCGACTGTCTGCAGAATCAAAGCGGAGCTTAAATCTACGAGTAAGGGCTCTCTAGGTCCGGAGCTCGCTCGAGCGCCTCTTCCTTCTATGACGGCTCGTGATGTACTGTCTTCCCGCCCCAGGCGCCAGCCGCCCCGGGCCCTCCGCCTCATGACATCACACCGCCCGAGGGCTCTCGTCATTGGTCACTTCAGGCACGTGACCTCACCTGGCCAATCACGTGCCGGGAAGCGTCAGGACGTCTTGGCGGGAAACAGGATGACTCGACACCGTCCTGTGCCTCAAAAGGCGTAAGCCCCTTGCATTATCAAACTTAGCTGGCCACTTTACAGCCAGCTTAATCACGCTCCACGCTTTCCCATACATGAAAATGTTCCCTGAACATCCGAGAACACTTAGGCTATGGAGATATGACTCTTCTAATCTGGGAAGGAAGAAATACAGGGGTGGACACCGTCACACCTGGTGAGGTTTCCCAGAAAGCAGAAGGGAAGGGGGGGGGGGGTGTGGGAAGAGAGAGAGAGAAAGGATCACAGCTGTGGATAGGGTGATAGAAAATATTTATTTACAAAAGGGGAACTGAGGAGATCATTCCAGACAAAGAGAGAGTGGGGAGTCACGGGGCTCAAGTAGCGTGTGTGTGCACAGAACAAGGCCAGTGTTACAGCTGCACCCCTAGATATGTGATGATGAACCCCTTTCCAAGATCAAGAGGCGTGCAGGGTGATCTGAGAAATTTCAAGCACTCCACAGTTTATTGTTGGTCGACCGACGGTAGGGGGAGTGTGGCTGCCAAGGTTGGTTGTCTGTTCTGGCAGAGAGTGGTTGGGGGACGTTGTCCACCTGTACACGAGCAACAGTCTGGTGCAACAGCCAGAGCTCTCTTTGGAGGTTTAAGCCCCATAAGCCCCAACCCTCTCAGGCGGTCCAGGACAAGATATTGAGGACCTGTCCGGGAGATTGGATTAACACACCCTCAGTTTGGGTCCAGGAGGTTGGACTAATACATCCATTGTGGCAGCTGAGCGGGCTACCTATTATTAGCCTGTGTGACCACAGGTATATTCTCTCTCTCTCTTGGGAAGACTCACAGGACAGGATGGAGAAGGTGCAAGCGTTTGTAGAGTCTGGCAAGCCTGAGGACTTGGAAGGTTGCACCAAGGAGCAGTTGAAGCAGATAGCAGAGAAATGTGGCATCAGGGTGAAGGCATCTAAAGTGGCTGGAGTGAAGGATGAGATCCTTAGACAGCTGAGGGCTAAGAGTTAAGCGGCAAAACAAGGAGCCCAGAAAGGAGCTGGAAGTGGAAAGGAGGATGATGGACAAGATGACGTGAGGTCCCAAGGATCAAGTAGGAGTAATCGCAGTAGCAGGAGTAGCAGAAACAGGAGCTTGGAAAGATTCCATCTAGAGCTTCAAATGCAACAACAACGTGAGGAGAGACAGTTCCAACTGGAAAAGTTAAAATTAGAACTTCAGATGAAAACTGAGGTAGAAAAAGAGAAAACCAGACTGGTGGTAGAAAAGTTAAAGGAGAAAACCAGACTGGAGATAGAAAAAGAGAGAACCAGAATAAGAGAACTGGAGTTGAAACAGGAGAAAGAAAAAGAGAAAACCAGGGTAAGAGAACTGGAGTTAGAACAAGAGAAGGAAAAAGAGAAAGCCCAAGTCGAAAGGGAAAAAGAGAGATCAAAACAAATACAGATAGAAGAAAATAAAACTTTGGCTGAGCAAAGGATTGAACAGTCACTTATCAAGACTATTCAACAAATGTGACAACTGGTTAGGAACTAACCCAGTTGACATTTCCAGACTAAGAATTTCCACAAAGGTGGCTAGCTAAAAATATGACCATGTAAAGGATATAATCGAGTCTTATTGAAACATACTCTTTGTCAGTCATACTGAGTCAGACGAATTAAGTCTAATTGAATCTGACCTTGCCAACTATGAAGACAAAACTCAGGCCAAGTTAGATCATTATAACAAAGTGCTTGCAACACAAAATGTTTCTGCTGGAGTAGAACATTTTTATAGTTAAGTTATACCCAAGCAAGCATCCTGTTCAGATGGAATACATGAGCTACCTCAAAATGTGTGGGAAATTTTTACCCACCATATCTAATAATCATCTAAGAAATGTATAATTTCTATATCATTTCTATATCATATCAAAATCATATCTAAATCATATCAAAATCATATTAGAATCATTATAGATTCATTATATAGCTTGATCCTAGATGACAATGTCCCCATGAACACGTACGCAACAGGGCCCTTTTGATGCCTACGTGACTTTGTACATGATCTCTCAAGGATCCAGAAGCTTCTAGAAGGATTGTTAATTAAAAAACTATTGGAACATTTATTCAACATCCGGTAGGGATAAAAATCGAATCCTTTATAAGAATCAGTGGTGCTATCAAGTACTACTTATAATCTTTAAATCTTATATCTAATTATATTATAATCACATCTTATCTCAACCATAAGTCTAGACTGTAAAAATAATCAATCAATATTCATTGAAAGCTACCTCTCAAGGGAGAGGGATGGGCATCTCGGGAGCAAGAAGCGCCCACGACGATACCTCGGGGCACTTTGTGTTTGTTTACAACTGAGTGAACAAGTGACGGAGTTGCGTGTTGGACGCGGTCGTGTTTTGAGTGAGCTCCCGCGGAGGTGGCCGGTGTCATGGCGGCTGCTGGAGGCGCACATGGCGTCTCTCGTACAACCATCGAAGATACCTTAGAAGATGTTGGAAAACCACTACTGCATACCACAAAATTGAATCCTGAACGTCACCCGGTCATAGAAGAGGAGCCCGAAGGAGAATTCATGGACAGCAAACACCATAGTAAGGCAAACAGACTGGAGGCAAAGCGCCGCCATTTATCAGAGGTAAACAGAAATGAGGCCGACGCCACGCGGCCTCAATATCAACACCCACCGCTCAACCAAGGTAGGCCAAGCTCTTCTGAGTTACAAACCTTTATCATTGCTTTTGAGGGCGAAAATGAGAATATTTTCCGAAATAGTAGGGCACAAAGCATCCTATATAATGCCATTCCCCACAAATTCGGAATCGACGTGCACGATATCAGACCAAACAAACTAAAGAACCTGATTGCAGTGGATCACAAACACAGCGCGGAACTGGAGATTTCAAACATTACTGACATCTGTGGTTACAAAGTTAAGTGCTATAAACCACTAGGAGACAGATTAGTGAAATATGTAATCCGGCATGTTGTAACATCAGCGCAGAAGACATTAAGGCACAAATCGACACAAATGGCATCCCACTCTATGAAATAAAAAAATTTATGCGACGCACGAACGGAGAACTGAGTGATACAGGCACCGCCCTGCTTACTTTTCTGGACTACGTTCCCCCTGATAGGATTTGGTTGAACGGCTTCCTCCACAAACTAGAGGTGTATGTTCCACATCCCACCCAATGTTTTAAATGCAAGGGTTTTAACCATACCTTGAAGGGCTGCACTAAAGATATCAAATGTGGGAAATGCTCTGGTTCCCACTAACACACAAAACTGTGCATCGGATACACTCACCTGCTCAAACTGTGGTGGCGAGCATGACATCACATTTAAACAACGTCCTTCTTACGTAGCAGCAGCAGCGAAAATGAAGGTTCCCCCTACCACCAACCTGCTATACAGCAGTGCATTAAAAAAACCTTCCTCAGCCCATCACCAACCTCTACCTCACACTCAACCACAACCTTCGCCTGTACCGGATATCCCTGTCTCCGACAATCCCGCAACCCCAGGGTTCAACCATCTCTCACAAAACGCGCAACTGAATCCTGATTTAGTTGAAACTCGTCACTCGCATCGAAAATGCACTGAAAAAGACCCTGGACCGACTCCTAACAAAATTTTTTGCCCAAGTACCACAACCCACCCCTGAGGCTGACCCAACAGACCCCCCCATCAACAGCTACAGACACTGACATCCGCCCAAATAAAGCTACCAATGCTGGAGACACATTGTTTGATCAGATGATGGAAAAACTCCTAATTACCTCCTTAGCGCGCCTCACCAAAACCACTCCCCAGGCTGACGTGCCACAAACCCCAACCACCAGTACCAAGAGTAAGACACAGCCACCATCCACATCTAGGTATCCAACTCGTACCACTAAGGGCGCACCAAAGAAAACAGACACATCCACAACCCAAACATCCTAAATGGCTCCCCTAACCTTCATGACTTGGAACGCAAAAAGCATCAAAACATCCCTCACAGAACTTAAACAATTCCTCTACTCATCCAAACCGGACTTAGCATTCATCACCGAATCCTGGCTAACTCCCAAACAAAATCCCGTATTTAAAAACTTTCAGATGCAGAGACTGGACAGACCCAACCGTATGGGGGGGTGGCATTTTCCTTCTAACACGAAGTAATATGACATGTAAACCTGTAACATTAACGTATTTTGTGAACGGTAAATTAGAAGTTCTAGCATGCCTAATACCTTATAATGGTACACACATATCCTTTCTGGGTATATACAACCCTGGAGGCACCATAAACTCAAATGAACTGGAATTTTATCTTAACCAATTACGACACCCGATCACTGTTACAGGTGATCTCAATGCTAACCACCCCACATGGAGTAGAGGTACCCAAAATACTGCAGGCACCGATTTGTACAACTACTTAGACACTACACCATATACTCTTCTTTCGCCGCCCTACCTTGCAACCTACTTTAACTACAGAACCAATTATGAAGCCTCACTGGACATCTGCTTTGGCTCTGCACACTTTCAACATGAACTACAGTTTCATACTGGACCAGATATTGGTAGTGACCACAAACCCCTCATAATAAAATTTACTAACTTTCACCTACCAACCCACCCGCTTACGCTTCCCAAGTGGAACATTAAGTACCTAGACAAGAAAAAATGGGCTGATATTGTCCGCCTCCCAGACACAGACGAAGTAGACCCTAACAAGCGCCTGTCCACAATCACCTCGTCCATAAATTCTGCAGCCACCCAAATGCTTAAGAAAACTTCAGGACATAAGTCCAACAAACCACTTAAACCGTGGTGGAACGCGGAATGTGCACGAACAGTCGCTTTACGCCGACGAGCCATTCAAAAACAAAGACGTCAACCCTCCCTACAGAACTGGGTCAATCTCCGGCGGGCCACAGCAGCGGCCAAAAAAACCATACTATCAGCAAAACGAGCATGATGGGCAACATTCTGTGATAGCCTCACACCCACAACGCCACACTCAAAAGTCTGGGCTACATTTAACAGCATTAAAGGTCGCCCAACATTCCCTTCGTTCCCCCTGATGATCAACGGTTCACTCTGTCAAACACCTCAGGAGCGTGCAAGTGTTCTCGCTGAATGCCTTAAAGTTACCCTCTCAACACCCTTCCTTCATGCCCAAGAACTCTCCCTCAGACAAGAAATTGACCGTGCCATACCGCTGCCCATGCTCGGCGTCGACAACATGTACACCTTAAGCGAGCTACGATTGGCCTTAAACCGCCTACCTCTTGGCAAGGCACCTGGAGAGGATGGAATTCCATATGAGCTCATCAAATATCTTCCACCGACTGCACACAGCACTCTTCTAAACTATTACAATCTATGCTGGACTCACGGAAATATTCCTTCACAATGGCAGACCAGTATTATTCTTCCGTTCCTTAAACCAGGAAAAGACCCATCCCAACCTGCGTCATACAGACCTATCTCCCTACTATCATGCCTCGGTAAAGTCATGGAAAGGCTAGTACATACTCGCCTCCAATGGTACCTAGAGTATAACAATATTATACCGTCACTCCAAGCTGGATTTCGACCGCAATGCTCCACGCTAGATCAAATACTCTGCCTTGAACATGAAATCCGCACCTCTCTCAGAAGCAGTAAATATTGTCTTGTTGTCTACCTAGACCTCAAAGGAGCTTTTGATAGCATTCCTCATACTTGCCTCCTCGCAAAGCTTGCACGTTTAGGCGTACAGGGAAGATTACTCTTATGGTTACAGTCCTATCTCACAAACAGGACCTCCAAAGTCTTTATACAAGGCGAGTTTATACAGTCACAATCTGTAGTGACTCCAAGAGCGCGATTCAAGCAATTTCGTACTCTTCGAAAACATGCAAGGAGATTGTCTACCCATGCCTTCAACTTCTTCACAAACATCAATTGAACGGTTATGACACCTCTATCCAATGGGTCCCAGCACATTGTGGTATTCTCCATAATGAACTTGTAGACCAACTAGCCAAAGCGATGCACGACACGCCTCACCTCACCCGTCATCCAATTCCCCATGTTGCACGTAAAGGAGCCTTCAAAGATACCATCTCCCAGGATTTTGCAACAAACTGGAAAACGTTATGCTCACCTTTGCACTATGTTTCCATTAAAAAGAAATGGGAAACTTGGAAACATGTCCGATATAAAAGCAGAGAAATTGATGTAACGATGACCAGATTAAGGCTGGGACACACCAAACTAGCAGCACACAGCTCTAAGTACAGAACAGACATCAACGAACTCTGTACTCACTGTCAGGTGCCTGAAACAGTCGAACACTATCTCCTGCACTGCTTCCGACATTATAGTGCCAGAGTAAATTTCAAACAAGTCTTTATCGCACTTAAAATACCCTTCACCATCGAGCATATACTAGTACATTGAATTTGTGAGGATACATAGCATAGTGATTACATTCTTGTAAACCCACTAGTATGCCCAACGTTTCGGGCTGGTCCTTAATTAATCTAACAGATAATTTTAAGTAGGAAAATTGAAGCAAAATTTATAAAATGATAAGTACATTGCAAGAAAAAAAATGAGACGAGAGAGATTTGTAGGTATATTAAAGCACATAGGTAGCTCAGATTGATTGCATTGACAGCTTGAATGGTAATTTAACAAGGATTATTAGGCACAATACAGTATATTGCTTGAATATATAAGAAGACAGCAATGATCACTATAGTAAAGTTGCTTGGATTAGTTACATAAAGATTGGGTAACACTAGATACAGAGCAATTTTAAAGCACAGAATAGGAAACTATGAAGACGAAATTTTTTTTTTTTTGTTTTTGTTTTTGAATGAGGCAAAAGTTGGACAGCTTTTCAATTCATTAGGGAGTGAGTTCCATAGACTAGGTCTCTATGCAAATAGAGTGTTTACACAGACTAAGTTTGACTCTGGTGATATCAAAGAGATATTTATATCTGGTGTGGTGATAATGGGTCCTATTACATCTGTCCAGGGAGAGTTTCAGAGCATGGTTTGCATTTAAAAACAGGTTTTTGTTAATGAAGTTGACACAAGAGAATGTGTGGGTGAGTTTATGTTTAGCATGTTTAGGGATTTAATCAAGGGGGCTGAGTGTTGTTTGAAAGCAGAGTTTGTTATTATTCTGATAGCAGATTTTTGCTGGGTGATGATGGGCTTGAGGTGGTTTAAAGTGTTTGACCCCCATGCACAGATACTATAATTAAGATAACGATAGATTAGTGCATACTAGGTAGGTCTTTTCTATGTTTAGTGTTAGTTTGTTAGTTGACATCCATAAGGGGACTTTATTTCATTATTCACAACATTATTTAGTGTATGTGGGTTTGGGTCTGAATAGATGAGGGTAGTATCATCAGCAAACAATATAGGTTTAAGAATGTTTGAGACATTCGGCAGATCATTGATATATATAAGAAAGAGGAGAGGTTCCAAGATGCTGCCCTGTGGCACTTCAACGGTTATTGGTAGAGTGGGAGAAGTTATATCATTGACGACTACATCATTGGTAGTCATCAATGATATATGCACATACGACAACAGATCACTCGTGTTGTAATTTTATTCACGGCTGTTATGTGTGTCAATATGTTTGACACATAATATGTTCAAACATATGTTTGAACATATGAGGCTGGAGTAATCATGCACATTAGTGCGTGGGAAGTACGGGGCTGTACTTCCCGTAGGAGTAGTGTTAAAAGATGCCGTTGTCACAAGAGTCACTCCAGGGTGTAGGTGGTCATTACTGGGGGCCCTGGAACTCAATTCTGCCACGGAAGAGGAATGGGAGCAGAGAGGGCCAATCTGGAGTCAAAGGAGCCAGGTCAAGGCCCAACAGCCTGGGTTATGGAGCCCCATCTCCCATCACCAGCAGACTCGGGATGGTTGGAGGGGGGGTTAATCGCCCACCTCACGGGGCCTGTGTAAATAGTTCGGTATCTATGCAGCATTAATTTCAAAAGCCTGCGAGTGAAGATATACCACCTACCAGGACACCTATGGGAGGCCAAGTGCTGGCAGGAAGGGGTGCGTCGTCCCCTGGAGTACTCCCACTTTTCAACAGTCGCATTGCCTCTTAACATTCTGGCACTGGTGGGAAGCCTTCTCCCATGGGTGCATACCCAGCCATCCACCAAAGGGATGGCTGGGTATCCAGCAGGACACTCCATTGACCTGAACAAGCTCCCAATGGGTGTACTTTAGAGTGTAAAACACCCAAAGAGGGGTAGAAGGGGCCCAGGTAATCTTCACCAGCCCAAGGAAGTCGTGCGTGGGCCCTGTCACCAAAACTCGTTTGAGTGTGGCAGGGTAATGTAGCACTTATCACATGGCACATGTCTAAGAATTATCACTCATTCAAGCAACAGCAGTCAAATGTTACTTGATAAAGATCCCACCGAGGTATAATACTCTAGTAAATAAAATTTAAGAATCCTAGATCAGGACTGTTCAAAGTGGTGTGCCACTAAATGGAGGACTGCATTTGGCGACTAGAGCACAAATATAATTATGGCTCACCAGTTTAGTTATGACCAATACCCAGCCCAGCCAGTCATTTCTTCTTTTACTGGGGTAGTAAGAAAGGTAATGCAGATAGGACTAATGATCTGCATAGTCATACTTTAGAATTTTGTGTGTGGTAATTAGCATAAATGATCATCCAGGGACAATTAAGACATTAGGAGAACATTCAAGTCAAGAAATGTCTAGTGTTATCCAACAAACAAACTCTTCCGCTCTTCATACTGTACCTGTGTTATCCTTGCACATCAACGTAGACAATTTTGCAAAATTGAGGAATCTAGCACTTTAAAAATCAAAATTCAAGTCAAAAAGACCAAAAACTATGGCCTCATTGTAACTTCGACGAATCACAAGAGACATCACTCCACAGTAATCATTTGGCTGACAGAATGGCCCACCAGATGAATTGTGTGGGAACCAACGTTGCTGCTCCCAATCACAAAAGGAAAACTCTTCAGTACAAGTTCCGACAGTGATGGCAATTGGCGTTCTGTGACCAAAGCCAACAGGAAGAACCACTCCATTCTGACGTACCGAGAACAGTCCTCTACAGATGAGCACGCCAGCTACTGATTAAATCTGCACTGCCAGTCTTCTAGGTACAGCATGATGTCTCCTCGTAAACAACAAAGTACCCCAAGCTCCAGATCAAAGCCAAACCTCAGAGGCAAATATATTCTAAGGTCTGAAGACTAGACAGCTGTAACCATTCTTAAAAATTTCAGAAAATGAGACGAACTAAAACCAGAGGATAAAATAAGGAAAATCATTGTCCACCACAATTATAAGGGCGTCTGACGGCCGAGTGGACAAAGCTTCGTATTCGTAGTCCTGAGGTTCCGGGTTCGATCACCAGTACAGGTGGAGACAAATGGGCAATGTTTTTCACCCTGATGCCCCATACCCCTGTTACCTAGCAGTAAATAGGTACCTGGGAGTTTGACAGTTGCTATGGGCTGCTTCCTGGGAGGGGGGGGGGGGGGGTGTAACAAAAGGAAGCCTGGTCGAGGACCGGGCCGCGGGGACGCCAAGTCCCGAAATCCCAAGATAACCTCAAGATAACCACTATCCCTTGCACATAGCCCTAGCTCATATCGAAGCTGAATTATACGGTGTCAGCAGAAAGATGCCAGGAAAAAGCCACGAAGCAAGAAACCCAAGTCCTTCTCACAGTAAGAGGACGGATTCCAGAGAAACTATCTTGGCATTAGGGGCGTGATCCACCACAGGCCTTACATACCAAGAGCGCCTCAGATGCAAATTTGGACATCACAAGGATGGCTGGCAACGCCCAGTGAGGGGTGGAGTCTGCAACCAGCCCCAGGACACAAATATACCTGGATAACAAGGCAAACCAGCCCATCCAAGCCAAGTGCCCAAATTGCTCCAAGGAACACCACGCCTGGAACCTAAGATGCCCTGAACGTCTTAAAAAGATTCAAACGTCTCCCCCCCCCCCCACACACACACACACACACACACACACACACTCTCTCTCGCTCTCTCTCTCTCTCTTGACAAGGGACAGAATGGCAGGAGGCCGCAACAGGGACACGGGAAGCAGCCAGGGAGATCAAACAAAGGAATTGCTAATTCCTTTGTTTGATCTCTCTCTCTCTCTTGACAAGGGCAAAATGGCAGGTGGATGCAACAGGAACACAGGGAACAGCCAGAGTGACCAAACGAAGGACATGTTAACCCAAGTTCTGGAGGAATTCAGGAGGGAGATGAATGAAATGAGGATTACAATTAACAATCTGCAAAGTGAGCTGACATCAGCAAGGGAGGAGATCAAATCTCTCAGAGAAAAATAAAGAGACCGAGCATCAGATAACCATCCAAAGGGAAGGTGGGAATGTTACATTGGAAGGAAATACCTCTGTACCCGATACATTTGCGGATATACTGAAAAAGAGCTCAGAAGCAATGGACACAGTGAGGGAGATAGCGATGCAAGCAGCTACGTCACAGGAAGCAGCAAGGTGCACCACTCAGCTGCTGCAGAGAAAAAGATCAGTAGGTAGTTGTAGGCATCAAAGAACAGGAAGGATCCAACAGGCAAGAATGGAATGGCAAGGATAGAGAGGCAGTACATGGGCTACTGAAAGGGTTACAGATGGAAGGGGCAGTACATAACATTGAGAAGGTTTTCAGGTTGGGCTGGTACAACAAGGACAGAAACCGACTTGTAAAGGTAGTGTTTACAAACGAAACCACGAAGGAGGACATTCTCGAAAGGAAGAGTCTTCTGCAGCATATGGAGGGATACAAAAAAGTATTCCTCCAGAGGGACAGGACGAAGGAGGAGAGAGCCAGGGCAGCAGAGGCAAGGAGGAAGCGCAGGGAGAGGAGCAAACCAGGAAATCACAGCCCTCAACACAACAGTCCCAGAGACAAGAGGAGAACCCAAAACCAGCATCCCAGCAAATCAGAGGGGGGGGGGGGCGCCACACCACCACCCACCTCTGCATAGAAACCCTCCCTTCCCCTCACCCTACCTGCCCCCACCCAACCCTCCCCCCCCCCCCACCCCATTCTGACCCTGACACCCCTTCCCCATTCCCATCATGTCCCCCCTCCCCCTTCATCCCATACCCTCCCTATCCCTCCTCCCCCCGTATTCTCCATGTCCCCCCTACCTCCTTAACCCACACCCTACCTGTCCCCCCCTTCCCTTAAACCCCCACCCCCCACCCCAAAATCCTCTGAGACCCTGCAAACCACCTCACAGATCCTCTCACCCACGGAACAGCTTCCCACACCAGCAGAAAGCTTGCCAAGAAAGGGACATGAAAATGAACAGAAGAAAGTGAGCTTCAAGGCGATGTACACTAACATAGATGGGATTTCAAATAAAACAAGTGAACTTTGAGAATGGGCACTAGAAGAAAACCCAGACATAATAGCACTCACAGAAACAAAGTTAACGAAAATCATAACAAACACAGTGTTTCCACAGGGCTACTATGTAGTGAGGAAAGAGAGAAGGGAGAGGAGGTGGTGTAGCTCTGCTACTAAGAGAAGGTTGGAGTTTCGAAGAGATGGTAATTCAGAACTGTGAAGGTTTCAGTGACTACATTTCAGGCACCATAGCAACTGGAGGACAGAAAATTATAATAGTCATATATAACCCCCCGCCGAATGACAGAAGACCCAGACAGGAATATGATAGAAACAACTTGGCCACCATCAATATAATAGAGAGAGCAGCTTCTGTGGCTAGCAGGAACGGATCTAGACTTCTAATCATGGGAGACTTCAACCATGGGAAGATAGATTGGGGGAACAGAGACCCACATGGAGGCCCAGACACATGGAGAGCTAAGCTGCTGGATGTGGCAACAAGAAACTTTCTAAGTCAACACGTCAAGGGACCGACAAGAATGGGAGGAGGGGATGAACCAGCCTTGCTTGATCCGATATTTACCCTAAATGAGTCGGATATAAGGAAAGTTGGAAGCCCCCTTGGGAATGAGTGATCATAGTGTATTGAGCTTTGAGTACCTGGTTGAGCTGGGAATTATCACCCCCAAAAAAGAACTGGGAACCAAAGGGCTAGCCTACCGAAAGGGAAACTATGAGGAAATGAATAAATTCCTATGGGATATACATTGGGACACAGAACTCTGAACCAAGTCCATAGAAGACATGGACTATGTCACCCAAAAATGTCAGAAGGCTGTAAGCAGGTTTGTCCCAGCCCGACAGGAAAAAACAGAAGCAAAGGAAGAATCCGCGGTTTAATAAGGAATGTATGAAAGCAAAGGAGCTGAACAAAAGGGCATGGAGGAACTTCCGTAATAACAGAACACCAGAAAGTAGAGTGAGATACCAGAGAACCAGGAACGAGTATGTCAGTGTGAGAAGACAGCTGAGAAAAGGTATAAAAATGATATTGCTAATAAAGCCAAGACCGAACCCAAGCTACTACACAGTCACATCAGGAGGAAGACAACAGTGAAGGAACAGGTGATGAAACTTAGGGTGGGCGAGGACAGGTACACAGAGAATGACAAAGAGGTGTGTGAAGAACTCAACAAAAGGTTCCAGGAGGTCTTTACACTAGAACAGGGAGATGTCGCGGCGCTAGAAGAGGTGACAGCAAACCAGGTGACCTTGGATAGGTTCGAAATTACAAGAGATGAGGTCAAGAAGCACCAATTCGAGCTGGATGTGAGAAGAGCTCTTGGGCCGGATGGAATCTTGCCATGGGTATTGAAAGAGTGTGCAGGAACACTTTGCCTACCACTCTCCATAGTGTATAGTAGGTCACTGGAAACGGGGGACCTACCAGAAATATGGAAGACTGCTAATGTAGTTCCAATATACAAAAAGGGTGACAGACAAGAGGCACTGAACTACAGGCCAGTGTCCTTAACTTGCATACCATGTAAGGTGATGGAGAAGATTGTGAGAAAAAACCTAGTAACACATCTGGAGAGAAGAGACTTCGTGACAACCCATCAACATGGGTTCAGGGAGGGTAAATCTTGCCTTACTGGATTGATAGAATTCTACGATCAGGTGACAAAGATTAAACAAGGAAGAGAAGGGTGGGCGGACTGCATATTTTTGGACTCTCGGAAAGCCTTTGACACAGTACCCCATAAAAGGTTGATGCATAAGCTGGAGAACCAGGCAGGAATAACTGGTAGGGCGCTCCAGTGGATAAGAGAGTACC